>NW_025813483.1:8392799-8900299 GCF_021976095.1 Xenia sp. Carnegie-2017
AATTCGGCCTGCTGACCAATTTTATCGGAGATTCCGGCTCTCGACCCTGGAAGCGCTCTCCGTCTCGCTGTTGAATCTGGGTGACGGGGATCTCGCTACTCGTGGAAATGTAGCTGTTTTACTTGTGGACTTCAGCGATTTGTCGTCTCTGCTCGTTGTTGTTTGTATTCACATGCTGCAAGTTTCGCAGTCAAATCACGTAATTTCCTCCTGTGAAAGAAGTGTAAGGATAATGATTTTAATATAGGAATGTCATTAATTGAACATCAAATCGGCTTATTTCATAAGTGTTAGCGGATTCGCTGCTACAATTTCAATGGTTTTAATTGAGGATAATTACTCTATATTGAAGATGATAATCTCTGTAAATTGGGATAATAATCAACTACAAGTGATAATGATCACTTTCGCGTGTGGCGTGAGTTGAGATTTTGGCAGTTGTTTAACAAAAGCATATTTCACACGTTGTTTGACGTGCGCCTATAAATGGCTTAATGCATAATGTGCTGTCACAAGGAGCACACATTCAATTTTCAAGTTTTGAGAAACTGAAAGACCGTAATTGGACGTGAATACCATCACAGGGACCAAAGTTCAACTCATTTCCCCCATACCTTCCCGTCAGACCCTGGCGCATCTCACGATCGACTCGTTCTTTAGCAACTCTGCGATGATCTGACAAATCTCCCCTAACCCTCAAACCTAGGCCACCCACTTTGCAAATGGAGAGTCGTTCTTTGTATTTAAGACAATAACCATTGACATTGTTTCTTTGAACATTCTTCGAAAAATCCTCGTTTTAATCTGTACTCAAACAGTATTCCCAAAACATCTTACCCTCAGTTGTATATTCTCAGTTTCCAGACCCTCGCGGCTTTTCTCTTCATCGTTTCGCACACCAAAGTACCGTCCAAACGGTTGAGATGAAATGGTGATTTACGAAGATCCGTCATCGTTGTGGCTATAGACGAACTACCCCGAGAACGCCTTCTTTGATTTACATTGTATTTTTTCAAGAAGTATACCTTTAAAACAGACAGGAAAAATTTAATATCGAGGAGGGCAGGTGGTATAGGTCAGCAAGTACACAGACTGACTTAAGCATTAAATGTTTGTAAATGATGATCGTCCAGGTTAATAAAGTCCTGAGAAGGACTGTTTTTGTTGTTGACTGACGTTTCGACAACCTTAGCGGTAGTCACCTTCAGAGTCAGTGTCAAAATGACTCTGAAGATGACTACCGCTAAGGTTATCGAAACGTCAACAAAATCCTTCTCAGGACTTCCTGGAATCATCATTAAACGATAACGATTCTCGAGTTCAAACCATTTACTTTATTAAGCATTAAATGTTATGTACTGGAATACTTGAGTATGCTTCGAAACAGAGAAATGTCCTTTGAAAAACGCGTCGTGCAGTTTTATAACATTCATACTTCCACATTAGTCAATATGTGTCGTAATGTATCCTAAAACATTTCGTAATTTAATGAAAAACGACTTCGCGTGACCTAAAGCATAACAAAGAGATAAGTATCTTCGCTGCTGCATGATTCCTTTCGATGAGAGAATGTAACCCTTGGCTAATCTCTTTTGATATTTGAAACGAACGTCCAAGACATATTTGGCCATTTGTTTACGCTAATTTGTTCACCATATGGTGTTTCAACGACAATATTCAATTTAAAGTTTTGAAAAATAAAATTTAATGAAGAAAATATAAGGCATCGAGGATAATCTGACGTGTTTATCTTCGAGAGCTCTTCAAGTTGGGCTTGGCCGTTCTATTAAAAAGCTTTTGTTCTATTTTCTTTTCGGGCTCATTGCCAATCGCATCATAACACACTTCATAATCAATCGTAAAACGCTTACTCGTTCATTGATGGAAAGCCAAAACTCAACGAAGAAAAGGTCCAGTAGATAGACGTATTGACAAAAACCCGAAGCTCTCTAGATTACAAATTTCTGCTTTTGAGAGGTTTTAAGATCCTCTTTCATCGGCAGTAATTAATACTAAGTTAACAGTACAACCATTACCTTGAAAGCAAAGAGCAAAACCAACATAACGGTGGCAATGACATGCGTTGACAAACTGTTTACGACATACGCCACATCAGGATTGTGAAAGTTATCTAGAACAATTCTAAATAAAAGAATGTTGTCAAAACAATTCAACCTTTAATGCTATAACCAACAACTACAAACAATAACGACCTTATCTAACAACATTTGAGAACTAACCTTCCACTCCTCTTCCTTGTAAACGAGACAAGTCTACTCAAAGGCAGAGGCCTTTATGCCCTTCTGCTTTGAGTAGACTTGTCTCGTTTACAAGGAAGAGGAGGAAGGTTAATTTCAAATGTTGTTTGATAAGGTCGTTATTGTTTTAGTTGTTGGTTATAACATATATGCTATCATTCTTTTGTTTAATAACATTCCAACAATTCAACCTTTCATGAAAAATGACAGTAACACCGATGCAAACATTTTGCCTTACCTCAGAAGACCAACTACGATCTTAGCAAACAGAGTGTTATATATACACCAGGCGATGTACTTCTCGTTGTACGCCGAGGGAGCATTTCGTACACGGATACAAAGCCAAACACCCACAGCAGAAATAAAACCTCGCCTAGGAAAGAAGAAAGGGATACAAAATTTAGTCTCCAGAGAGTAAGAAAATACATGGGAATTATAACAAGTTTCACCATAGATAAACTGGGGATTATCAAAGTAAATGGTTTGAACCCGAGTATCGTTACATGTTTGTAAATGTAGATCGTCCAGGTTAGTATAGTCAAAAACTCTGAAGATGACTACCGCTAAGGTTGTCGAAACGAGTCAACAACAACAAAAACAGTCCTTCTCGAAACTATACCAACCTGGCGATTATCAGTTGTGGTCGTGCCTATAGTCTTAGGAGAGTAAAACTTACAGTTGTAAAGAAAGCACAAGCAAAATAATAAAAGGACTTTACCGATTTCAAAGGCATTAGTGAACCACGGTTTGACGCAGCGCCTGTATTTGTAACCGGAATTTGTCTTTATCGTCTCATATTCGTGATCTTGTGTTAAAGTCCAGATAGCGAAATAAGAGCGTGAGGATCATCAGGTGAAGTAGGATCATCAATAATCTGTTATATACAAAAACATAATTTATCCATAGAATCATAGCAAAGTTACGATGGACAGATGAGAGTTATTAACGCTATAAAACTTAAATTCAATATATCGTATAAAGTACCTCAAATCCCGACGATTTCTCGTATCGAAAGGATTCTAAAGTAAAGATGAAAATTAAGATGAGAAATTTCGAAGAATTGAAACTAGAGAATTTTTCAACAAAAAAATGTTGAAAATACCTGTACTACCACAAGATTCTTCAATATCTATGCTCTAAAATAATAGTCATAAAAACGACAATTTCAAAAAGCATAAAAAACTCAATATTTGTAACTTTGGTGAAAGATACAGGATGAACATGAAACCTTCTCAGAAGACGATGGAACGAGACCATAACCATTTCATGTGAACTTCTTTCAAACAACGTTTGCGTAATCCGTTAGCATACCATGAAAACTAACTTCTGGTTTAGGTGACGCTTTACTAGCAACCTCCTCAACGTCTTCAGGACAATTAACGTGTACTGAACTGGTGTCACAAGGCTCAATGACGATGACCAACCACTAGCCATACCTAACATGTTACCACCAGAGATCTTTCTTGGGTAGATCAAAATTTTAGGAACTTCAGACAAGGGTTGTGTTGAGCTGAGAACTAAAAAAGAACAAATATGGATAGATGATGAAGTGGAGAACAAGAATAGAGGTTATAGAAGACACACTACGTATGCTCATTGGTGTTTCACAAGAGTATACATTACAGGATAACTATGGATTCAAGTAGTCTAAACAACTAGGTACATTTAAGCAATCCATCTTTCCCATCGTAAACACACGTGTCAAAAAAACGTGATCAAATTACAAAATTCGTGCAATCAAATAGTCGGACATGGTATTGTATTTGTAGAAGAGCCAATAAAATAAAAAGATTCTCTTGGGGCATTTGTAAATATTAGTTTACAAATACAGATCGACTAATTATAAAGGCAGAAGATGTAAGAGTGAATAAAAACCATTTCCCGTCAAATTACAATAACGCGGAGAGGAAAGGAAACACACAAAAGATGATGCGGTAGGAATTTTAAAGTGTTCTTTTATTGTTTCTGGTTGCACAATTTCATATTAATTTATTTTTATTACCACAGTTATATTAACAAAAGTATGTGTACAAATTTATTTATGCCCACAATGTGGTGTAAGGAAAAACACTTATTCGGAGCACATTTTCCAATTTCAAGTCTGGATTCTCTACATCCTTTAATCACAATGTCATATATGTTAATAGAATAGCAGTGTGTCATATGAATCTCAATTTTTTGAACAAGAAAATGAATTTGGGGATTTGGTAAGTTTACATATATTGTAAAACTATGTAGATATAAAAATACGCTATGTTTATGGGTTTTTAATTTATATGTAGAATGAACAAAGTGAAGATATTGCTGAAAATTATGACAAGCACCAAGAGTTAACCACCAAAACACAAGTTTTTAATGTACATATTGATATTGTTTCTCATGAAAAGTCATTGGAAGTGGTTATATGTAGGACTGCTTTCACTAGAAATAACTAAAAAATTTTGAAGTAATTTAAAGAAGGCATGCATTATTTAAACACTTATTAAAAGTCTGTACACATTTTAAATTAAATAATGGTCTTTATTTGTAGGACTCTGAAGATATCTTTACCAAGCAATCTATCTCTATTATTACAGAGGAACCCAAACAACCATGTCAACATAGTCAAGTAGTTCTCACATATACAGTTATACTTTATACTGTTTACCACTAGTCATGTTTTTAATGTGTTATAAATTGACAATATGCTTGTTGATTGCTTATGCATGAAACACTGTCTAGCAAAACTTTATTAACATCTGGTAGAAATGTGCTCAACAAACATAAAAATATATTACAATAGATATTTTTGAAACAGTGAACATTAATAATTACTGTGTACTTGCTCTTTCAGAGTCATTTGTCACCCACTGGCCACTATACTGGGCTATTGTTACAGTTTGACTTTGCATCAAATGTATCATGTCAGCAATCCTTTGTTGTTCATGATTATAATGCAAACAAAAGAACAATTATGGTGATGTCAAATTTTATTTCCATAATTTCAATGTTGGGTATATACCCAACTAAATGATATTACTCAATACGCTTTTTTTGGTGCTATAATCTGCATGTATTTTTTTCTTCAGCATAATTCATTTGTATTTGTACATCGATATCCCCACCTATTGCTTGATGGCTATGGTTGGATATTGTGCTGCTCATGTGATGCAAATAGAAAGCAATTTGTTGATGCCCTACCTAATAATATACAATTAGATCCTCAAAAAGGTATGTAAAATAGATGTTACTGAAATGAAATGATTAAAACAGGCCAAACAACATTTTTGTACTTGTCAGATATACCATATCCGAGTTGCATACACATATTAGCAATGGAAAAATATCTGGTTGTGTATGATAGAAAGTTTGGTATTGAAGCCAAAGATTTTATTGAAAAAGTAAGTGTTGTGTGTTACTCTTTCAGGATATAAGGTGTCTGAACAGCTTCACCAAATTTTGACTTACACTTACATACTATTTGTTTCAAGACCCTTGTCAAAGATGTGAGAACTTGTTACATATTAATCTGACATTGCATGTAGTGAATGTCTCAAATTTGTATTTGGCTTATTTTTCAATGTAAAGTTCTTCATGTGGTATGGGAGAAAATGTCTTCATCCTTAAATATCAGTTTATTGTACATTTCAAACCCTTGTGAAGTCATCCTTCTGTGTTTTACAAGACCCTTGTTCGACATTGTTCTTATTACATGTGGATGTTAACCCGCACAGCTTTACAAGCAAAAATATTGTTAAAACTTGTGAATGATTATTTACACAATATATTTATCTCATGGAATTTCTTTTATGAATGCAGAATCCACATCCATGATGCAGTCTGTTTTCAGTGATCATTCCTACCATGAGATGCAACCTGAAGAAGTATATTTTGTTATGTGAAAATAACTTTTTTGTACAAATACACGTATTGTTTCTCAACCTTCTAATACCCCACAATTTGTTACCATACATCCTGTGCCTAAGTTCAGGAGCTTCTATAAAGCTATTAGGGTGATAACCAACAGGGCAAATTGAATTTATTTATGACTATTGAGGTATACACATTCATACTCACATACATACATAGCCACATACTTACAGTACATACATTAAGTAGTATAAACTAAATGTATGACAAAAATAGTAAAGTCATATTCACCATTTGCTTTACGTGCCTGATATATATATATTAAGCACTTTCTAAGGATTTTGTGAAGTCATAATTAATCATAATTATTAATCTGCATACACATACACACACATACATACACACACATACATACACACACATACATACACACACATAATACAACCTTAAAGGTAAATGATTTTACATATTTTAGGACTTGTTTAGTGCAGTGTGCAGGGAGGTTCAGTGGATTGCTGTAAAACCAGTGAATAGTCCATGGGGGGTTTGTACTTTAGTGTATTCAAAAGTAATGCCGCCCCAGCCCGAGTTAAAATGTTGCAGCTATTCGTCATATCATTGCATTCATGTGACAACCCTTGCAAAAGCCATGCAAATCGTTGACGAGGATGAAATGGATTCTCCATTGGCACTTTTTAAGTTTTCCTTTGGAATTACACCAGATGCGAGACTATTTTGAATTGGCTACACTTAGCAAAGAAAAGGTTTCTTTATTTGAAACAAGTATGCAAGATAATCTGCAATGGTGAACATCCTTTTAGCTTTACATATACTATTTCCTTTATCGGTATGGTATTTAGCACTTTCTAGCATTTTGTAAATATTACTATTTAATTATTTTAGGCAATGAGAATGATGCAAGCGATTTTACTGATCTTCCTGAAAAAAATGGTCATAAAATTTTGGCGCCATCTGAAAGTGGTATTTGTTCTTGTGGTGCAGAGTGGGATAAACGTTCTATTCAAGATGAATGGTTGTACGTAGACTTGTGTTCAGTTGCGTACTTTTGTTCAATCCATGATGTGAAGGGTAAGTTCTGATTTGTTATAGGTTACGCTTCACTTCATAATTATTTGACTTAAATAAATTATTTAGTGTATTGTAGACCTTGCTCCTCTTGTGCTACGAAAAAAGCATTATGATGGCATTGAAAACAGGATTGTATGGTTTGGATCATATGCAATATCTCATGCCGATCTAAAAGATTACATTCGGCTTTTCATAACGGCTTTTCGAGGTACTTTTTAATGAAAATTTGCCGAAGCATTAGTAGCTACGTTTGTCCATTATTTAATTTTCTCGCACTATATCTTTTGAATGTTTTTTCTTTTTTATTCTTGTTCAGTTTACCTATGTACAAATATTATGTTGCATATGTACAAAGGCAAGTGTCTTCGAGTAGTTTGAATTTCCCAAAGGAAATAACTTACGCCAAGTTTCGTCTCGCTATCATTGCCATGATACGGTAAGCATCATTTCATTTTCAGCTGCAAAATATGAATGTTCCATTGAGATAGTGATCGCTTGTTTTATTAAGTTATTGAATTTTCTCTTATTAAGGTTGCTTGATATTGATTTTGACAATGGGTTTTTTTGTGAATTATGTGGAAGAATTCCCCAGAAGGTGGTGATGGATGGAACAACTCTTGGAATACAGAAAACTCTCTTACCAAATAATTTAAGAGAGTCTGATACTGGATTGCTAGATTGAAGATAAGTATTTTTGAAGTTTATCTGTAATATATAATATATACAGGTCTGCTAATTAGTAAATACGAGTGTTCATCTACGTATCAGAATGCATTTTATGCATGATGGTGACTTCTCTCATTTTGTTTTTGTACACAGCTTATAGTTATAAAAATAACAACCTGTTTTCTTAACAGGTTTGTTCTCATAACAAAGTACATAATCCCTTTTTTCCGTGAAGCCCATGGATGCGTTCGTTCATGATGAAAGAGTCATATTGTATAATGAGGCTCTCGTTCATCACGAGAGAGTTATGAGAAAGTTACGTTGTAAAAGGTAATAAGTAAAAACGTATAAACATGCTTAGAGTTTTTAAGTTATAGTTCAAAAGGCAGAAGTTGTTTGAACCTTTGAAGTATCCTTGGACGTTCTAGTTTTTTATGAGAAGAATTCTTGTAAAGAAAAGATAAATTTTGAAAACCAAAGAATCCCGTTTACGTCCATGCCTCCCGATACCCGAGATAGTTGAGCACTAGAGCGTCGCATGTTAACTAAGGGAACCACATAATCCTTGTTTGTTTTCCATGAAACATATGTATGGTTTGCTCGTAATACATGAGAAACAGTAAATGGGAGAGTTAAATCAGAAAGATATAAACCGATAAAATTGGTATAAAACATGTTTAAGGTTGTCTTTATTTATAAGTGTCAGAAAAGACAGGGTCATAAGAAGTTAATTGAAACATTGCTTGGTTTGTTTTATGAGAAGAAAACAAAAAGATAAAATTCGAAAGCAAAAAACCCCGTTTTCGGTCCATGCTTCCCGATACCTTCTTGAGCGCAAGGCACTAGAACGCCGCATGTTAACGTTTCGGTAGGAGATTTCGGCCCCTCCACGCTATCCTACTTGGGAGATGTAATTGAAGAGCTTTCACAAACCTGTAAGATGGTCTCCAGGTTAACAAAACAATCATCGTCAGTTTTCATTACAAAGGAAAAACTTAAAGTCGCCGAGAGCCTATTTAAAAGAAAAGCCGACATGAAGCAAGATCAATATGACATATGACGACTGATGTCGTAGGTAAGGAGATACTGGCGAGATGAATTATACACTAATGCAAGTTATTTGGGCAAAAATAATGTTTAAAGTTGATTTGAGACTGTCCACTTATCGCCAGAAATTTCACAGTGGCATGAAAAATATAAAAGTCTCAGACACTCTCTTACCACGAGAAAAACTGAAGCAACTGGGATGGAAGATTTCTGTAAACATCGACATTTGAAACAAAAGAATATCAGAAATAGTTCTGCTTTCTTTAAGTAAACGTTCATTCTCATCGTCTTTCAATCGCTGCCACTCCGACATTCGAGTTTCTTCTTCCTCTTTTGTCACGACTCTCTTCCCGGAGAATCTACGGAGGATTGCAAGTTGCTACAGACTTTAAAGAAATTTATTCATAAAGCATTGTACCATCTTTTCTTTTAATATTTGGTGAGGGAATATTAGTGTTTGGCACTAGGCTTTAAACTTCATATGAGTCTGCACAGTCCATTTGACAAATTTTTCAATTTCATAGTCATGGTAACGACAAGCTGGATCTATTTTCATCGCTTTCTGAGTGATTAAATCGTTTGGTCACATAAATGTACGCAAAATCATCTGAGCATGCGCAGTACGCTTGGAAATGCGCAGTACAAGCAAAGTCTATTTGACCAATTGTCTGAGTAAACGATCATGGAAATGACCAACTGCATTTATTAGAATCAATTAGGAGTAGATAACTTGCTTACTAACAAATTATTAAAGATATCAACTGAGCATGCGCAGTTCACTTGACAGTTTTTGACTTCATAGTTATGGCAACGACCAGCTGCATCTACAAGCACCGAATTTGAAGTAAATAGCATGCTTAGTAACAATTAAATGGATAAATCATCTGCGCATGCGCAGGTGCATGCGCAGTACATTCGACCAATTGTTTATAGTCATGGCAACGACTAACTATATGTACTTGCACTATATTTGTGGCAATTAGCTCACTTAGTCGCAAATTATCAAAGAAATCATCTGGGCATGCGCAGTAGTGACTTTAATAATACCGCAACTTTCGTAAGCCTCTGAATTTTTGTATATATATATAAAGCCAATATTAGGTATAGTAGATGTCAACTAGCAGTGGAAGCTGGGTGCGATATGTATGCAGTGGCTTAGGGGTCCAGACGTTTCGGGTCGCGACCGCACTCTCCCTGCGTACCCCGAGCAAAGCCTATCGCAGGTGATCTCGGGTCTGATGGGCGGAAGCTTGCTATTGCATCTCCCAAGTAGGATAGCGTGGAGGGGCCGAAATCTCCTACCGAAACGTTAACATGCGGCGTTCTAGTGCCTCGGCTTAAGCAGGTATCGGGAAGCATGGACCGAAAACGGGTTTTGCTTTTGAATTTAATCTTTTTTTGTATAAAAGAAACTAGAACATTCAAGGATATTGCAAAAGTTAAAAAATTCCGCCTTAATGACTTATAATTTAAACCAACTGTAAATATGTTTATACGCTTTTACATGTTAACTTTTACAAGGTAACTATCTCATAACTCTCGTGATGAACGAGAGCCTCCTTATACAATATAACTCTCATATCATGAACAAAAGTATCCATGAGCTTCATGGAAAAATGGATTATCTAATTCTTATAATAGATTTTACAAAGTTAGCATTTAATAAGCCAAGCCATTTGTATCGTTTAAATCAGGTCAGTAGAGTCCTGAGAAGGACTGCTGGTGTTGATGTTGACTGACGTTTCGACAACTTTAGTGGTAGTTATCTTCAGAGTCAAGTGAGGAGTAAACGTCAGGTTTGCCATATTTGTTATCTGCTTGCAGACGTTTACTCCTCACTCGACTTTGAAGATGACAACCACTAAGGTTGTCGAAACATCAGTCAACATCAACACCAACAGCCCTTCTCAGCACTCTACTAACCTGTACAAACATGATAACGATACTCCCGAGCTCAAACAATTCACTTGAATATTTTGATAAATTATCGACTTGTTACTCACCTTTGGCAAAATAAAGTTTTCAATTGCTTTAAACGACGAACCGTTTTCTGTTGTACCAGGGTCTTGGAAAGAGAAATAAACAGATATAATTTCGCTCTGAAACGAGATAAAACAATTTAGATCAAATAACTTGTAAACGGTATTTATAAACTGCATGGTTTAACCTTAGTTGTTCTGTCGTAGAGTCGAACAGAAGAGTTTCTTTTTGAATTCAACGATGATAAAGAGATGCCAAGACGAGTCAAAATAATGGGACGGATGATCTGTATAAAAATAATTGTATTGTATTGCCAACCCAAATTTTACTCCTGAAGCCAAACAGACACTTTATGCAACAGGTTTCAGACTTTGTTCAGAAGGTCCCAAAAGTTCAATGCAACAGTGTCCGTTGAGCAGTTCTTAATGGCTACAAATAACTAACTAATACTCACATCAAAGTCCCATCCGATAGATCCACTGTGAAAATATCTCAAATTTTCTTCATTTGCTCGTTTGTAAGCAATTACTTCATTTTCGTAGTCTAAACATCAATATGACAAACATATAAACACGTTTGATCATGCACTCGTTCCAGCCTCTATGACGGTAAAATCTCCATGAGAGATAGCAACACATATTTCCATCAAGACTGTCTGATCTTCGCTACAAATACATACAGCAATGATAAATTCGCAGCAGTGGCTGATTAATAATTATGGAGCATGTAGGCTAAGGCAAAATTACGAGGCCTGGTGATATTTAATCCCTCCACTAAGCTCAGTCTCTTGACAACGTTTGCGTTCTTTACGTTCCTTTGCCTTTGCATTTCCTAGCTTGCGTTTGTAACACATAGTGTGAACGATACAAAAGAAATTAATAGTTCAAAATAAACTTTAAAAATTATCAAAACAGTCTGCAGAAATAGGGAAATCCTCGTCAGTTCTTAGCCTCGCGCATTTAAACACTAGATGGTACGAAAGTCTTTTTCGTCGATATTCAATCGCACGTACGGTTTTCAACATCATAAATGGTCTAAAAACGGCACTTTTAGCAAGTTCCAAGCAGCAAAAAGTAAAAACTAACAATGTCTTGGTTTACTTTTCGTAATGAGTAATCCGCAACTGATTAACTTTAAATATCACATGTATAGTAGGTTATGTTCGACGTTTGTAAATATGTGCCTCGTTAGTTTATCGCCTGCATCGAGATTCCAACGTCATATTGTTTTATATCGGCTTTTTCCAGGCGCCAAACCTCACAACTATCAAATCAAAAGTAAATTTTCAAACTTGGAGATTCGATTTTCTTTCTTTCGCATTTGTAAGGATCAATGCTGAACTCTGGAGGAACGTAACATGCATTATTTGAAACGATGAACTTCACCAACACTCTAAAACAACAATGGAATAGTAACCAACACTTTATTTTTTCAGATTTAGTCATTGTACTTAGTTATATCACTGGTACAATTTTTTTTTGCGACAGAAACGGTTGTTGGGAACTCTGGCCAAGAAAACCACAGCAAAGAAAGGGATATTTTAGGCAAGTGTACCGTGAACCGTTATTTCTTGTGAATATTCGAGTTTAGCCTCAATACAATGACGTTAGTCAACACAGTTAAATTTATCATATGACAAAGAATGCAGTTTGCATGAGTTGTTCTTGTGTAGAACAAAACTGATAAACGAAACTAAAGACCTTGCTGTTGGTATATTCAATAGGCCATCATAGAAACGCACAACGCTACACTACTTAAAGAATGGCGGTCAGCTAAAAATGTCCAATTCGATTCTACGTAGATCTGACAATTGCTAAAACGTTACTCATATCGGTAATCAGATTAGTTTACCAAACATTTCACTTGTATTGAAGACATACGTTGTAAACGTTCTCTGGTATTGAAGAAATACGTTGTAAACGTTCTCTGGTATTGAAGAAATACTTTGTATACGCTCTCTGGTATTGAAGAAATACGTTGTAAACGTTTTCTGGTATTGAAGACATACGTTGTAAACGTTCTCTGGTATTGAAGAAATACGTTGTAAACGTTCTCTGGTATTGAAGAAATACGTTGTAAACGTTCTCTGGTATTGAAGAAATACGTTTTAAACGTTCTCTGGTATTGAAGAAATACGTTTTAAACGTTCTCTGGTATTGAAGAAATACGTTGTAAACGTTCTCTGGTATTGAAGAAATACGTTGTAAACGTTCTCTGGTATTGAAGAAATACGTTGTAAACGTTCTCTGGTATTGAAGAAATACGTTGTAAACGTTCTCTGGTATTGAAGAAATACGTTGTAAACGTTCTCTGGTATAGAAGAAATACGTTGTAAACGTTCTCTGGTATTGAAGAAATACGTTGTAAACGTTCTCTGGTATTGAAGAAATACGTTGTAAACGTTCTCTGGTATTGAAGAAATACGTTGTAAACGTTCTCTGGTATTGAAGAAATACGTTGTAAACGTTCTCTGGTATAAAAATACGTTGTAAACGTTCTCTGGTATTGAAAAATACGTTGTAAACGTTCTCTGGTATTGAAGAAATACGTTGTAAACGTTCTCTGGTATTGAAGAAATACGTTGTAAACGTTCTCTGGTATTGAAGAAATACGTTGTAAACGTTCTCTGGTATTGAAGAAATACGTTGTAAACGTTCTCTGGTATTGAAGAAATACGTTGTAAACGTTCTCTGGTATTGAAGAAATACGTTGTAAACGTTCTCTGGTATTGAAGAAATACGTTGTAAACGTTCTCTGGTATTGAAGAAATACTTTGTAAACGTTCTCTGGTATTGAAGAAATACGTTGTAAACGTTCTCTGGTATTGAAGAAATACTTTGTAAACGTTCTCTGGTATTGAAGAAATACGTTGTAAACGTTCTCTGGTATTGAAGAAATACGTTGTAAACGTTCTCTGGTATTAAAGAAATTCGTTGTAAACGCGACAGGCCAATTTGAAACACTGTTCTACACTTTACCTTCACAAATATTGTGTTTGCTGTAACGTTTCACACGCTAAGTAGCTCTAATTGAATACAAAACACACTACAGCTACCCTCAAGAAAATTCAGTGTTTTCCCTGTGCTTACCTTTTATTTAGAGATGAATGTCGTCTTGCATAGCCAACCCATGATTCACGTAAACTTTGCCTCAAATCAAAGTTGCCGCGCGATGAAAGTATTCCAACGACCAAATCATAATGAGAATAATTCTCTGCTGTCAAGAACATTATTTTAAAACATTAAAGAAAACAAGTGGAAACACAAATACAAAATGGACTATGTAGGATAAAGTTTTTAGATAACATGGTTAAATAACACTAGCGAAAGTTTCAATAAAAGATCACTCTTGATGAAAACATAAGACTGGAGTATATAAGGACTCAAGATTCAACATCAGATCACTCCTGATGAAGACACTAGACTGGAGTATATAAGGACTCAAGATTCAACATCAGATCACTCCAGATGAAGACATTAGTCTGGAGTATATAAGGACTCAAGATTCAACATCAGATCACTCCTGATGAAGACACTAGACTGGAGTATATAACGACTCAAGATTCAACATCAGATCACTCCTGATGAAAACATAAGACTGGAGTATATAAGGACTCAAGTTTCAACATCAGATCACTCCTGATGAAGACACTAGACTGGAGTATATAAGGACTCAAGTTTCAACATCAGATCACTCCTGATGAAGACACTAGACTGGAGTATATAAGACTCAAGATTCAACATCAGATCACTCCTGATGAAAACATAAGACTGGAGTATATAAGGACTCAAGATTCAACATCAGATCACTCCTGATGAAGACACTAGACTGGAGTATATAAGGACTCAAGATTCAACATCAGATCACTCCTGATGAAAACATAAGACTGGAGTATATAAGACTCAAGTTTCAACATCAGATCACTCCTGATGAAGACACTAGACTGGAGTATATAAGGACTCAAGTTTCAACATCAGATCACTCCTGATGAAGACACTAGACTGGAGTATATAAGGACTCAAGATTCAACATCAGATCACTCCTGATGAAAACATAAGACTGGAGTATATAAGGACTCAAGTTTCAACATCAGATCACTCCTGATGAAGACATAGACTGGAGTATATAAAGACTCAAGTTTCAACATCAGATCACTCCTGATGAAGACACTACGCTAGAGTATATGTAAACTCATCTTTCAAAACATATCGTTTATACTCAAGATATTAGATAGACGTACGACAATCTATAATGTCATATAAATCACGATAAAAAATCTGGTCCCCGGAGTCGACATGCTATCAGGCAGGCAACAAACAAAGATGAGATAGCTGTACAAACCTGTATTATCGCAGCAAAGCTTCAAATCTTTAACAACAAGATGATTATAGATGTATAACACGAAAATAGCGATCAATATTAGTAAAGTTGGCTTAAGGATGTCATTTAATGTAAACATAAGTTGAAATTAAACAGTTACAATTAACTATAGCGTATAAATATCTTTCCCTATGTAAAATAATCTATACATTATCCTCAATAACGAACTATACACATTGTTGCATTTTAATATATACGAACTTTGACCTCGGGTGTGTTGCGGAAACGTCATGTAAGGAGTCTTAAAGCATCAATATAAATTAGCAAACTTTGTGATCTATGTTACTTATTGAACTTAAATTGAGCAATACAAAAATCTTAATCTTCAACAAAACATATCCAAAATATTACTATGAATGTATAAAAAGTATACAATCGCTAGAAAGATCACATTTGCACGCTTATTCAAAAACTCTTCTAAGGTTATCGTTTGCGCCTATTACGAAGGTTTGAGGGACAATATAAGTACATGCATGTACAACAAAAAGAACACGGGTGAAGGCTTTAATTCGTATTACTTACTTTTGAGTACAGCGCATGTGCAAGGAATGGTAGTTTACGAAGAGTTCGACCACTTAGTTGATAACTTTTTCTAAACAAGAAAATGAGAGAAAGAATACTTCGTAGGTTTATCACAGTGAGACGCTTGACTGCTCCTTGCAAGTTCAAAAGGAGAAGGGCCTCCCAAAGAAACCTAACCAAAAGTCAACCAATATTCGTGATTATTTGAGAGTGGTCCATTACTTGATAACTACTGACTACGATAACAAAGAAAAAAACATCTTTACGCCTTAAATGTAGATGTAATACAAAGTTAAATTTTATTTATGTTGCAAGTATTAAGACGGTATATTTTAAACCTCAGTCCTAAATTATTTGAGAACTCATCTGAACATGCACAAACAACTCAACAAACTGTTCGAGTTTACAATCATGGCAATGACAAACAGAACAAGCTTGCATCCTTCTGTGGTTCACTTGGTCACATATTGGGAAATCATAAATTTCAATCATAATGAGAAATTTAGTCATTTAACAAATTTTTCATATTCATAGTGATGGCAACAACAAGCTGGACCTATTTTCATCACTTACTGAGTAATTAATCGCTTGGTCACAAAAATATAAGAAGATCATCTGAGCATGCGCAGTACGCTTGGGCATGCGCAGCACGCTCAAGCATGCAAAGTCCACTTGACCAATTGTCCGAGTTGATAGTCATGGAAACGACCAACTACATTTACTAGCATCAATTGGGAGTATATAACTTGCTTATTAACAAACTATTAAAGATATCAACTGAGCATGCGCAGTTAAATTGATTGGCTGCCAATGTTCATGGTCATGGCAACGACCAATTGCATCTACTAGCCCCGATTTTGAAGTAAATAGCATGTTTAGTAACAATTTAATGGAGAAATCATCTGCGCATGCGCTCGAGCATGCGCAGCCCACTCGACTAATTGTTTATAGTCATGGCAACGACTAACTAGATGTACTTGCACTACATCTGGGGCAATTATCCCACTTAATCGCAAATTATCAAAGAAATTATCTGGGCATGCGCAGTTGTGACTTTAATAATACCACAAATTTCGTAAGCCTCTAAATTTTGTATATATAAATATAAATCTATAGCTTCATATAGTAGATGTCAACTAGCAGTGGAAGCTGGGTGCGATATAGTATGCAGTGGCTTAGGGTCCACACTTCGGTGGCGACCGCACTCTCCTGCGTACCCCGAGCAAAGCCTATCGCAGGTGATCTCGGGTCTGATGGGCGGAAGCTTGCTATTGCATCTCCCAAGTAGGATAGCGTGGAGGGGCCGAAATCTGCTACCGAAACGTTAACATGCCGCGTTTTAGTGCCTTACGCTTAAGAAGGTATCGGGAAGCATGGACCGAAAACGGGTTTTTCCTTTCAAAATTTGTCTTTTTTCTTTACAAGAATTCTTCTCATAAAAGAAACTAGAACATACTGCCAGGGTTCAGACAACTTCTGAAAATCCCCCGGGCGTAGTTTCGTTTTCTTTGTAAAACGAGAAGAATACTAACTTGAAAACATGAAGACTGGGTGACATAATATTTACCATAAACTAAGACAAGAAATGTTTATTTTACTCTGTGACATCACTTTACTTTAAAGTGAAAGGTTTGAACATGGGAGTATCGTTACATGTTTGTAGATGTAGATCGTCCAGGTTAGTAAAGTCCTGAAAAGAACTGTTGTTGTTGATGCTGACTCTAAAGATGACTACCGCTAAGGTTGTTAAGAAGTCAGTCAACATCAACATCAACAGTCCTTCGCAGGACACCACTAACCTCGACGATCTACATCTACAAACATCTACTTCACTTACTCGGCTATCTTCTTTAATTCAAGACTACAGTGTGTTACATCGTTGTCGACAAAGCTACAATGGAAAATAGGGAAAAAAAGTTGTACATCGGAAAAGAAAACCATGTCATCAACATAGAAGTGAACAAAAAAATTTCTAACAAACACCGTCAATTTTCGTCAAAATAAAATTTCGTGTATTTTTCAGTTGTACCTTAAATCCAAAATTTGAGTGGCTGGTGATATGATACTGGTCTGTGATGAAACGGTGAACATTAATTTTGATTATTAAAAAATTATCTACAATGCAATCGTTTGCAATCAATTTCTATATAGCTGCACACCTCTCTATTTAAGCAACATGTTTGTATAACTTGCACAAACGACTATATTGTGGTATGGAAATAAAGCAGTAGACGTAAAGGTACAAAGTACTGAGAAGAGGGGATATACTTCACGAGGCAAATTGTTGTTTTATATTGTATATGATGACAGGTTGCGGTAAGCCATTTCGGCGTTCCTTTTGGCCAGAAAACATAATTGACCGGCAGCCATTTCGTTGATCACGTGCACAAGAAGACATAAGTTACATACAAACAAATGGTAAATTTTGTAAATAGCTTTGGCTGATGGCGGACCAATATACTGTTTGATGTCGGCTCTGTGGGCGAACAAATAGCGAAGTTAGATGAGAAAGTGAATTAAAAAACTTTCGAGTCACAAACATATTTTCAACCTGTCCACGAACGCAACGTCTATGGCTCTAGTTATGTTCGATGTTGTCAATATAATTACATTAGGATGTCTGAAATAAGAAGAAAACAACATTGGGGAAGACTAGGTTTAGCAAATAAACGCATAAATGTAGTTCAAATCAAGACTTCTGTAAATACGTAATTGATAGATAATAAGTATTTGACTGAGCAAAGTTGTCATCAAGCAAGTTTGTTCATGTCATATAAATATTTTCGTGCTTTTACTCCTGTAAAAGCGACAACATTGTAGAGAAAGAAATAATACATAGTTCTAAAGATAGCAAATACCATAGTGAATGGTAAATGTAATATAATAAGGAAGATTGTTTTACTCTTGAACACAATACATAGAGACACATATATATAAGGATTTCCGGTTGTATTTCATAGTTGATACATCTTGACTTACAATTCACTGACTGACAACGTCAATCAAAACATGAACGACTTATTATATAGAATGTAAACGGTCCATATAAAACATCCGTTTCCCAAAAAATTAATGCCATTTCCAACCACCCAATCTTCCTCCAAGAATGAACAAACAGTAAGTTCTTATTAATTGTATTCATACAAATTCTATTAGTTTACATCGAAGTTTCGAATACTTGGCTATCATTTGAAAAATTGTTTTGATTTAGTCAAATTTTATATTACATACGTATGATCTTATTTTAATTACAAAAAATTTCTATGAGAATATCAAGTGTACGCTGCTTGAAATTTTGTGCAAGTTATTTCAAAATAGGTGGCAGAAGTCTCTTTTGGAATACTTGAATTTCTTTTGAAATTCTTCACTAAATTAGAGAGCGAGGGAACTCTCTAGTTTAGTTAGAATATTGTAAAAATCTTTTATGTGCATGTTTTGTGTTTTTGCATGTTTATGATCATCTGCAAACACCGAAGAATGGAAGTCGAAAATTTTGTCTTCTCGAAACATGCCTTCTTTAAATTTTAATATCTTCTCCAAAAATAAGTAATAAATATTGGTTTAACTTACTGCAAGAAGCGTTGCTTGACAATGACAGGTTACGGCAATGTGGTTCTGAAAGAAATTGAAGCAAAGAAGATTTGATGAACGATACAAACAAATACATGCTTACATCTCTGTTCTGCTATTCTTGATCTTATCGACCTCTGCATCTGAAAAATACTGAGGAAAAAGTTGCAGTATGATGAAGCAAACAAGCAAACAACTGACAAACAAACACATACCGCAGTCTCAATCTTCATCGTTCAGTGCCATGAATAACTGTAAGAATAATGTTAAAATACAATCATGACGAACTGTAGGAGCATATAAATTTTCAAAAACCAGTGTTTGCAGACGATCTGTCGAAATTTCTATCAAAACTGGTACTTTACGATGATTTCAGAAAACAGCTGTAAACTGCAAACATTTACAGGAAAGGTTTACTTTTATGGCACAAAAGTTACTGTCAGATTTTTCAAACGAAGTCAATCATCTCCATTGAACATAATGGACAGACGAGCATTCATGACGAGCCCTCAAGTTGGATTCGAAAATTTGGAAACAGTTTCCTCTCCCGAGGAATTATCTTTATGATTGCAATAGTTCTATACAATCATGCAAAATAGCTATTTTGGCTAAATCATTTACCAAACATTAGAACATCACCGGAAGTTAAATTTTTTATTGCTTTGTAGACACTGTTATAACATCCCTCAATATTATAACAGTGCAATCATAGGCACAAATAAACCATTAAATATTCAAAGTAGACGGCTAGTCTGACTGGCTCGTGATAATCATTTCGCATAGATGTTGAGTTTAAAGATTTTGCAATACTCTGCCAGCGTATTGCAATTTCTCTTTTCAACCATGATGATTGATTTAATGTAAATTAGATTTTGTTTTAATTTTACACAAGATATGAGCGCAAGAAGCACTCTTATATTACTGCACGAGAAGGTGCTTTTGGTGCTGTCTTTGGTCATACTAGTCTTACAGCACAAGCAAAAGTGATTATTAATTGTGAAACAAGACAGAATAAATGAAGGATTAGAATGAACATGAGCATAAACGAAACAATATTCAAAAGAATTTCCGTTTTCCTGGTCTTTTAGGTCTCGCGAGAAAACAAAATTGAATGCATGGTACACACGAATAGAATAAGCATAAACGATAAAACTTTATTTCTTTTTCTCTTCAGAGTTTACACAGAAAGACATGGAAATCTTCTTTCGTTTTCTCTTGTTCTTTTGTGTTCTTCTTTCAGCTAATGCCTAACACATTTCCTTAAGCCTGTGTAATGGTGTAACTTCGCTCTTTTGAGTGGGTGGGAGGAGCTTTAGGAATAAATTTGCCCATAAAAAGCGTGGTGTTATTTTTATGTTGTTTCCTAAGCTGAAAGAAGTATAAAATATTGAAAAGAAGAATATGATTTTTGATGTTTTTTTCTGTAAACCCTCGAGAGAGTCATAAGCACGCTCGCTGCTTATGCTTGTGATTACGTAGATGTTAATGTTCCAACTTTTGCTTATTGTTTTTAACACTTTATTGACACTTGACACAACATTCAAAAATAGATATATTCTATTCAAACAGTTCATGAAAAAAATTATTGCTTTGTTCAGACAGTTGGATTGGCTGGATTTGAACAGGACGTTCTATACGAGAAGGGATTACGTTGGTTTTATTCAGTTATTTTGGGGATGATTGACGTATTATCAGTGTACCGTATGTCAAGAAGCATCCTATGGTGATACAGGTGAGCCATCACCCCTCAGATTAAGCTCTAGGATATGTTTGCTACAATGACGGAATCGTTGTAACAAAGTCTTCTGTTCTTACTTCATATGCTTCATCTTGTTTTATACAGTTTTCCAAAATGACTCAACTGTAAATATTGTAAAACAAGCACGATTAAAAGCGTGTATATAAATTTGTAAAATTTAAGAATTGCCCAAGAATTTGTCCAAACAATTAATTTTTTGAGAAATTTCCAGAAATTTCCTTCAAATAGGCCATTCTTTTCTGAGAAATTTCCTTAGAAATAAGACCACATTTGACCATCGTTATCATGTTAACTACTTCATGTAAAAGTTATATATCGTCTTCCAAGAAAACAACATAACAATTTTTAATTTTAAACCTCACAAGCATTCGTTCTCCGCAAGAATATTTCTCTCCACATATCTGTTGTAAAAGAGTGAAAGACAAATAATATTTTAAAGAACATATAAAGTTTTTTTTGAAAGCTGAAACAAGGTAATAGATATATATGTTATTGTTATGCCTGAGTCTGACTTTGAGTTTCATAGCGGGAAATTGAAACGATATTTATTTTTATTTCTACATAGCAAAGATATTTAAGTTTTTTCCTACACAGCCAATATTGTGAATAATCTTTTGTATAACATCTCTAACTAAAGCAATATCGTTAAAATGGATAAAGTTCAAGAACTTTCTGAAGCACTGCCTTTACCAAGTCAGCCATTCTTAAACGTCGAAGTAAATGAATGCAAAGAAAGGTTAGTTCATAATATGAACAAAGGACTGTATGCAGAAGGATATTGAATTGCATTTCATGTAATAATCTAGTTGAGTGAGTCTGTGTTAGTGAAACCATGCTACAGGTGAAACTAGGTAATGAACAAATCATGTTTTTGTTTTGTAAAGAAACTTGAATAATTTTAATATGTTACTAGATTGACGTCACTGGTCATATGTTGTGCTTCAACAGACTCACTTCTTCAAATACCACTGTGCTGTCAAAACGTGAACAAAACCATTTATTCAATTTAATAATAAGCATTAACATCTTAATAGTATTTACCACTTTATTTTAGCACTATCCCAGAGTATAGAATTATAAAGCTTGTCAAAGACTTTCTTATCAACATGAAAACAATTCATGGCGACTCATGTTTCGTAGAATTTGTTGATCCTTTTTTAATGGAACATGTCAAGAGCATAACTATTGTGTATGACACAGATAATTTTTCAACATATGGCAAGGTTATTGACCCTATGATCAGACAATATTTACTTTCGCATGTGTGAGAGTAGGTTGTTCACACCCCCCTGGTATGTCACACATCCCTTTTTGTTGAACCCCCACGGAAAAGAAAATGCAAGAACTCCTAGAGGATTGACTTAGTTTGATAATGAAGATTTACATGAAGTACATATTTCTGTCAAACCTTCATAATTCTTTTAACAGATAATTGATTTGAAAAAAGTTATGCTAAAGTATCATGTCTATCAATTTCATGATGGGGGGCATGGATATGAAGAACTTGAAGAACTCCATCTTTTTAAAATCACTCCCAAACAATGACATTTTCAAAGTATATATTAGTCACGTGTTTGAATCATATTTTAGAGGCGTGGATTTCAACATCATCTCGTGAAATAAAGTTACCTTATTACATGGTAAGTTAGTTTCCTTGGTAACCAGACGTGAGTCCTTGCGTCATCGTCCGTCACGTGTATCTTTTTACGAATCAAATTAGATTCTATTTTTGCGTGTGTTGACTTTGTAACAACTCTCATCTTAACGGAGTAAATCTCTTATCACTCATAACATTCAAGATTGAAAAATCACATATCAAAGTATTGATAAGAATAAGTTAGCTACAATCAGATAGAATGAAACGCGAGAGACGTGATGGTGTTTTAACGAGCCAACTATTAAATGACGTCAAGGCTACCATGTTTGTGTACCGCTGTGACGTCACTCGAAAACAAACAACGAAGCCAATCAAACACCAGCATTTACCACTCATAGTACATCATGTTTGTCTTCACGTGATCTACTGCAAATATCCAGAAGAATGAGTTGAGCTTTTCTTTAAAACTTTCACAGAGCCAACCGGTACTGGTGAAACATCCTTATGCAAGGCGCTTGCTCAAAATTATCCATACGACTTTCTAAAAGGTAAAAACACTACATTTTATTTTGATGTTACGTAAATCGCAATCCATTACTATCCATGTGTGTACTGCAACTAATATTGCCACGTAATTTTATTGTTATGTCGTGAATTATAAATACAAAGTATAATCCGAAAAAGGACATGTTGTAAACTCAACATCAAATTTAGAAAACAAGACGATTAAAATGTAAATATTACACTTTCAATTGTTTTGCTTTGTAACTTTATTTAAGTTTACAAGATGTTCTTTTGGCATTATCTTTACTTTGTTTTAATGAAATTGTCGTCTACCTAAGGATTATGAACTATAAATTAAAGTGTGTTTCTACTTTTGAATCCTTAGATTTAACTATGGCCAGCTTATTGAAATAAACATTCACAGTTTATTTTCCGAGGTAGGCATCATTTTGAATAGCTCAAAGCAACATCACCGAGTGCGAAAATCCTCTGGAACCAAAAATTACATTGCCATAAATTTTCCGTGAAACCTTTGTCGTCACCCCCTGTCAATATAAAATGCACGGTCACATCAAAATATCAGTTCAGAAAACTGACATTTATATACCTGGGATTGAGATGTCGTTGAAGTTAATAAATCTAGTTCCGTATCACAAAATGATCATATCCAATTAAAAATAGCATCTGTAATTTAAAATGTACATTGACATTATCTTTCCCTACAAACAGAGTGGAAAGTTAATGATGAAAATGTTTCAGAAAATTCAAGAGTTTATTGACGACAAATAAACTTTAGTTTGCGTTCTTATCGACGAGGTAAACTTTGCTTAAACATTTCTTTCTTAATGCTCATGGTCAGATAGATGAGAAATCATTTACTATTTGTGTTTCTTGTTTCACAAAATACCCGAAGCACATGTACGCTTGTCGGTAATGTTTAAGGAAAATACCTTTGCTATCCATATCTTTTACTTCTGAAGGTTGAAAGTTTAACATCGGCAAGAAAATCTGCGTTGAACGGACAAGAACCTTCAGATGCCATTCGTGTTGTGAATGCATTTCTCCTCAAATTGACCATATAAAACTGTAAATGCAAAATATAAGCAGAATATGCATTTCGGCGAACATTGCGTTCTCATGGATTTTTTAGTGAACTAAGAGATTGTATTCGGTTATATGAACGGCGAGGCCAGCCGGCAGGGTTGTTGCGTTATGTATTATTTAATAAAATAGAGACTTTGTAGAAAATAGTTCTAAAGATAGCAAATACCATAGTAAATGGTAAAAGTAATATAATAAGTTGATAGTTCTTACAAGAACTGTTGTAAGTAAAGAGCACTAACCCAATAGTTCTAAATTAAACGACACGATGCATTTCGGCAGACTACTCCTCAGGTGTCAACGTCTGCTGAATGAAAATTTACAATCTACCGATATTTATAATGCCAAGACAACAGTCTTTATCAACTTATTATATTACATTTACCATTCACTATGGTATTTGCTATCTTTAGAACTATGTATTATTTCTTTCTCTACAATGTTGTCGCTTTTACAGGAGTAAAAGCACGAAAATATTTATATGACATGAACAAACTTGCTTGATGACAACTTTGCTCAGTCAAATACTTATTATCTATCAATTACGTATTTACAGAAGTCTTGATTTGAACTACATTTATGCGTTTATTTGCTAAACCTAGTCTTCCCCAATGTTGTTTTCTTCTTATTTCAGACATCCTAATGTAATTATATTGACAACATCGAACATAACTAGAGCCATAGACGTTGCGTTCGTGGACAGGTTGAAAATATGTTTGTGACTCGAAAGTTTTTAATTCACTTTCTCATCTAACTTCGCTATTTGTTCGCCCACAGAGCCGACATCAAACAGTATATTGGTCCGCCATCAGCCAAAGCTATTTACAAAATTTACCATTTGTTTGTATGTAACTTATGTCTTCTTGTGCACGTGATCAACGAAATGGCTGCCGGTCAATTATGTTTTCTGGCCAAAGGGAACGCCGAAATGGCTTACCGCAACCTATCATCATATACAATATAAAACAACAATTTGCCTCGTGAAGTATATCCCTCTTCTCAGTACTTTGTACCTTTACGTCTACTGCTTTATTTCCATACCACAATATAGTCGTTTGTGCAAGTTATACAAACATGTTGCTTAAATAGAGAGGTGTGCAGCTATATAGAAATTGATTGCAAACGATTGCATTGTAGATAATTTTTAATAATCAAAATTAATGTTCACCGTTTCATCACAGACCAGTATCATATCACCAGCCACTCAAATTTTGGATTTAAGGTACAACTGAAAAATACACGAAATTTTATTTTGACGAAAATTGACGGTGTTTGTTAGAAATTTTTGTTCACTTCTATGTTGATGACATGGTTTTCTTTTCCGATGTACAACTTTTTTCCTATTTTCCATTGTAGCTTTGTCGACAACGATGTAACACACTGTAGTCTTGAATTAAAGAAGATAGCCGAGTAAGTGAAGTAGATGTTTGTAGATGTAGATCGTCGAGGTTAGTGGTGTCCTGCGAAGGACTGTTGATGTTGATGTTGACTGACTTCTTAACAACCTTAGCGGTAGTCATCTTTAGAGTCAGCATCAACAACAACAGTTCTTTTCAGGACTTTACTAACCTGGACGATCTACATCTACAAACATGTAACGATACTCCCATGTTCAAACCTTTCACTTTAAAGTAAAGTGATGTCACAGAGTAAAATAAACATTTCTTGTCTTAGTTTATGGTAAATATTATGTCACCCAGTCTTCATGTTTTCAAGTTAGTATTCTTCTCGTTTTACAAAGAAAACGAAACTACGCCCGGGGGATTTTCAGAAGTTGTCTGAACCCTGGCAGTATGTTCTAGTTTCTTTTATGAGAAGAATTCTTGTAAAGAAAAAAGACAAATTTTGAAAGGAAAAACCCGTTTTCGGTCCATGCTTCCCGATACCTTCTTAAGCGTAAGGCACTAAAACGCGGCATGTTAACGTTTCGGTAGCAGATTTCGGCCCCTCCACGCTATCCTACTTGGGAGATGCAATAGCAAGCTTCCGCCCATCAGACCCGAGATCACCTGCGATAGGCTTTGCTCGGGGTACGCAGGAGAGTGCGGTCGCCACCGAAGTGTGGACCCTAAGCCACTGCATACTATATCGCACCCAGCTTCCACTGCTAGTTGACATCTACTATATGAAGCTATAGATTTATATTTATATATACAAAATTTAGAGGCTTACGAAATTTGTGGTATTATTAAAGTCACAACTGCGCATGCCCAGATAATTTCTTTGATAATTTGCGATTAAGTGGGATAATTGCCACAGATGTAGTGCAAGTACATCTAGTTAGTCGTTGCCATGACTATAAACAATTAGTCGAGTGGGCTGCGAATGCTCGAGCGCATGCGCAGATGATTTCTCCATTAAATTGTTACTAAACATGCTATTTACTTCAAAATCGGGGCTAGTAGATGCAATTGGTCGTCGCCATGACCATGAACATTGGCAGCCAATCAATTTAACTGCGCATGCTCAGTTGATATCTTTAATAGTTTGTTAATAAGCAAGTTATATACTCCTAATTGATGCTAGTAAATGTAGTTGGTCGTTTCCATGACTATCAACTCGGACAATTGGTCAAGTGGACTTTGCATGCTTGAGCGTGCTGCGCATGCCCAAGCGTACTGCGCATGCTCAGATGATCTTCTTATATTTTTGTGACCAAGCGATTAATTACTCAGTAAGTGATGAAAATAGGTCCAGCTTGTTGTTGCCATCACTATGAATATGAAAAATTTGTTAAATGACTAAATTTCTCATTATGATTGAAATTTATGATTTCCCAATATGGACCAAGTGAACCACAGAAGGATGCAAGCTTGTTCTGTTTGTCATTGCCATGATTGTAAACTCGAACAGTTTGTTGAGTTGTTTGTGCATGTTCAGATGAGTTCTCAAATAATTTAGGACTGAGGTTTAAAATATACCGTCTTAATACTTGCAACATAAATAAAATTTAACTTTGTATTACATCTACATTTAAGGCGTAAAGATGTTTTTTCTTTGTTATCGTAGTCAGTAGTTATCAAGTAATGGACCACTCTCAAATAATCACGAATATTGGTTGACTTTTGGTTAGGTTTCTTTGGGAGGCCCTTCTCCTTTTGAACTTGCAAGGAGCAGTCAAGCGTCTCACTGTGATAAACCTACGAAGTATTCTTTCTCTCATTTTCTTGTTTAGAAAAGTTATCAACTAAGTGGTCGAACTCTTCGTAAACTACCATTCCTTGCACATGCGCTGTATTCGAAAGTAAGTAATACGAATTAAAGCCTTCACCCGTGTTCTTTGTTGTACATGCATGTACTTATATTGTCCCTCAAACCTACGTAATAGGCACAAACGATAACCTCAGAAGAGTTTTTGAATAATCTTTCAATGATTGTTGACAAGCAGTTCAAAGAAAAGAGAATCTTTGCTCAGTTGGTGAAGAAAAAGCGTGCAAGCGTGATCTTTTAACGATTGTATACTTTTATACATTCATAGAAATCTTTTGGATATGCTTTGTTGAAGATTAAGATTTTTTATTTCTCAATTTAAGTCAATTTGGTAAGATAGATCACAAAGTTTGCTAATTTATATTGGTACTTTGAGACTCCTTACATGACGTTTCCCAACACACCGAGGTCAAATGCAGCAATGTGTATAGTTCGTTATTGAGGATAATGTGTAGATTATTTTAAATAGGGAAGGATATTTATACGATATAGTTAATTGTAACTGTTTAATTTCAACGTATGTTTACATTAAATTACATCCTTAAGCCAACTTTACTAATATTGATCGCTATTTTCATGTTATACATCTATAATCATCTTGTTAAAGATTTGAAGCTCTGCTACGATAATACAGGTTTGTACTGCTATCTCATCTTTGTTTGTTGCCTATCTGATAGCATGTCAACTCCGGGGACCAGATTTTTTATCGAGATTTATATGACATTAGAGATTGTCGTACGTCAGTCTAATATCTTGAGCATGAACGATATGTTGTTGAAAGATAAGTTTACATATACTCTAGCGTAGTGTCTTCATCAGGAGTGATCGAATGTTGAAACTTGAGTCACAATATGCTCCAGTCTTATGATTTGTCAGGAGTGATCTTTTATTGAAAGTTTCGCTAATGTTATTTAACCATGTTATCTAAAACTTTATCCTCCATATGCATGTGAAACATGTTTTTACAAATGCATGTGAAACTCGTCAACACTTTGTTACGGCATTCGTAATATCCGTGACAACGTTAAAAATGTTTTTTATTTTTCTCTACAACTTTATACCAGCATATTGCATGTCATATCCAAGCTTTCCTTTGATTTGACGGGAAATGGTTTTTATTCACTATTACATATTCTGCCTTTATAATTAGTCGATCTGTATTTCTAAACTAATATTTACAAATGCCCCAAGAGAATCTTTTTATTTTATTGGCTCTCTTCTACAAATACAATACCATGTCCGACTATTTGATTGCACGAATTTTTTAATTTGATCACGTTTTTTTGACACGTGTGTTTACCATGGGAAAGATGGATTGCTTAAATGTACCTAGTTGTTTAGACTACTTGGATCCATAGTTATCCTGTAATGTATACTCTTGTGAAACACCAATGAGCATACGTAGTGTGTCTTCTATAACCTCTATTCTTGTTCTCCACTTCATCATCTATCCATATTTGTTCTTTTTTAGTTCTCAGCTCAACACAACCCTTGTCTGAAGTTCCTAAAACCTTGATCTACCCAAGAAAGATCTCTGGTGGTAACATGTTAGGTATGGCTAGTGGTTGGTCATCGTCATTGAGCCTTGTGACACCAGTTCAGTATACGTTAATTGTCCTGAAGACGTTGAGGAGGTTGCTAGTAAAGCGTCGCCTAAACCAGAAGTTAGTTTTCATGGTATGCTAACGGATTACGCAAACGTTGTTAGGAATAAGTTCACATAAAATGGTTATGGTCTCGTTCCATCGTATTCTGAGAAGGTTTCATGTTCATCCTGTATCTTTCACCAATGTTACAAATACTTAGTTTTTATGCTTTTGAAATTGTCGTTTTATGACTATTATTTTAGAGCATAGACATTGAAAAATCTTGTGGTAGTACAGATATTTTCAACATTTTTTTGTTGAAAAATTCTCTAGTTTCAATTCTTCGAAATTTCTCATCTTAATTTTCACCTTTACTTTAGAATCCTTTCGATACGAGAAATCGTCGGGATTTGAGGTACTTTATACGATATATTGAATTTAAGTTTTATAGCGTTAATAACTCTCATCTGTCCATCGTAACTCTTCTATAATTCTATGGATAAATTATGTTTTTATATATAACAGATTATTGATGATCCTACTTCACCTGAAGGTGTTCAGCAAGAACGACGTATGAAGTTACTGTCATTAATTAATAATGTAGCCCTTGATAAAGGGTTGGATGGTCAAGATTATTAATGTCATGGTTTTTCCAGACCAATTGGAATGAGTATGATCAATGAATTCTCGACTTGTTATTTGCTAGTAACTCAAATATATTTATTTTCAAATTTCTTAGCTTAATAAATGTTATCTTTGTAGAAACTATTATAACAAAGTACATAATCCCTTTTTTTCCGTGAAGCCCATGGATGCGTTCGTTCATGATGAAAGAGTCATATTTTATAAGGAGGCTCTCGTTCATGACGAGAGAGTTATGAGAAAAATACGTTGTAAAGGTAATAAGTAAAAACGTATAAACATGCTTAGTGTTTGTTTAAGTTATAGTTCAAAAGGCAGAAGTTGTTTGAACTTTGAAGTATCCTTGGACGTTCTAGTTTTTTTTATGAGAAGAATTCTTGTAAAGAAAAAGATAAATTTTGAAAACCAAAGAATCCCGTTTTCGGTCCATGCCTCCCGATACCCATAGATAGTTGATCACTAGAGCGTCGCTTGTTAACTAAGGGAACCACATAATCCTTGTTTGTTTTCCATGAAACATATGGATGGTTTGCTCGTGATACATGAGAAACAGTAAGTGGGAGAGTTAAATCAGAAAGATATAAACCGATAAAATTGGTATAAAACATGTTTAAGGTTGTCTTTAATTATAAGTGCCAGAAAAAGACAGGGTCATTAGAAGTTAATTGAAACATTGCTTGGTTTGTTTTATGAGAAGAAAACAAAAGATAAAATTCGAAAGCAAAACCCGTTTTCGGTCCATGCTTCCCGATACCTTCTTAAGCGCAAGGCACTAGAACGCCGCATGTTAACGTTTCGGTAGGAGATTTCGGCCCCTCCACGCTATCCTACTTGGGAAATGCCAATAGCAAGCTTCCGCCATCAGACCCTGAGATCACCTGCGATAGGCTTTGCTCAGGGTACGCAAGGAGAGTGCGGTCGCCACCGAAGTGAGGGCCCCTAAGCCACTCATACTATATCGCACCCAGCTTCCACTGCTAGTTGACATCTACTATATGAAGTTTTAGCTTTATATATATATACCAAAATTTAAAGGCGTACGAAAGTTGTGGGATGATTGTTATCGTTACTGCGCATGCCCAGATGATTTCTTTGATAATTTGCGACTAAGTGAGTTAAATGACACAAATGTAGTGCAAGTACATATAGTTGGTCGTTGTCATGACTATGAACAATTACTCGAGTGGACTGCGCATGCGCAGACGATTTCTCTATTAAAATGTTACTAAGCATGCTATTTACTTCAAAATTGGTGCTAGTAGATGCAGTTGGTCGTTGCCATGACCATGAACTCGGGTAGCTGGTCAATTTGACTGCGCATGCTCAGTGAGACTGCGCATGCGCAGATGATTTGTCTTAAAACGTGTGACTGAGCGAGCTAATTACTCCAAAATCGGTACTAGTACATCCAGTTGGTCGTTACCATGAGCTTGGAGAGTTTGTGGAGTTGACAACGCATGCTCAGATTCTCAATTAATTTGTGACAGAGCGAGCTCTGAAGTTGGTGCTTGTAGATGCGCTGAGCAAGCTTTCCATCATATATTTTTGGCATGCTCTTTGTCTACTTAAGCTTGTTTTGACAAATGCATGTGAAACTCGTCAACACTTTGTTACGGCACTCGTAATATCCGTGACAACGTTAAAAATGTTTTTTATTTTTCTCTACAACTTTATACTTGCATATTGCATGTCATATCCAAGCTTTCCTTTGATTTGACGGGAAATGGTTTTTATTCACTCTTACATCTTCTGCCTTTATAATTAGTCGATCTGTATTTCTAAACTAATATTTACAAATGCCCCAAGAGAATCTTTTTATTTTATTGGCTCTCTTCTACAAATACAATACCATGTCCGACTATTTGATTGCACGAATTTTTTAATTTAATCACGTATTTTTGACACGTGTGTTTACCATGGGAAAGATGGATTGCTTAAATGTACCTAGTTGTTTAGACTACTTGAATCCATAGTTATCCTGTAATGTATACTCTTGTGAAACACCAATGAGCATACGTAGTGTGTCTTCTATAACCTCTATTCTTGTTCTCCACTTCATCATCTATCCATATTTGTTCTTTTTTAGTTCTCAGCTCAACACAACCCTTGTCTGAAGTTCCTAAAACCTTGATCTACCCAAGAAAGATCTCTGGTGGTAACATGTTAGGTATGGCTAGTGGTTGGTCATCGTCATTGAGCCTTGTGACACCAGTTCAGTATACGTTAATTGTCCTGAAGACGTTGAGGAGGTTGCTAGTAAAGCGTCGCCTAAACCAGAAGTTAGTTTTCATGGTATGCTAACGGATTACGCAAACGTTGTTAGGAATAAGTTCACATAAAATGGTTATGGTCTCGTTCCATCGTATTCTGAGAAGGTTTCATGTTCATCCTGTATCTTTCACCAATGTTACAAATACTTAGTTTTTTTATGCTTTTTGAAATTGTCGTTTTATGACTATTATTTTAGAGCATAGACATTGAAAAATCTTGTGGTAGTACAGATATTTTCAACATTTTTTTGTTGAAAAATTCTCTAGTTTCAATTCTTCGAAATTTCTCATCTTAATTTTCACCTTTACTTTAGAATCCTTTCGATACGAGAAATCGTCGGGATTTGAGGTACTTTATACGATATATTGAATTTAAGTTTTATAGCGTTAATAACTCTCATCTGTCCATCGTAACTTTGCTATGATTCTATGGATAAATTATGTTTTTGTATATAACAGATTATTGATGATCCTACTTCACCTAAAGGTGTTCAGCAAGAACGACGTATGAAGTTACTGTCGTTAATTAATAATATAGCCCTTGACAAAGGGTTGGATGGTCGAAATTATTAATGTCATGGTTGTTTCAGACCAATTGGAATGAGTATGATCAATGAATTCTCGACTTGTTATTTCCTAATAACTCAAATATATTTATTTTCAAATTTCTTAGCTTAATAAATGTTATCTTTGTAGAAACTATTATAACAAAGTACATAATCCCTTTTTTCCGTGAAGCCCATGGATGCGTTCGTTCATGATGAAAGAGTCATATTGTATAAGGAGGCTCTCGTTCATCACGTGAGAGTTATGAGAAAAATACGTTGTAAAAAGTACTAAGTAAAAAACATATAAACATGCTTAGTGTTTGTTTAAGTTATAGTTCAAAAAGGCAGAAGTTGTTTGAACCTTTGAAGTATCCTTGGACGCTCTAGTTTTTTTTATGTGAAGAGTTCTCGTAAAGAAAGACAAATTTTGAAAACCAAAGAATCCCGTTTTCGGTCCATGCCTCCCGATACCCCGAGATAGTTGATCACTAGAGCGTCGCATGTTAACTAAGGGAACCACATAATCCTTGTTTGTTTTCCATGAAACATATGAATTTGTTGCTCGTGATACATGAGAAACAGTAAATGGGAGAGTTAAATCAGAAAGATATAAACCGATAAAATTCTTGTAAAACATGTTTAAGGTTGTCTTTAATTATAAGTGTCAGAAAAAAGACAGGGTCATAAGAAGTTAATTGAAACATTGCTTGGTTTGATTTATGAGAAGAAAACAAAAAGATAAAATTCGAAAGCAAAAAACCCCGTTTTCGGTCCATGCTTCCCGATACCTTCTTAAGCGCAAGGCACTAGAACGCCGCATTTTTTCGGTAGGAGATTTCGGCCCCTCCACGCTATCCTACTTGGGAAATGCCAATAGCAAGCTTCCGCAAATCAGACCCTGAGATCACCTGCGATAGGCTTTGCTCAGGGTACGCAGGGAGAGTGCGGTCGCCACCGAAGTGAGGGCCCCTAAGCCACTGCATACTATATCGCACCCAGCTTCCACTGCTAGTTGACATCTACTATATGAAGTTTTAGCTTTATATATATATACCAAAATTTAAAGGCGTACGAAAGTGTTGGGATGATTGTCATCGTTACTGCGCATGCCCAGATGATTTCTTTGATTGCAAACCATTCATATGTTTCATGGAAAACAAACAAGGATTATGTGGTTCCCTTAGTTAACATGCGACGCTCTAGTGATCAACTATCTCGGGGTATCGGGAGGCATGGACCGAAAACGGGATTCTTTGGTTTTCAAAATTTATCTTTCTTTACAAGAACTCTTCACATAAAAAAAAACTAGAGCGTCCAAGGATACTTCAAAGGTTCAAACAACTTCTGCCTTTTTGAACTATAACTTAAACAAACACTAAGCATGTTTGTATGTTTTTTACTTAGTACTTTTTACAACGTATTTTTCTCATAACTCTGACGTGATGAACGAGAGCCTCCTAATACAATATGACTCTTTCATCATGAACGAACGCATCCATGGGCTTCACGGAAAAAAGGGATTATGTACTTTGTTATAATAGTTTCTACAAAGATAACATTTATTAAGCTAAGAAATTTGAAAATAAATATATTTGAGTTATTAGCAAATAACAAGTCGAGAATTCATTGATCATACTCATTCCAATTGGTCTGAAACAACAATGACATTAATAATTTCGACCATCCAACCCTTTATCAATGGCTATATTATTAATTAACGACAGTAACTTCATACGTCGTTCTTGCTGAACACCTTCAGGTGAAGTAGGATCATCAATAATCTATTATATATAAAAACATAATTTATCCATAGAATTATAGCAAAGTTACGATGAACAGATGGGAGTTATTAACGCTACTAAACTTAAATTCAATATATCGTATAAAGTACGTCAAATCCCGACGATTTCTCGTATCGAAAGGATTCTAAAGTAAAGGTGAAAATTAAGATGAGAAATTTCGAAGAATTGAAACTAGAGAATTTTTCAACAAAAAAATGTTGAAAATATCTGTACTACCACAAGATTTTTCAATGTCTATGCTCTAAAATAATAGTCATAAAAACGACAATTTCAAAAAGCATAAAAAAACTAAGTATTTGTAACATTGGTGAAAGATACAGGATGAACATGAAACCTTCTCAGAACACGATGGAACGAGACCATAACCATTTTATGTGAACTTATTCCTAACAACGTTTGCGTAATCCGTTAGCATACCATGAAAACTAACTTCTGGTTTAGGCGACGCTTTACTAGCAACCTCCTCAACGTCTTCAGGACAATTAACGTATACTGAACTGGTGTCACAAGGCTCAATGACGATGACCAACCACTAGCCATACCTAACATGTTACCACCAGAGATCTTTCTTGGGTAGATCAAGGTTTTAGGAACTTCAGACAAGGGTTGTGTTGAGCTGAGAACTAAAAAAGAACAAATATGGATAGATGATGAAGTGGAGAACAAGAATAGAGGTTATAGAAGACACACTACGTATGCTCATTGGTGTTTCACAAGAGTATACATTACAGGATAACTATGGATCCAAGTAGTCTAAACAACTAGGTACATTTAAGCAATCCATCTTTCCCATGGTAAACACACGTGTCAAAAAAACGTGATCAAATTAAAAAATTCGTGCAATCAAATAGTCGGACATGGTATTGTATTTGTAGAAGAGAGCCAATAAAATAAAAAGATTCTCTTGGGGCATTTGTAAATATTAGTTTAGAAATACAGATCGACTAATTATAAAGGCAGAAGATGTAAGAGTGAATAAAAACCATTTCCCGTCAAATCAAAGGAAAGCTTGTATATGACATGCAATATGCAAGTATAAAGTTGTAGAGAAAATAAAAACATTTTAACGTTGTCACGGATATTACGAATGCCGTAACAAAGTGTTGACGAGTTTCACATGCATTTGTAAAAACATGTTTCACATGCATATGGAGGATAAAGTTTTTAGATAACATGGTTAAATAACATTAGCGAAACTTTCAATAAAAGATCACTCCTGACAAATCATAAGACTGGAGCATATTGCGACTCAAGTTTCAACATTCGATCACTCCTGATGAAGACACTACGCTAGAGTATATGTAAACTTATCTTTCAACAACATATCGTTCATGCTCAAGATATTAGACTGACGTACGACAATCTCTAATGTCATATAAATCTCGATAAAAATCTGGTCCCCGGGTTGACATGCTATCAGATAGGCAACAAACAAAGATGAGATAGCAGTACAAACCTGTATTATCGTAGCAGAGCTTCAAATCTTTAACAAGATGATTATAGATGTATAACATGAAAATAGCGATCAATATTAGTAAAGTTGGCTTAAGGATGTAATTTAATGTAAACATACGTTGAAATTAAACAGTTGCAATTAACTATATCGTATAAATATCCTTCCCTATTTAAAATAATCTACACATTATCCTCAATAACGAACTATACACATTGCTGCCTTTGACCTCGGGTGTGTTGGGGAAACGTCATGTAAGGAGTCTCAAAGTACCAATATAAATTAGCAAACTTTGTGATCTATCTTACCAAATTGACTTAAATTGAGAAATAAAAAAATCTTAATCTTCAACAAAGCATATCCAAAAGATTTCTATGAATGTATAAAAAGTATACAATCGTTAAAAAGATCACGCTTGCACGCTTTTTTCTTCACCAACTGAGCAAAGATTCTCTTTTTCTTTGAACTGCTTGTCAACAATCATTGAAAGATTATTCAAAAACTCTTCTGAGGTTATCGTTTGTGCCTATTACGTAGGTTTGAGGGACAATATAAGTACATGCATGTACAACAAAGAACACGGGTGAAGGCTTTAATTCGTATTACTTACTTTCGAATACAGCGCATGTGCAAGGAATGGTAGTTTACGAAGAGTTCGACCACTTAGTTGATAACTTTTTCTAAACAAGAAAATGAGAGAAAGAATACTTCGTAGGTTTATCACAGTGAGACGCTTGACTGCTCCTTGCAAGTTCAAAAGGAGAAGGGCCTCCCAAAGAAACCTAACCAAAAGTCAACCAATATTCGTGATTATTTGAGAGTGGTCCATTACTTGATAACTACTGACTACGATAACAAAGAAAAAACATCTTTACGCCTTAAATGTAGATGTAATACAAAGTTAAATTTTATTTATGTTGCAAGTATTAAGACGGTATATTTTAAACCTCAGTCCTAAATTATTTGAGAACTCATCTGAACATGCACAAACAACTCAACAAACTGTTCGAGTTTACAATCATAGCAATGACAAACAGAACAAGCTTGAATCCTTCTGTGGTTCACTTGGTCCGATATTGGGAAATCATAAATTTCAATCATAATGAGAAATTTAGTCATTTAACAAATTTTTCATATTCATAGTGATGGCAACAACAAGCTGGACCTATTTTCATCACTTACTGAGTAATTAATCGCTTGGTCACAAAAATATAAGAAGATCATCTGAGCATGCGCAGTACGCTTGGGCATGCGCAGCACGCTCAAGCATGCAACGTCCACTTGACCAATTGTCCGAGTTGATAGTCATGGAAACGACCAACTACATTTACTAGCATCAATTAGGGAGTATATAACTTGCTTATTAACAAACTATTAAAGATATCAACTGAGCATGCGCAGTTAAATTGATTGGCTGCCAATGTTCATGGTCATGGCGACGACCAATTGCATCTACTAGCCCCGATTTTGAAGTAAATAGCATGTTTAGTAACAATTTAATGGAGAAATCATCTGCGCATGCGCTCGAGCATTCGCAGCCCACTCGACTAATTGTTTATAGTCATGGCAACGACTAACTAGATGTACTTGCACTACATCTGTGGCAATTATCCCACTTAATCGCAAATTATCAAAGAAATTATCTGGGCATGCGCAGTTGTGACTTTAATAATACCACAAATTTCGTAAGCCTCTAAATTTTTGTATATATAAATATAAATCTATAGCTTCATATAGTAGATGTCAACTAGCAGTGGAAGCTGGGTGCGATATAGTATGCAGTGGCTTAGGGGTCCACACTTCGGTGGCGACCGCACTCTCCCTGCGTACCCCGAGCAAAGCCTATCGCAGGTGATCTCGGGTCTGATGGGCGGAAGCTTGCTATTGCATCTCCCAAGTAGGATAGCGTGGAGGGGCCGAAATCTGCTACCGAAACGTTAACATGCCGCGTTTTAGTGCCTTACGCTTAAGAAGGTATCGGGAAGCATGGACCGAAAACGGGGTTTTTTCCTTTCAAAATTTGTCTTTTTTCTTTACAAGAATTCTTCTCATAAAAGAAACTAGAACATACTGCCAAGGTTCAGACAACTTCTGAAAATCCCCCGGGCGTAGTTTCGTTTTCTTTGTAAAACGAGAAGAATACTAACTTGAAAACATGAAGACTGGGTGACATAATATTTACCATAAACTAAGACAAGAAATGTTTATTTTACTCTGTGACATCACTTTACTTTAAAGTGAAAGGTTTGAACATGGGAGTATCGTTACATGTTTGTAGATGTAGATCGTCCAGGTTAGTAAAGTCCTGAAAAGAACTGTTGTTGTTGATGCTGACTCTAAAGATGACTACCGCTAAGGTTGTTAAGAAGTCAGTCAACATCAACATCAACAGTCCTTCGCAGGACACCACTAACCTCGACGATCTACATCTACAAACATCTACTTCACTTACTCGGCTATCTTCTTTAATTCAAGACTACAGTGTGTTACATCGTTGTCGACAAAGCTACAATGGAAAATAGGGAAAAAAAGTTGTACATCGGAAAAGAAAACCATGTCATCAACATAGAAGTGAACAAAAAAATTTCTAACAAACACCGTCAATTTTCGTCAAAATAAAATTTCGTGTATTTTTCAGTTGTACCTTAAATCCAAAATTTGAGTGGCTGGTGATATGATACTGGTCTGTGATGAAACGGTGAACATTAATTTTGATTATTAAAAAATTATCTACAATGCAATCGTTTGCAATCAATTTCTATATAGCTGCACACCTCTCTATTTAAGCAACATGTTTGTATAACTTGCACAAACGACTATATTGTGGTATGGAAATAAAGCAGTAGACGTAAAGGTACAAAGTACTGAGAAGAGGGGATATACTTCACGAGGCAAATTGTTGTTTTATATTGTATATGATGATAGGTTGCGGTAAGCCATTTCGGCGTTCCTTTTGGCCAGAAAACATAATTGACCGGCAGCCATTTCGTTGATCACGTGCACAAGAAGACATAAGTTACATACAAACAAATGGTAAATTTTGTAAATAGCTTTGGCTGATGGCGGACCAATATACTGTTTGATGTCGGCTCTGTGGGCGAACAAATAGCGAAGTTAGATGAGAAAGTGAATTAAAAAACTTTCGAGTCACAAACATATTTTTCAATCTGTCCACGAACGCAACGTCTATGGCTCTAGTTATGTTCGATGTTGTCAATATAATTACATTAGGATGTCTGAAATAAGAAGAAAACAACATTGGGGAAGACTAGGTTTAGCAAATAAACGCATAAATGTAGTTCAAATCAAGACTTCTGTAAATACGTAATTGATAGATAATAAGTATTTGACTGAGCAAAGTTGTCATCAAGCAAGTTTGTTCATGTCATATAAATATTTTCGTGCTTTTACTCCCTGTAAAAGCGACAACATTGTAGAGAAAGAAATAATACATAGTTCTAAAGATAGCAAATACCATAGTGAATGGTAAATGCAATATAATAAGTTGATAAAGACTGTTGTCTTGGCATTATAAATATCGGTAGATTGTAAATTTTCATTCAGCAGACGTTGACACCTGAGGAGTAGTCTGCCGAAATGCATCGTGTCGTTTAATTTAGAACTATTGGGTTAGTGCTCTTTACTTACAACAGTTCTTGTAAGAACTATCAACTTATTATATTACTTTTACCATTTACTATGGTATTTGCTATCTTTAGAACTATTTTCTACAAAGTCTCTATTTTATTAAATAATACATAACGCAACAACCCTGCCGGCTGGCCTCGCCGTTCATATAACCGAATACAATCTCTTAGTTCACTAAAAAATCCATGAGAACGCAATGTTCGCCGAAATGCATATTCTGCTTATATTTTGCATTTACAGTTTTATATGGTCAATTTGAGTGAAAATGCATTCACAACACGAATGGCATCTGAAGGTTCTTGTCCGTTCAACGCAGATTTTCTTGCCGATGTTAAACTTTCAACCTTCAGAAGTAAAAGATATGGATAGCAAAGGTATTTTCCTTAAACATTACCGACAAGCGTACATGTGCTTCGGGTATTTTGTGAAACAAGAAACACAAATAGTAAATGATTTCTCATCTATCTGACCATGAGCATTAAGAAAGAAATGTTTAAGCAAAGTTTACCTCGTCGATAAGAACGCAAACTAAAGCTTATTTGTCGTCAATAAACTCTTGAATTTTCTGAAACATTTTCATCATTAACTTTCCACTCTGTTTGTAGGGAAAGATAATGTCAATGTACATTTTAAATTACAGATGCTATTTTTAATTGGATATGATCATTTTGTGATACGGAACTAGATTTATTAACTTCAACGACATCTCAATCCCAGGTATATAAATGTCAGTTTTCTGAACTGATATTTTGATGTGAGCCGTGCATTTTATATTGACAGGGGGTGACGACAAAGGTTTCACGGAAAATTTATGGCAATGTAATTTTTGGTTCCAGAGGATTTTCGCACTCGGTGATGTTGCTTTGAGCTATTCAAAATGATGCCTACCTCGGAAAATAAACTGTGAATGTTTATTTCAATAAGCTGGCCATAGTTAAATCTAAGGATTCAAAAGTAGAAACACACTTTAATTTATAGTTCATAATCCTTAGGTAGACGACAATTTCATTAAAACAAAGTAAAGATAATGCCAAAAGAACATCTTGTAAACTTAAATAAAGTTACAAAGCAAAACAATTGAAAGTGTAATATTTACATTTTTAATCGTCTTGTTTTCTAAATTTGATGTTGAGTTTACAACATGTCCTTTTTCGGATTATACTTTGTATTTATAATTCACGACATAACAATAAAATTACGTGGCAATATTAGTTGCAGTACACACATGGATAGTAATGGATTGCGATTTACGTAACATCAAAATAAAATGTAGTGTTTTTACCTTTTAGAAAGTCGTATGGATAATTTTTGAGCAAGCGCCTTGCATAAGGATGTTTCACCAGTACCGGTTGGCTCTGTGAAAGTTTTAAAGAAAAGCTCAACTCATTCTTCTGGATATTTGCAGTAGATCACGTGAAGACAAACATGATGTACTATGAGTGGTAAATGCTGGTGTTTGATTGGCTTCGTTGTTTGTTTTCAAGTGACGTCACAGCGGTACACAAACATGGTAGCCTTGACGTCATTTAATAGTTGGCTCGTTAAAACACCATCACGTCTCTCGCGTTTCATTCTATCTGATTGTAGCTAACTTATTCTTATCAATACTTTGATATGTGATTTTTCAATCTTGAATGTTATGAGTGATAAGAGATTACTCCGTTAAGATGAGAGTTGTTACAAAGTCAACACACGCAAAAATAGAATCTAATTTGATTCGTAAAAAGATACACGTGACGGACGATGACGCAAGGACTCACGTCTGGTTACCAAGGAAACTAACTTACCATGTAATAAGGTAACTTTATTTCACGAGATGATGTTGAAATCCACGCCTCTAAAATATGATTCAAACACGTGACTAATATATACTTTGAAAATGTCATTGTTTGGGAGTGATTTTAAAAAGATGGAGTTCTTCAAGTTCTTCATATCCATGCCCCCCATCATGAAGTTGATAGATATGATACTTTAGCATAACTTTTTTCAAATCAATTATCTGTTAAAAGAATTATGAAGGTTTGACAGAAATATGTACTTCATGTAAATCTTCATTATCAAACTAAGTCAATCCTCTAGGAGTTCTTGCATTTTCTTTTCCGTGGGGGTTCAACAAAAAGGGATGTGTGACATACCAGGGGTGTGAACAACCTACTCTCACACATGCGAGTAAATATTGTCTGATCATAGGGTCAATAACCTTGCCATATGTTGAAAAATTATCTGTGTCATACACAATAGTTATGCTCTTGACATGTTCCATTAAAAAGGATCAACAAATTCTACGAAACATGAGTCGCCATGAATTGTTTTCATGTTGATAAGAAAGTCTTTGACAAGCTTTATAATTCTATACTCTGGGATAGTGCTAAAATAAAGTGGTAAATACTATTAAGATGTTAATGCTTATTATTAAATTGAATAAATGGTTTTGTTCACGTTTTGACAGCACAGTGGTATTTGAAGAAGTGAGTCTGTTGAAGCACAACATATGACCAGTGACGTCAATCTAGTAACATATTAAAATTATTCAAGTTTCTTTACAAAACAAAAACATGATTTGTTCATTACCTAGTTTCACCTGTAGCATGGTTTCACTAACACAGACTCACTCAACTAGATTATTACATGAAATGCAATTCAATATCCTTCTGCATACAGTCCTTTGTTCATATTATGAACTAACCTTTCTTTGCATTCATTTACTTCGACGTTTAAGAATGGCTGACTTGGTAAAGGCAGTGCTTCAGAAAGTTCTTGAACTTTATCCATTTTAACGATATTGCTTTAGTTAGAGATGTTATACAAAAGATTATTCACAATATTGGCTGTGTAGGGAAAAAAACTTAAATATCTTTGCTACGTAGAAATAAAAAATAAATATCGTTTCAATTTCCCGCTATGAAACTCAAAGTCAGACTCAGGCATAACAATAACATATATATCTATTACCTTGTTTCAGCTTTCAAAAAAAACTTTATATGTTCTTTAAAATATTATTTGTCTTTCACTCTTTTACAACAGATATGTGGAGAGAAATATTCTTGCGGAGAACGAATGCTTGTGAGGTTTAAAATTAAAAATTGTTATGTTGTTTTCTTGGAAGACGATATATAACTTTTACATGAAGTAGTTAACATGATAACGATGGTCAAATGTGGTCTTATTTCTAAAATTTCTCAGAAAAGAATGGCCTATTTGAAGGAAATTTCTGGATATTTCTCAAAAAATTAATTGTTTGGACAAATTCTTGGGCAATTCTTAAATTGTTACAAATTTATATACACGCTTTTTAATCGTGCTTGTTTTACAATATTTACAGTTGAGTCATTTTGGAAAACTGTATAAAACAAGATGAAGCATATGAAGTAAGAACAGAAGACTTTGTTACAACGATTCCGTCATTGTAGCAAACATATCCTAGAGCTTAATCTGAGGGGTGATGGCTCACCTGTATCACCATAGGATGCTTCTTGACATACGGTACACTGATAATACGTCAATCATCCCCAAAATAACTGAATAAAACCAACGTAATCCCTTCTCGTATAGAACGTCCTGTTCAAATCCAGCCAATTCCAACTGTCTGAACAAAGCAATAATTTTTTCATGAACTGTTTGAATAGAATATATCTATTTTTGAATGTTGTGTCAAGTGTCAATAAAGTGTTAAAGAAAAACAATAAGCAAAAGTTGGAACATTAACGTCTACGTAATCACAAGCATAAGCAACGAGCGTGCTTATGACTCTCTCGAGGGTTTACAGAAAAAAACATCAAAAATCATATTCTTCTTTTCAATATTTTATACTTCTTTCAGCTTAGGAAACAACATAAAAATAACACCACGCTTTTTATGGGCAAATTTATTCCTAAAGCTCCTCCCACCCACTCAAAAGAGCGAAGTTACACCATTACACAGGCTTAAGGAAATGTGTTAGGCATTAGCTGAAAGAAGAACACAAAAAGAACAAGAGAAAAACGAAAGAAGATTTCCATGTCTTTCTGTGTAAACTCTGAAGAGAAAAAGAAATAAAGTTTTATCGTTTATGCTTATTCTATTCGTATGTACCATGCATTCAATTTTGTTTTCTCGCGAGACCTAAAAGACCAGGAAAACGGAAATTCTTTTGAATATTGTTTTGTTTATGCTCATGTTGATTCTAATCCTTCATTTATTCTGTCTTGTTTCACAATTAATAATCACTTTTGCTTGTGCTGTAAGACTAGTATGACCAAAGACAGCACCAAAAGCACCTTCTCGTTGTGTAACTTTGCCATTGGAAGTTGAAAAGAAGAAAATCATTTTTCTATGACAGCCACAGGCTAAGAAACTCAATTTTAAAACAAATAATTTAAAAGTGTACACGGTTAAGAATCACTGACGATAATAAGAAAAGATGGCAATGAAGTGAACGCAAGAGCCAGGGTGTCACAATAATTTATGATGCTGAACATACTAAATTATTTGATCAGAGAGCCATGTTAAAGTACTAAGAAGTAACCAAAGTGATTAGTGATTTATTAACGAACATAATAAGTTCATGGTGCGATGATTTCCGATACTGAAAAATCAATTCATTTCTCTCGTATTCTATATTTCTAGACAACAAAGTTGACTTCAAGATGTTGCTAACGGAAGAAACAGATCATCCTTCGACCCAAAAACATCCTTCTTCATTGTCCATATCAATAATTCGACCGACCAACAGAGAGCTAGCTTATGTTTGATTATTGCCTAGTTCTGACACGTGCTTGATTTGGTAATAACTGAGGGATTTGGTAGTAAAGAGATGTGTTGTACTTGTGCAACAACTGACTGGCGCTTCTATATACCATGGAGTAATTTTGTAGATGTTAGCACAAATCAGTTAACATGCTTTAGAGCATGTTAATATAAGAGTGCTTCTTGCGCTCATATCTTGTGTAAAATTAAAACAAAATCTAATTTACATTAAATCAATCATCATGGTTGAAAAGAGAAATTGCAATACGCTGGCAGAGTATTGCAAAAATCTTTAAACTCAACATCTATGCGAAATGATTATCACGAGCCAGTCAGACTAGCCGTCTACTTTGAATATTTAATGGTTTATTTGTGCCTATGATTGCACTGTTATAATATTGAGGGATGTTATAACAGTGTCTACAAAGCAATAAAATTTAACTTCCGGTGATGTTCTAATGTTTGGTAAATGATTTAGCCAAAATAGCTATTTTGCATGATTGTATAGAACTATTGCAATCATAAAGATAATTCCTCGGGAGAGAAACTGTTTCCAAATTTTCGAATCCAACTTGAGGGCTCGTCATGAATGCTCGTCTGTCCATTATGTTCAATGGAGATGATTGACTTCGTTTGAAAAATCTGACAGTAACTTTTGTGCCATAAAAGTAAACCTTTCCTGTAAATGTTTGCAGTTTACAGCTGTTTTCTGGAAATCATCGTAAAGTACCAGTTTTGATAGAAATTTCGACAGATCGTCTGCAAACACTGGTTTTTGAAAATTTATATGCTCCTACAGTTCGTCATGATTGTATTTTAACATTATTCTTACAGTTATTCATGGCACTGAACGATGAAGATTGAGACTGCGGTATGTGTTTGTTTGTCAGTTGTTTGCTTGTTTGCTTCATCATACTGCAACTTTTTCCTCAGTATTTTTCAGATGCAGAGGTCGATAAGATCAAGAATAGCAGAACAGAGATGTAAGCATGTATTTGTTTGTATCGTTCATCAAATCTTCTTTGCTTCAATTTCTTTCAGAACCACATTGCCGTAACCTGTCATTGTCAAGCAACGCTTCTTGCAGTAAGTTAAACCAATATTTATTACTTATTTTTGGAGAAGATATTAAAATTTAAAGAAGGCATGTTTCGAGAAGGCAAAATTTTCGACTTCCATTCTTCGGTGTTTGCAGATGATCATAAACATACACAAAAACACAAAAACATGCACATAAAAGATTTTTTACAATATTCTAACTAAACTAGAGAGTTCCCTCGCTCTCTAATTTAGTGAAGAATTTCAAAAAGAAATTCAAGTATTCCAAAAGAGACTTCTGCCACCTATTTTGAAATAACTTGCGCAAAATTTTAAGCAGCGTACACTTGATATTCTCATAGTTATATATGTTTGTAAATGTAGATCGTCCAGGTTGGTATAGTCCTGAGAAGGACTGTTTTTGTTGTTGTTGACTGACGTTTCGACAACCTTAGCGGTAGTCATCTTCAGAGTCAAATGAGGAGTTAACGTCAGGTTAGTTGTATTTGTTATCTGGTTCTTACGTCATTGTATTGTGTGTACAGGAAATGTGTATTGTCATTGTGAATTAGTGTGAAATGAAATATTTTTATTTTTAGTTGTGATGTGTGATACAATTTACCAAAGATGTCGAAGCAAACGATACTCTTCCTTTTCTCGACTGTTTGGTAAAAATGACAATCAGAAACTACGAACAACAGTTTATCGCAAGCCAACACATACTGACCGACTACCAGAACAATCATCTTACAACCCTATATCACACAAAGCCACACAGTCAGAACATTAACAAGACGTGCACAAATCATATGTGATTCACCGGACGCTCTACAAAACGAAAACAACTATCTCAAACGTGTTTTTGACAAAAACAACTATAACTCTGACTTTATCAAACGCAACACTTACAAACCCAACGAACCCAACGAAACGAACAACTTAGTGACAACAGCAACGATACCTTACATCAAAGGTACGTCTGAGACTATCTCGCTTATCTTACGACCATACAACATACGTGTCGCACATAAACCAATCACAACGTTACGACAAGTACTAACGAACATAAAGGACAAAGAACAACCCAACGAACGACAAGGTGCAGTTTACAAAATAAACTGCTCCGACTGCCACGCCTCCTATATCGGGGAAACTGGCAGGAACTTAAACATAAGACTTACTGAGCAGAAACGAGCTACTAAGAAACAAGACAAAACTAATCACATTGCCGAACATCACCGAATCACAAAGCACAACATTGACTGGGACTCGGCAAAATGCATCACTTACAGTACTGACTATAGACAACGGCTTACATTAGAAAGTTGGTATACCAACTTGGAACAAACCCCCCTGAACAGATCACAGCAATTACCGGCACCTTACAAACGACTTATTCACAATACAAACAAACGATCAACTAAAAACATTACACTTCAAACTAATTCACAATGACAATACACAATTGACACCCACACATTACAACTAAAAACGTCAGACCTAAATCACACATCACAACTAAAAATAAAATATTTCACTTCACACTAATCCACAATGACAATACACATTTCCTGTACACACAATACAATGACGTAGAACCAGATAACAAATACGGCTAACCTGACGTTTACTCCTCATTTGACTCTGAAGATGACTACCGCTAAGGTTGTCGAAACGTCAGTCAACAACAACAAAAACAGTCCTTCTCAGGACTTTATTAACCTGGACGATCATCATTTACAAACATATACTTTAACACTGTTAGCATTCTCATAACTCGTTTAAGCTTAAACTGACAGTGTCTCTGTAATAAAATGTTTGTGTGACAATGGTTTTACATGATTAAAGTAAGTACATAAAACGCCACTTTTGTCATGTGTTACCAATGCGCAATTTCTAGCTAGGAGTCTTTTCTACTTGAGTAGTCCAGTTGTCGTCAGGTCAGAGGTAGGCACGTTTTTGGTCAGCGGAGACCCTCATTTAGATGGTTGTATTTGTGGTTGTATACATTGAGTTCTATAATAACTGGAGCGGCTAACTTTACTGGGGCGAGGACGCCAAAAAAATGGCGGCCAAAGGACGTATTTCCGCTGAAATGATCGCTTTGCAGAAAAATAATATTCTCGACCTCCCCCTGGTGTCTATAGTAAATTATAAAGAATTTTTCAAAAACAAACACGATATCACAGAATATGGATATCGTAGTTCCATATTCTGTGACGATTCTTTTTTGGCATTTCTTTTATAATGCCAACACTTCAATCGTTCAATTGTTGGATGTCGTAGTTTCCACAAAAAGGAACATATCGCTTCTCACAGGTGAGGTAGTTGTTTGTTTTGTTAGTCTGTCAACGATTGAAAAGCAATTATACATGCACTTGAAAAGCCATAAAATACATATGTACGGTACCCAACGGTACCCATGATTTGGAGCAGAGCTTGTTATGTTCTATTTGCTGACAACATGCAGGGAAGATCAAGGAGTAAAGATGACTGGAAGATATTATTGACCAGGCAGAGTCTTAAAAAATGATAATGCTGTAAAGATAATTGATTTATTGTCTGCCCTATCCAGAGTTATTTAATTTGATCGTGGTCAAATTCTATGGATGGAGACAATGGATTCACTAAGGATGCCTTGAATGCTTTGAAGTTAAAGTTCATGATCCAAAGAAAGATGGCAAGAAGGTTGTGTGTGTTTTGATGCTTAATGAAATGTCAATTCACAAACATGTAAAATGGAAGGCCATAAAGTTTGTGTCTATGTAAACATTTGTACTAAGATTGATGATGAGTCGATGCAGATGTGAAGCTTCAAACTGTACAAGCCATTGGGTTTTATGTAACTTAATGTTTAAATGATGTCATATCTTTATCAAAATATTTTCGTTGAGTGTTGTTTGAATGTTACTAATATATATGCACTATACTGAGGCATTAAAGATTCAGTGATGAAACCTTTAAAGTTACTGTGCTGTATATTTCTTATATATTTCTTATATTTCTTTAAGAAAAATTTGAGCTTCTTTACCTATTGGAGTACAGAATGGAGATTTATCATATGTTGCTGCTTTTTTAAAGAAAAGTTTTTTCACTTTTCAAAGCTTTTCTACAATTTTTTGCTTCTTATTTCTTTTCATGAGATTGATGATATATGGTTAATATAATCCAATAACTTTCTAATTTCTAAAAAGCTTTTAAGCTTCTAGCATAAGAGTACACTATAGGTATGTAATTCATTTGGTTTTATTGCCTTGCTATGACATATCTACTTGCACTACATCATTCATGTATGAAGAAAACACCAGATGTGGATACTCAGAGAACAAAATGCACTACCAACTGCTTATGAAATTTATTATTGAGGTGAAAACTGTATTAATCATTCAAATTATAGTGCACTTTTATTGCAAATATAGGAAAAATAAAACAAAGTGAAAAAGAAAGGTAGAAGTATTAAAACTACAAATGAATTATAAACACCATTGGAAGCATAAGTGTTTTGATGATTATTTGCACTTTGCCCAATTCATATATCAATAAAGTAAATGGTTTGAACCATTTGCTGAAATTGTAATGCAATCTATAGAGGAACGGGCACTCATGACTTACAAACATGCACTACCTTTTTGGTTTCGCTACGTAGATGACACAATCACAGCACTACATGCAGACGAGATTGATGACTTCCATACTCACATCAACAAACAGAACAGCCACATACAATTTACCAAAGATGTCGAAGAAAACGGAACTCTTCCTTTTCTCGACTGTTTGGTAAAACATGACAATCAAAAACTAGGAACAACAGTTTATCGCAAGCCAACACATACTGACCGACTACTAGACCAATCATCTTACAACCCTACATCACCCAAAGCCACCACAATCAGAACATTAACAAGACGTGCACAAATCATATGTGATTCACCGGACGCTCTACAAAACAAAAACAACTATCTCAAACGTGTTTTGACAAAACAACTATAACTCTGACTTTATCAAACGCAACACTTACAAACCCAACGAACCCAACGAAACGAACAACTCAGTGACAACAGCAACGATACCTTACATCAAAGGTACGTCTGAGACTATCTCCGTATCTTACGACCATACAACATACGTGTCGCACATAAACCAATCACAACATTACGACAAGTACTAACGAACATAAAGGACAAAGAACAACCCAACGAACGACAAGGTGCAGTTTACAAAATAAACTGCTCCGACTGCCACGCCTCCTATATCGGGGAAACTGGCAGGAACTTAAACATAAGACTTACTGAGCACAAACGAGCTACTAAGAAACAAGACAAAACTAATCACATTGCCGAACATCACCGAATCACAAAGCACAACATTGACTGGGACTCGGCAAAATGCATCACTTACAGTACTGACTATAGACAACGGCTTACATTAGAAAGTTGGTACACCAACTTGGAACAAACCCCCCTGAACAGATCACAGCAATTACCGGCACCTTACAAACGACTTATTCACAATACAAACAAACGATCAACTAAAAACATTACACTTCAAACTAATTCACAATGACAATACACAATTGACACCCACACACTACAACTAAAAACGTCACACCTAAATCACACATCACAACTAAAAATAAAATATTTCACTTCACACTAATCCACATTGACAATACACATTTCCTGCACATTTCCTGTACACACAATACAATGACGTAAGAACCAGACAACGAATACGGCTAACCTGACGTTTACTCCTCATTTGACTCTGAAGATGACTACCGCTAAGGTTGTCGAAACGTCAGTCAACAACATCAAAAACAGTCCTTCTCAGGACTTTATTAACCTGGACGATCATCATTTACAATCATATATCAATACAACAAAATCAAAATGTGCTACAACTTTACAAGTATTTGATGCAGTTGCACTTCAGAACATCACAAAAAGGTTACTCAAAGTAATTTCTATACAATATTGTTTGTTTTCATTTACCAAACCTATGCAGACTTGAGTCCTTTTGAAATTTCATAAGAAACTCAATTACAGAAAATCCGTAAATATCCAGAGATTTAATATGTACTTTTTTAAAGAAACAAGTAAAAATCCTACAATTGTGGCGAAAAAAGCCATTGCCCATTGCATGAAAAGAAGCAAACTAGCAATGATAACAAATAAGCTAACTTCTCTCTCGTGAACCGTGGAGATGAACTATGATATAATTTTTTGTATAGACTAAAGAGTTTAATCGATCAAACAAGTTTGACGCTGGTAAGAAAACGACGCACATCTGCATTCATACATGTGTACCCGACATATAGGTCTTTCGTCGATAGTTATAAATGCATCCTCGTAGGAGCAGATAACTGACAGCCACAGTTGACTCGCTGTTATGAATTTAAGGTTTTCACCTTGATTTTCAACAAAAAATTGCTTGCCGAATCCCAAATACACACATACATTTTCCTCACTCCTTCCTCAGGAGGGAGTGGGAATTTGCGAAATTTTCGGAAAAGCAGTCAATTTCGGTAAATCTCAGCGGCAAAGGACGAAATCCGCCATTTTTTTGGCGTCATCAGATATCTAAGGCCGCGCTTGAGATAGCCGCTCCAGTTATTATAGAACTCAATGGTTGTATATGCCAGAAAATGGGGGAATGCTATAACCATTGAGTTCTATAATAACTGGAGCGGCTATCTCAAGCGCGGCCTTAGATATCTGATGACGCCAAAAAATGGCGGATTTCGTCCTTACCGAAATTGACCGCTTTTCCGAAAATTTCCCAATTTCCCACTCCCTCCTGAGGAAAGAGCGAAGAAAATGTATGTGTTTATATTTGGGTTCGGCAAGCAATTTTTTGATAAAAATTAAGGTAAAAACCTTAAATTCATAACAGCGAGTGACTGTGATTTGAGATTTACCGAAATTGACCGCTTTTCCGAAAATTTCCCAATTTCCCACTCCCTCCTGAGGAAAGAGCGAAGAAAATGTATGTGTGTATATTTGGGTTCGGCAAGCAATTTTTTGATAAAAATTAAGGTAAAAACCTTAAATTCATAACAGCGAGTGACTGTGATTTGAGATTTACCGAAATTGACCGCTTTTCCGAAAATTTCCCAATTTCCCACTCCCTCCTGAGGAAAGAGCGAAGAAAATGTATGTGTGTATATTTGGGTTCGGCAAGCAATTTTTTGATAAAAATTAAGGTAAAAACCTTAAATTCATAACAGCGAGTGACTGCGAGTCAACTGTGGTTGTCAGTTATCTGCTCCTACGAGGATGCATTTATAACTATCGACGAAAGACCTATATGTCGGCTATACATGTATGAATGCAGATGTGCGTCGTTTTCTTATCAGCGTCAAACTTGTTTGATCGATTAAACTCTTTAGTCTATACAAAAAATTATATCATAGTTCATCTCCACGGTTCACGAGAGAGAAGTTAGCTTATTTGTTATCATTGCTAGTTTGCTTCTTTTCATGCAATGGGCAATGGCTTTTTTCGCCACAATTGTAGGATTTTTACTTGTTTCTTTAAAAAAGTAAATATTAAATCTCTGGATATTTACGGATTTTCTGTAATTGAGTTTCTTATGAAATTTCAAAAGGACTCAAGTCTGCATAGGTTTGGTAAATGAAAACAAACAATATTGTATAGAAATTACTTTGAGTAACCTTTTTGTGATGTTCTGAAGTGCAACTGCATCAAATACTTGTAAAGTTGTAGCACATTTTGATTTTGTTGTATTGATATATGAATTGGGCAAAATGCAAATAATCATCAAAACACTTATGCTTCCAATGGTGTTTATAATTCATTTGTAGTTTTAATACTTCTACCTTTCTTTTTCACTTTGTTTTGTTTTTTCTATATTTGCAATAAATGTCCACTATAATTTGAATTATTAACACAGTTTTCACCTCAATAATAAATTTCATAAGCAGTTGGTAGTGCATTTTGTTCTCTGAGTATCCACATCTGGTGTTTTGTTTATACAAGAATGATGAAGTGCAAGTAGATATGTCATAGCAAGGCAATAAAACCAAATGAATTACATACCTATAGTGTACTTTTATGCTAGAAGCTTAAAAGCTTTTTAGAAATTAGAAAGTTTTTGATTATATTACCTCTATATCATCAATCTCATGATAAGAAATAAGAAGCAAAAAATTTGTAGAGAAGCTTTGAAAAGTGAAAAACTTTTCTTTAAAAAAGCAGCAATAATGCATATGATAAATCTCCATTCTGTACTTTACTAGGCAAATAAGCTCAAACTGTTTCTTAAAGCAAAAACTGTAATAATGAAGAAATATACAGTACAGTAACTTTAAAGGTTTCATCACTGAATCTTTAATGCTTCAGTATAGTGCATTAGATATTAGTAACATTCAAACAACACTCAACTAAAATATTTTGATAAAGATATGACATGATTTAAACATTAAGTTACTTAAAACCCAATGTTATGTTTTACAGCTTATACAGTTTGAAGCTTCACATCTGCATCGAGTCATCATCAATCTCAGTTTAAATGTTTACATAGACAAAAACTTTATGGCCTTCCATTTTACATGTTTGTGAATTGACATTTCATTAAGCATCAAAACACATACAACCTTCTTGCCATCTTTCTTTGGATCATGAACTTTACCTTCAAAGCATTCAAGGCATCCTTAGTGAATCCATTGTCTCCATCCATAGAATTTGACCACGATCAAATTAAATAAATCTGGATAGGGCAGACAATAAATCAATTATCTTTACAGAATTATCATTTTTTTAAGACTCGTGCGTTTTATGGTTTTGAAAATGGACTTTTATATGAAAATAATCCTTTTCCAGCGTTAGGAATATTTAAAGTTTTAATTCTTAAATTAAATTTTTTCCCAAGTGAATCCAACATAAATTGGTCATTGAAATTTTTTCAACATTTTACATTTTCAAGATAATTCCATCACATTGTTGTACTTTCCTTATACTTTGTTTCATTTTTAGTAAATTAATCTTATTCCAGCATAAAGTTCAATATTTTGTTCAATATATTCAATTAATTTCTCAATTTGTTTTATAATATACTTCTTTAAATTGTCGACTGGTCATGGTTTTTTGGTCCCAACTAAATATAATTTACGAAAACTATTTAAAAAAAGATAATTTTTTTTGGTAATTTTTTCTAAAGATAATTTAGATACAATAATTTATGATTCAAGAGTGAATAATCACAAATCCTTTCACATAGTGATAAAGTAATTATTTTTATATGGTTAAATGATTCCCACTATGACTTAATCTTAAATCCTAAACTTTTTTTCAAACTTTAAGCTAGATTTATTTTGCTTCAAATGCATGCATTATCTAAATTTTGATGAGTATGTGAACTCTCATATATGTAAAATGAAGATACATGCTTAAAATGTTATTCGAATGTAATATAATTTTTTAATCTGCAGATTGTTTTCAAAAACGTTTGTTTAATGAATTGTTTAATTATAAGAACAATATTAAAGTCACTCCTTGTCAAAATTTTTTTTATAATACATGTAATAAAATTGTTCCAAGATTTTTCTTCAATAAGAAAAATAAGGTTGTTTTCATGATTGTCAAAAATATATTGTGCTCATTGTAGAAAATATTTGGACAAACAACATAAATGCACACCAATATTACTTTTCTTTGATTTTGAAACAAAAACTCATGTAAATAATTTAATGATAAAGATGGATTTCAAAAAAGCAAATACCATGGTGAATGGTGATAATAACAATATAATAGTTCTTAAAAGAACTGTTTTAACCAGAACACTAACCTAACAATTCAAAGGAACCGTTATTTACAGCTAGAAAGAGACACTATGCATTTCGGCAGACTACTCGTCAGGTGTCAACGTCTGCTAAATGAGAAACTCCAAATCATGCTATATTTATAATGTTACAAAAGGTCAATGTCATCCCTATTTAATCTGTCTTTGTTTTAAGTGTCACCACGACAAAGTCTCTATTTCAAAGCGATCATCAGAGAATACATATAATATGTTAATCCTAACACGGTTTTATATGCACATAATAACATGTGACTTGGACGAGATGTGAACTCACACTTTCGAGATACTAGTCCGTCGCGCTACCTGTTGAGCTGCCAAGCCCACAGGGATTGGAGACGATTCAAATCTCTTAAAACTGCGCATGGACGAGAGATTCTCGCCACTATAGTAGTTTACTGGATGGCACCGTGTTTCGACTTTATTCCAAAGCCATCATCAGAGAATACATATAATATATTAATCCTAACACGGTTTTAATATGCACATGAAAAAATGTGACTTGGACGAGATTTGAACTCGCACCTTCAGGATACTAGTCAGCCATCCAGTAAACTATAGCTCAACAGGTAGAGCAGCGGACTAGTATCCCGAACGTGCGAGTTCAAATCTCGTCCAAGTCACATGTTTTTCATGTGCATATTAAAACTGTGTTAATATGCACATGAAAAACTGGATTAATATATTATATGTATTTTCTGATGATGGCTTTGGAATAAAGTCGAAACACTGTGCCATCCAGTAAACTACTATAGTGGCAAGAATCTCTCATCGATATGCAGTTTAAGAGATTTGACTCGTCTCCAATCTCTGTCGGCTTGGTAGCTCAACAGGTTGAGCGGCGGACTAGTATCCCAAAAGTGCGAGTTCAAATCTTGTCCAAGTCACATGTTTTTCATGTGCATATTAAAACTGTGTTAGGATTAATATCTTATATGTATTTTCTGATGATGGCTTTGGAATAAAGTCGAAACACGGTGCCATCCAGTAAACTACTATAGTGGCGAGAATCTCTCGTCCATACGCAGGAGCGGATCTAGAGTATGTCAAATCCGTCGCGCGACTAATGTTTGAAATTCAAAAATTACCTATACATATTAATTAAAATCATTAATTATTCTTACTTTATTATCGCATTTACTTCGTGATTAAAATCCAGCTTTATTTATTAAAAACTAATGACTAATCCAATGAATATCTCGTTGGTAACCAGATCAGTTGAATTTTAATTGACCTGGAATAACCGACTGATAAGCGGGGTGGCTTGACTGGTTCGACGGATAAAGGAGTCTATGAACGCCAAAACCGCTTATTTTATTGGTCAATGGCCAGATCAGTGGACAGTCTAGAATGGTCTCGACTGATAAGAGGGTGGCCGGACGTATAAGGAGTCCAATGAAGTATTTGCCGGTTGCCAGTCTCCCTTAAATTTGCGCGGTTTTTGCAATGCATTCTGGGATCGCCAGGGGGCAAACATTTGTTTAGAAATATATCTGTCATAGTGATATTTTCGAGAATTCTCAATTTAAAGCACCATTTCCATTGTAATGGGTATCAGTTACCAGTTGGGAGAAAAGAAGTAAAAGTATGTGGAGACGGCAATTACTTCTATCGAGCAGTTGCGTTGGTTATAAACGGTGAAAGTGACGAAAACTTAGCTCATATTCTAGAAATGTGTAACGATGTTTTGATACAAAATCCGGCTACTTTTCGACCGTATTTATTTCGATACGAATCGATGGAAAGGCATCTGGAGTGAAGCATTATGTCCGCTTCGTGGTGAGAAACAGTGGATATGTACGTTTGAGCCACGGCCTTGCAGCATGAAATTTGTGTTTATGCTATGCTTGAGCAGAAATAGTTTTATTTCACTCCTCGCCTGATGTTACGTCCATTGTTAAAATGTGATCGAATTTGTGATGGTCCAATCATTTTGGTCTTGCATATCTTTCACAGAGCTGCTTCCCATTTCAATCTTTTGCAACCTATCTATAGTTGTGGTCTCGCACAATATCTGCCAATTAATACCAACCACCAGTGTTGGTTTATCTTGAACTTAAGAAAGAACCATCTGTTTCTAATGACCAATCACCTCCACTCAAAACTAGAACTGTACCTTGTCCATCAAAACCTAAAACATTATCCTGCCAATCCAAACCCAAAAGTGATAGTGAGTTTGTATGAATATACCAATGTGAATGCTGTGGTTCAAGGACACTTGAAATTAAGTGCCCTCTAACATCCAGGAATATGCATCCCAAATCTGCATTTTTCTCAACAGCTATTTGTGGGAAAACTAATGATAGTGGAAAGAAAGTGTTGAACAGGAACCATTTATATTACTTTCAAGTCCAAATGTGTATGGCTATAAGCCAAATCGACAATTGTGATTTTATTGTATTTACAGAAAAGGAAGTGATATAGTGCAATTACCATTTGATGCTGACTTCTGGAGTGATGTATTTAAAACTGTGTTTCTTTTCTATAAGAATTATATGATTAGTAGTCTTTTATTGAAATATGTGCAATGATAAAATTTTATATTTACAAATAATAGCTTTTCAAAATAAAAATATTAAGTGTAATTTATTTTAGATTGTGTGAGGATTACTTTATACCACACTTTCCTAAATTACATATGTACACAGAAACAAAATGTTGTCCAAAACTGGTTTTAATGTCAATGGAATAACTCCTGATAAAATCTGAAATTGCTTTAGTTTCATTATATTCCTTTCGACATGAGATCTTAATGAGGCAGCACGCCGAGTATGAGTTGTTCCATGACAATAGGCAGGAGAAATAAGGTGAACTTTCTTCACCACAAGTAGATCTCTAACAAGGAATCCTTTATCAGCCATGACACCATCACCTTTTTCTAGCAAGTTTATGAGACCAGAGTTGGTGACTTATAGCTGCTCCATGATATTTTCAGGCTACCAGGTATCTTAGGTATCTGGGAAATAGCTTGTTCAATAAATAAGTTTCTTTTCAATGTTTTAACATCGCCCTGGCAATAACAGTCAATGAGGTCATGTTTATCACTTTTAAAGCTGTAGCTATCATCAGAATCATAACTTGTAACATCCAAGTCTGTTGCACAATTTATTTGTGGACTGTCTTGGAGCACAGACTCTGGCTCAGTACACTGCTCAGGAGCAGTGAGTTCAGCAGCAAAAAATGCCTTATCCTCATGCTCAAAGCGTTTTTAAGTACTGCCTTCACAGAGAACTTTTCGTCTCTTTTATTTTAGGAATATTTGATTTGCTTCTATCTTTCGGCGGTAATCGTTTACTGGTTTCTTTTGATTGGTATCCTTTCAGATACAAAGTTGGATTGGGAAAGCCTTCGGATCGATAACCAGCAAGAAAATGATTAGAACAAACCATCGTATTAGTAGTGACTTTGAAGTTTTTCCTGTTGATCAGCTTTTGCCAAGCACTCTTGTCTTTCGTTTTTCGGAGAAAAAAGCTAAGAATACCAACGTGATGGGAAACGATATATTTTCAGGATATCTCCTATCGTTATCACAGCCATAAACAGCACTGTGATCCCTATTCCCATTATAATTTGAATATAAACTTTTTACGAAAAGATATCTTTATAATACACAATGTTTGCCCCCTGGCGATCCCAGAATGCATTGCAAAAACCATCGTAGTATGCTATTCTAAACTTTACCATTTACGCTATTGGGCGTATGGTTCGTTGCAATGGTTTGAAACAATGTTGCTCTTTGCCCCAAATTATTCGGTTAGCACTATTTTCCACCCAGCAAACCGCCCTTTACTTTACACAATCAGAAATAAATTAAAGATGGCGGCTAATGGGAAAGAACCAAAAGCTAAAAGGAAACCATGCATGCACTGGTGCTAGGTCGTTTTGAGATGGCGAGTAATTTTATCTTTTTATAATACAGTTTTTAATATCAACATATATGAAAATATTTAGCGATAAATGTTGCAGTATAAATTTTCATGCAACCACCTTAAGTTATAAACTTATAATCCAGGCTGGAAAATGTCGTTTTTCGACGATTGTGTAAAATATTATATAAAATATTATATTGTGTAAAATATTAGATTGCGTAAAATATTATATTGTGTAAAATATTATATTTCAAAGTAAAGGGCGGTTTGCTGGGTGGAAAATAGTGCTAACCAAATTATTCATGACGATCACATGATCCTAGAAGTGGGGAATTCCGAGAATTAGTGAGAATGAAACAAGTTTATATAAATTTATGTATCGCAAACCTCCATTCATGGTAGTTTTCGTTAAGTTATGACACCATACTATTTGATTTGATTCCCAAACTAATTCTCTCTCCCAAAGAAGAAATTTGACTTAGGGACTAACCAAATTTAAAATTGATTCTAAACACCAGTGATATCTCAGTAATCGAATCTACATTTTTGGTAAACCACACCAATCCACTTTGACCTAAAAGTATTGACCACCTGCGTAGGCTATAGCATATGAAATAATGAGAGCTTTGCAGGTGCACAAAATGGAGCCGTGAAAAGAATGTATTCTTAAGAAATTCCACCCACTTAATTATTTAATAAATAAACTTCTATCGAAAGATAAATTTATATACCAGTAACATAATTTGTCCACTTCCAAAGCGCCCTTCCATGAATGGCATCTTAATGAAGTCCTTTCGTTTCATTCAAAATACTCGCATCACTAAATCACTTGATTCTAGTAAATATTCATGAATGGTGATTGCAATTTAATTGCCACGTCGACCGCCATCTTGACACACAGCTAACCTAAGACAAGAACTGCGTAGGAGGTCATTATTATCAAAATAAAATTGTAGAATGGTGAATAAAATATCTTTTTTCTGTTTTTATTTCTGCCAAATATTTAGGTGAATTAGATTATAACGTTACGTGCGTACTTGAACAGGAAAGGATTTCTCTCATATTCATTATTATCCTCCAACTATTGAAATAAATCGAATAACACATACCTAATTAAATATTCGTTCACATTCTAGATTTAATATTTATGTATGCTCCGTTGTGTTGTAAACAAGGAAATTTTGAGTCAACTGCTCTGCCTCTGAAAGAAATCAGAAATGTCTTCGTTAAGCGAACGTGATATAAATGCAATGAAAGATGCTATAGATTTGTATGATACTATGGGTGATGGAAAAGTTGATTCTAGTGCTTTAGCTGATATCCTACGAGCGATCGGTGAGAATCCTACAGAAAGCGAAGTTCAGAAATTTCTTGTTCAACTTGATCCTTCTGGAAACAAGCGTATAACCCACGAAGATCTTATACCAATTGCACTTTCTTGCAAGCAAAAATCGAGGAAAGTTAAACCTCAAGAATTCGTTGAATGCCTCCGTGTTTTCGATAAGGATTGCTCTGGGAATATCAGTTGTGCTGAACGTCGACAAGTTTTGACTACATTAGGAGATAAATTGACCATTGAAGACGCCGACATGTTGACAAGTGGCTTGGAACAGAAAGGACAAGTGAATTACGAAGAATTTGTGCGAAGTGTCATGTCTGGTTGAAACCGAAATCGAAACTTCGAAAACAAACGACTAAGCATTGATATTTAAAAACATTTTTAATTATCTGTCATCGGTTTTTATTGACTTAAGTTTAAAACTTTTATATTTTCGTACGTGACGTTAGACAGTTTGCTGGTAATTTATTTGTAACCTTTGCATTCAAACTATGTGTATTAAGGTAAACTAACGTATTTATTCATGTTATATACATTTTTTGTTTAGGCCCCGATGAAAAAATAAACCGCGACGTTATCAGCAGTGGCGAGAATGAAGCGAGGAAAAAGTTCTGCAAAATAAAAACAGCTATTCGTAGAACTGGATTTGCCTTCCAAGTGTTTCTCATGTTGCATTTTCTGCTCTTAAAAAACATTTCTAGTTAAAACCATCATGAAGACACTTGAATCATTGTTGCTTTACTTGCTTCCTATTGGTTTGATGGTTCGCCTTCAAAACCGCTTAAACCAAGCCTATCAAGTTATCGAGGACTGTGATTTAGAAGAGCAAGAAAAGAAAGGATACATCTTCTTCCATATGTACGCCATAAGACGCATGTGTAAATACGTCAAAACAGCACAAGGTTTGAAAATCTTTGGTTACAGCCTTCCAACCTTCCAGGCTTTTATTCTGGCGGCCTTTGGTCCGTTTTTCGGTGTTGTTCTACATGGAATATTTATTCACATCCATGCAAAACAGAAATGAATGACCTCTGAAGATATTCTTTATGAACAACAAAATCTTTTTCAGAAATGGGTAAAGGGGGGTGGAGTGGACTTCCAGTGTCTTGCAAGGGTTATGATTTCTTATATCAAAATCAGATTATATAATTTCTTCTCCAATAGTTAATCCTTCCAATGTCCTCAGACTAAAGCAAAAGTTCATAACGTCCAAAATGGTACAATTAAATTCTCGCATTGAACTCTTAAAAAAAGGAACGTTTAAAGTACGTTGTACTAGTTTTTTGTTTGAATTATTATGTAGTGTTTTTATATGCTTTAGTTAAGGATATTGCAAGAGCGATAAACCCTAGAAATATGTATGTACCTACCACATATGATGCAATTTTTGATTATTAACGTAATTTAAAAGGATAGTTAAGGGTAATTAAGAAGTTTCAGGTGTTTTTGAGATAATTTTTGAAAATAACTGTTAGTGGTTTTACACAAGAGTATGGAGTAAACAGAACTTAATGGTAGCAGCAAATGATTCATTTTAGCAATCCTAATAGGATGGGATAAAGGGAAAGACAAAGAAACAGATTAGTTGGTTTTCAAATAATTATCTTTAGCGAAAATTCATCGTGTTCTTCTGCAGGAATTATTAAAAAAAATGGTTTTATTTTACTCTTTACAGTTTGTTTCTTTGCCCTTCGAATGACTTGCAGTGCATATCATTTTGTTGGAAAAATAGCAGTTAATATAAATAGAAGCTACATGCACACTTTAGCTTGATTCAATTCAACTGTATCGACTTGCCAATTTGACTTCACCAGATCCAGATATATGGATAAAACATTAGTCACATGACATTCTTCTATGTAAACGATATCATATCGATGTTAAAGAATACGATAGACAATTAGATATGTTAAATATGACTTGACCACATACCCACTGCAATGTTGTTTTTAATAAGTCAAATGGAACTGTTATTCAATGTATATTTCATTCCCCATTTGATAAATGTGCCAGAAAATGAGAAAAGATAATTTGACAAAAATACGTTGTAAGACAAAGTAACATATTGTTCCTGCTTGTCTATGACTTTAGGTTTAAAAACCATAGAGGGCCAAACTGCGATATCCAAGTTGATTTTGATAAATAAGAAAGAAAGAGTCTTGCCATGAAACAACAAATCCATCACAAGTCACAGTTTTTTATAATTTATTGTACGAACATTTTACTTGCTAAAACTTACATATTACTGGAAGTCGTTTGAGAAGTTCCTTTCTCTTAAATTTATTCTTAAGTTTATCATACATTACATTACAGATGTAAATTTTTTTGGGTCTAAGGACATGAGAGTAGAAAACATTGAGGTGTAAAATAATCTCTAAACATGAAAGAAGATGCCGCTACTATACTGGGGAAATGCCAGTAAATTTGATGATCAATTTTCACATGTTTTATACTTGTTGCGAGGTATGTCATTTTGTACGTTTTATGTAAATTTTCGTGAATTAAAAATACTGTGAAAAGTCCCAAATGGATTGCCAGCTGATGAAAAAATCATTTTACACCTTAATGATTTCTTCCTCTAAATTGTTTTCATCAGTTACCATGTTGGGGCAAAATTCCATACAGTGAAAAGAATTTCTGCTAATTTTATGCTTTGCTGAGCTTCGACACTCTCATGTACTCTCCCAACATGGCTTATATGACGTCAAAAGAAAACACACTATAGCTACGGTTGAATGAAAACAGCCCCAAACATTAAATATTTGTTAAAATTGCGTATATATTATTACCAAACAGCGATTTTGTGCACGTTATGATGACAAATTTCCATATTGCATTGAAAAGCGTATTTCGAAAAACATTTATCAAACGCTGACACTTGCTGGCATGGTGACCATGTTTAATTTAAATACATATGCATATTTTAAGCTGACAGTCGTTTCAAAACTACCGATGGATGTTATTTATTCATCACGGCATAAATGCTTTTCGAACAACATTATTATTCTAAAATCATTACTTAATAGAAATTTGTACAACATTATTCCAAAATAGGTGGCAGGAGCCTACTTTGAAATACTTTACCACAAAATTCGTTTTCTAAGTCAGAGAGCGAGGGAACTCTCTGACTTAGTAAGAACACGCCGAATTCAACAGAGTATATATGCTCTCTCAAAATCCAAGATTTCTTAAAAATCTAAAAGATAGCCAAAGAACAAATTAGCGACACAATTAAAACAAACACATAAACCTGAAAAAAGACTGAAGTCACTAAGCTACAAGTCAGTGAAACAAATAAAAAAAATTTTATACCTCATCTTGTTTTTCATCTTGTTCTCCATCAGCATGCTTCCCGTCTCTCCGTCAGCATCCTCTTCGTCGCTCCATCAGCATCCTCCTCGAAACGCCATCAGCATCCTCCTCGTAGCACCATCAGCATCCTCCTCGTAGCACCATCAGCATCCTCCTCGTAGCACCATCAGCATCCTCCTCGTAGCGCCATCAGCATCCTCCTCGTAGCTCCATCAGCATCCTCCTCGTAGCGCCATCAGCATCCTCCTCGTAGGACCATCAGCATCCTCCTCGCAGGACCATCAGCATCCTCCTCGCAGGACCATCAGCATCCTCCTCGCAGGACCATCAGCATCCTCCTCGCAGGACCATCAGCATCCTCCTCGCAGCACCATCAGCATCCTCCTCGTAGCTCCGTCAGCATCTTCCTCGTCTCTCCGTCAGCATCCTCTTCTTTTCATCAGCCTCCTCCTCATCTAAACGAAAATCTAAAACAAGTTAAGATTAGGACAGGAAAAATAATAACGTACTCCTCTATCTTCTTCTTGATCTTCATCTCTTGTACCTAAAAAGACTGAAGAAGAAGTTATTTGTTTGATGGAAACAAACAATTGTAAGCACCCACCACTGCCAGGGTTCGCGTTCTTTCACTGTCCGTACGCTCGACATGTCTATAAAATGCAACAACAATATCATGGCAAGTGATTATGGAGATCGTGCTTTCGCATTGTAATAGTTTTATCATGCTAAAACATTGATATCCATGACTGTACATGATTGAACATGTATGTTAAGTGAACAACTCTTTGAAGATTATAAGACTCGCGGAAAGCTTATCGTTTGAACCGTGCATTGTGTTATAACACCCTCAATGTTATAACACATGCAGTGTTCTGTAACATTGTCAAACGATTTATTACATGCGATATAATTCAAAATACCTAGATAAAAACAAGATAATTAACGAATGTCTCATGCAATATATTCTCTGCTCAACTCTTTTCGATTTCATCCAAAAGGTTGTTTAATTATTTCGGTAAGGCACTAAGGTTTATAAAAGATTTTGCAACACTCTGCCCGCATGTTGCAATATCAAATGAATTAACTTAATTACCTCAATTATATATTACAGAATATACAATTCTGTAATATATAATTGAGAATTGTTTAAATTCCTCGTCTCTTCATGTGCATCCTTCTCGTTTCTTCATGTGCATCCTTCTCGTCTCTTCATGTGCATCCTTCTCGTCTTTCCATCTGCATCTTCCTTGTCTTTCTATCTGCATCCTCCTCGTCTTTCCATCTCCTCCTCTTCTTTCCATCTGCATCCTCCTCTTCTTTCCATCTGCATCCTTTCTCGCCTTCCATCTGAATCCTTCTCGTCTCTTCATGTGCATCCTTCTCGTCTCTCCATCTGCATCTTCCTTGTCTTTCCATCTGCATCCTTCTCGTCTTTCCATCTGCATCCTTTCCATCTTCTTCCATCTTCCTTTCGATCTTTCCATCTTCATCTTTCCATCTTTCATCCTTTCCATCCCATCCTTTCCTTCCTCCATCTTCTTCCATCGATCCTTCTCCTCTTCATCTTCATCCTTCTTCTCTTCATCCATCCTCCTCGTCTTTCCATCCATCCTCCTTGTCTCTTCATCCATCCTCCTCGTCTCTTCATCTGCATCCTTCTTGTCTCTTCATCTGCATCCTCCTCGTCTTTCCATCTGCATCCTCCTTGTCTTTCATCTGCATCCTCCTCGTCTTTCCATCTGCATCCTCCTTGTCTATTCATCTGCATCCTCCTCGTCTCTTCATCTGCATCCTTCTTGTCTCTTCATCTGCATCCTCCTCGTCTTTCCATCTGCATCCTTCTCGTCTCTTCATCTGCATCCTCCTCGTCTTTCCATCTGCATCCTCCTTGTCTCTCCATCTGCATCCTCCTTGTATCTTCATCTGCATCCTCCTCATCTTAACGAAACATCTAAAAATCAAGTTAAGATTATGACAGGAAAAAAATAACATACTTCTCTATCTTCTTCTTGATCATCGTCTCTAGTGCTTAAAACTAGACTGAAGAAGAAGTTATTTGTTTGATGGAAGCAAACAATTGTAAGCACATACCACTGTTATGGTTCGTGTTTTTCATTGTCCGTAAGCCCGACATGTCCACATAAATGCAACAAAAATTGTTGAATGAAAATCATAGCAAGTGATTATGGAGATCGTGCTTTCACATTGTTATAGTTCTATCATGCTAAAACATCGATATCCATGACTGTACATGATTGAACATGTATGTTAAGTGAACAACTCTTTGAAGATTATAACACTCGCGGAAAGCTTATCGTTTGAACCTTGCATTGTGCTGTAACACCCCTCAATGTTACAACACATGCAGTGTTCTGTAACATTGTCAAACGATTTATTACATGCGATATAATTCAAAATACCTAGATAAAAACAAGATAATTAACGAATGTCTCATGCAATATATTCTCTACTCAAATCTTGTCGATTTCATCCAAAAGGTTGTTTGATTATTACGGTAAGGCACTAAGGTTAATAAAAGACTATCGAGTTTAAAGATTTTGCAACATTCTGCCCGCATGTTGCAATATCAAATGACTTACCTCAATTATATATTAATATACAAATATTCTATGATATATAATCGAGATAATTCACTCCTTCTCTTCATCTGCATCCTCCTCTTCATCTGCATCCTCGTCGTCTCTTCATCGGTATCCTCTCCTCTTCATCTGCATCCTCTCTCCATCTGCATCCTCCTCGTCTCTTCATCTGCATACTCTCTCTCCATCTGCATCCTCCTCTCTTCATCGGTATCCTCCTCTCTTCATCTGCATCCTTCTCCTCTCTTCATCGGCATCTTCGTCTCTTCATCTGCATCCTCCTCGTTTCTGCATTAGCATCCTCCTCATCTAAACGAAGTACCTAAAAATCAAGTTACGATTATGACAGGAAAAAAGTAACATACTTCTCTATATCCTTCTTGATCCTCCTTGTCCGTTCTTGATCCTCTTGTCCATTCATTTTCATCCTCCTCGTCCCTTCATCTGCATCCTCCTTTTCTCTTTATCTGCATCCTCGTCTCTTCATCTGCATCCTCCTTTTCTCTTCATCTGCATCCTCGTCTCTTCATCTGCATCCTTCTTGTCTCTCCGTCAGCATCCTCCTCTACTTTTCATCAGCCTCCTCCTCATCTAAACGAAAAATCTAAAAACAAGTTAAGATAAGGACAGGAAAAATAATAACGTACTCCTCTATCTTCTTCCTGATCTTCATCTCTTGTACCTAAAAAAAGACTGAAGAAGGAGTTATTTGTTTAATGGAAACAAACAATTGTTTAGCACATACCACTGCCAGAGTTCGCGTTCTTTCACTGTCCGTACGCTCGACACTGTACATGACTGAACATGTATGTTAAGTGAACAACTCTTTGAAGATTATAAGACTCGCGGAAAGCTTATCGTTTGAACCGTGCATTGTGCTGTAACACCCTCAATGTTATAACACATGCAGTGTTCTGTAACATTGTCAAACGATTTATTACATGCGATATAATTCAAAATACCTAGATAAAAACAAGATAATTAACGAATGTCTCATGCAATATATTCTCTGCTCGATTTCATTGAAAAGGTTGTTTAATTATTACGGTAAGGTACGAAGGTTTATAAAACATCATCGCATTTGAAGATTCAGCAACATTTTGCCCCATGTTGCAATATCTTGTATACTCTATAATATATATTTGAGGTAATTCATTTGAACGTTTCTCAAGTGAATTACCCACTTTATCTCACCTACTATAACATCACTTGATGCTACAGTAGTTCCTCTCAGGAGCAGGGACGGATTAACCAAAGGAAGCTGTCTAGAAGCCTCCACAAACAAGGGCCTTCACATTATTCAAAGGAAGAATAAACATAGTTGCTTTAAAGACGAAGGAAAAGCATTTAGTTTATTTGTTGGATCAATTTCAGCTGATGAAGAACAGACCACGTATGACAACGAATCACAGTAAACTCAGCCATTTTGCTCTGATGAGCATTGAGGACAATATTCTAACAGAAATAAACTTGGAAGAACTTATCAAAGACTGCCAGAATAAAATCGCAATAACTACTTTATCTCAAGTAGCAGCATTCACTCGTCGTATGCAACCGCTTTACACGCTATATTCGAAGTTTATACTTTTATCAAATGCTTTACGAAATTTGAAAGTAAATTTTACTGTTGAAAAATGAGCAGCACATTGCGTTTAGAGTAAGGGAAAGGGATCTTTACTACGTATTTTGCTGCTCAGAGCCTCCACACATCTTAATCCGGCCCTGCTCGGGAGACATAAAATATTATATCCTTTTGTCACAAAGACAAAGGATTGAACTACTATTTCTAACAATGGCCAGTTGTTAGAAATAGGCAAAATGCAAAATCATCACACTTATGTGAATGATAACGATGAATGCAAAAATGAAAATATTTTCTGGACATGTATTGAAGAGGTCCAATAATTGATGTCAAGAATAGTGGGAAACTTTTGGCAGTTTCGTTCGTGTTCTCACTTCAATATGTAACTGAAACTTGACGGCATTTTGTGCTCCAAGATCGAAACATAGAAATACTAAGAAACCAAAGAAATCGATCATTCCTTCGAACAAATAGGACTCATAACGATGCTTTGAATATGCTGTAACGAGAATTCACATCACAATTGGGTTATACATTTTAATTCATCGATCTCAAACTTACATCTTTATGTCATCGACGATTTTTCTGTATTTAACCTGCCGCTTTCAAACATGGCTAAAATATCTCAACCGTGTCATGTCTTCAGTTGCTCGTCCTTTCCAACAAGTAGTCGCATTTCTTGAAGGCTGTCTTCGACTTTCAACAGACTTTCACCTTTCCCAGACGAACAGCTCGGTCAAATAGGGTTATCGAAGTGAAAGACCCTACTTTTCTTCTGATAACTTTCATATATCACATGAATTAATTATTAATTCATTCGTCAATTTTGTTCAAACCATGATAAAAAGGGATTAAATTCATTGATTGCATGAAAATATATGCAGGGCAAAGACAAAAGGAATTAAGCCTGGTTATAAGTTAACTAACGACATTGGTTAGTAAAAGAAAGCAAAGCCTTTTCCCCAGAGGTTTGGAGAAAACAAAAGAATATTTCTTTTGTTTCCTCAATGAAGAGTTTGCGAAATCAATGATTGTAAGGTTATGACGGCAGACAGAGCATGTCGTGTTGTGGTAAATTTTATCTAGTATGAACAAAAAATTATCTCACCCAAAACCGCAATTCAATGCACCATAGCTAGGAGAGTTATCATTTTTCTCCCACCTGACCACCTTTATTCAACTTGTTACGTCAACAAATAAATTAGAAGGCATATCAAAAGCTTGTAATTTATTCACGTGGGAATCACCCACATGTTATAGAAAAGCTTTTGTCGTGCTCAATACTTATTATGAACATTGGAGCCCTGCTTATTGCAATAATATGACTTGCCATTGTAAAATGTAATGTAATAATTTAACGAGAGAATTTTATTGACAGAACTAAATGGTAGCAAGTGATTCATTTTAGCAATCCTAATAGGATGGGACAAAGGGAAAGAATGAGAGGTAAGTTCGTTTTCAAATAATTATCTTTAGCGATGTAACGATAGCAGGACTTTCAAATGCGGTAAATGTTTTGTGGGAAAAGCGCGATTGTTTCTTTTCCGTGGTTGTAATCCTTAAAATTACATTATTAACAGTAAAACTGAACAAATTGAAAGTTATCTTTTTCCTCTTATATTCCTTGTTCAACGAGTTCATTTCCTTGATCAAACCATGATGAAAATTTATCCAATCACATTTACATTAAAGTTTTTTAAACTTCAAGATTTCCCCACATTCATTTAGCTTAAATCCCGCATGATAAACGAATGATATCTCTAATCAAAGATGATCACGCAGTCTCCGATTTTTTAGGAATGAAAATAGGTTTTACGTTAATTGGTTTATGTTTGGCGTAAGGTGAAGCCGGTGATCCAACAATTAACACGTGATTACCCTTTAACCATAATCTCCACATGCTTTTATGAAATCCTCGAGCATCTAAGTCCCAGATTCGTAAACATCTCGCTATATTATTCCATGTTGTCCAGTCGTTAGCATGTTTCATTTCAATATAAAATATATATGTTTTATCAGATGTTTCTGGAACAAAGTCTTTCTCGTTCTTGCAAGGATTTTACTGTGATCCAACGGCTCTGCCAACCTGTAAAAAACAGTAGATAGACATCTCTAACAATCAAATGACATAAATATACGCACTATGATGATAATTAGATCACTGAATCACTAAGTAGAAATCTCCTTCATTGTCCTGTGAAAAGAAAAATATTGTTGTCAATATTTTATAAAATCCTGCAAGACATACCCTACAAGCCGTTCAATCTCCTTCTCATAATTTTCTTTTTTTCAACAATCCAACATTAAACTTAACGTTAGGTTCAGTATTCAACGTATGTTTTTTGAAATAGGATTCTTGAAAAAATACATTCATATTCAGGCCTTTGGCGCCAAAATGGTAGGTTCTTGAGATATCCGGAATGATACATTCACGTCCCTTTTTGTTGCTGTCCATCCTCATCCACATATCCCAATCCCAAAAGAGATCAGGGGGTTGGCCATTTTGGCTCAAGTTCTTCTTTATAAACTCGTCGTTTGAGCAACCTGTTAATGCAAAGAGAAATAATAGATAGAATGAAGTTTATACTATCTATACATTTATAGTGCTGCGTGATGTCATTGTGGCGTGATGTCATTGTGGCGTGATGTCATTGCAGCGTGAGGTCATTGTAGCGTGATGTCATTGCAGCGTGATGTGCTTGTAGTGTGATGTCATTGTAGCATGACGTCACTGTTGCGTGATGTCATAGCGTAAACAAAATCATTTGTAGTAATAAAAATTCTCACCAGCCTAAACCAGGCATTGTTTCTACACGATATAACATTGCAGGATCATTACACGTGTGATCATAACCCTAAAAATAGAAATACTTGTTTTTGCAATTAAATCATTAATCACATAAATTAGTTTTTCAATGGATGTACCATTTCTAAGGTAAATTTCCTAAATTTCACTTTGTGATGTGCAAGGAAGGAAGCTCGATAAAGACAAACATAATGTAACCAATGAAAACTACAATAAGATAACAGATTCTTGTACGGAGATTTCCATTTTCCATTATAATGTGAAAAATATTTGAGATTTATTTAATTTACATTCTGCACTCTCGTCAGAGATAAACTGGACTCGACAAAAAGCAAAAGAATCAGAGACGTTCAAAACCACGTTAATAAAGTTGAAAACGAATTAAAATTTTGTTGTGTAGCAAACACAAGCCAACAATAGAGTAAAAGACTAAAAGATGAAAAGAATGTTGTTAGCTTTCGTTTATAACAAACCTGATCATTCCACGCCGATATACAGTACAGACTTTCATCTGTATCCATTAAAGGCAAAATTGATTAAAATAACTAAATATGTCCACAGATACGTCTAAATCTTCTTCCAAAATAATCATATACCCAGCATTGGGATAAGCATTAAACGTCTCTGTCAATGTTCGCTTGTAATGCTGGGAGGAAGAGAAAATACATTTAAAAGTAATAAAAGGAACGAAAAATTTTGATTACATCGTGTAAACACTCTCAAAGAAAAAGCCTTACCAACCTGTGATATTCTAGCGTTCTTACTGCTAATAGGAATATGCTGTACGACTTTTACATCATATAGCCTTGCCACAGCAGCTGGTTCTTCAAAGAATCCATCAATAAATACAGTAAATAACTCCTTCTTTGCTCCATGAGCTGACAACATTGACCGTAAGCCACGATAAAGATAATGTGGCCTGTTACTAGCAATCACAGCAACAGGAATGTCTTGAACTTTTCTAACTTCAACGGTGTTGTTTTAATTTCAATTGGAGCAGGATTATTACCTACAACATTTAAGAACATATTCTGTCAGTTCTTCATATCGTTCTAACATTAGCTGCAATAACAGTGATATCCTTATTTCTACAATTTTTCCATGGAGTATTCTCAGAATATTTTCTCGAAGTTTTAATGCACAATGTGAATGGCAAAATTACTGAACACATCGCTGTACGTTCAATTAAATAAGAAATCTAATCCTACATGGATGTAACGAAAAGATACTTACAACTGCATACACTTCCATAGCCTTCAAACTTATCACAAAACATTCTTCTTCGCTTTGATTCTTCACTGTCATCCCAAGCACATTGAGATTGTTTAGCAGGAACAAGAGGAACTGTAGAACGAGCAGTGACAGGCTCACCCCAGTTCGATATGTCTGCTGCGTGATGATGTTTCTCTGAGTATTTCTGGCCACGTTTTGTGACGATAAATGACCAGCTATCCCGCCATTTTAGTTCATCGGCATAAACACTACCAAGACTTTTGAGCAAAAGCAATATCGGCGATCATGTAAAGACACAGTTCTCCACGTAAAAGGATTCTTTAAGAAACTCTTACAAGTGAAAAGGAAACATTAACTTGTAGCATTATTTTTCCATCTGTTAAAATGTGACTTCAATACGATCGGAAATATACGTACTCGACTTAATGGTCATTGTTTGCACTCCATTTCTCTTCCATTTGACTTGGTGCAAGCAAAATGGTAGTTCAGTATAATGAGCAAATTTGCGCAAATTTAAGGGAGACTGGCAACCGGCAAATACTTCATTGCTATCTTACAATTGGTTCATTTGAATTTTTGTTTTATTGTGATTGGTTTGACGGATTTCGACTGATAGCCAACTGAACTAACATAGTCAAGCTCACTGTCTGAATTGAATGTTTGATCGTTTCATAGCAATTTTATAAGCATGATAGAAACTAAACTACAATCAGATGGATTTTATGGAAATCTTTACAAATTCATATATTGACATGAATGAAGCTGTCCAAACTGTGAACTTTTTCAAGAGGGTGAAAAATTTATATAAATTGTAAATGCTTGGCGAAGACGATCTCGCGAGCGACATTTCAGTCATTGATGTTCAAAAGAAAGCCAACATTGTTTTGAGTTTTATCAGCAGAAATTTACATCCAAAATCGTAAGTAAAGGACAAGTGAAGTGTATGCATGAATGTAATATATCAAAGTCAATTTATGCGAGTATGTGATGCGATTTATGTCAATATGCCATATGGTAAGCAGATTGATGCTTCTAAAATTGTTGTTGCCGAAGGAGTTTTAGCTATAATTTCTTTAGTGCTTGGGGAATCGTGGCCGTTATATGGCAGCAAAATCCTACATTCCTGCAAATATATTTCAATGGACAAAAAATCTGTAGCCATAAGGCGCCATACTATTATTTACTTTATCATAAGCAAATGTTTGGGGCTTTTCAGTTTATGATCATTGATCATTCAATCATTGGACAGTTATACTACATATTGTTTAAGATTTGAGAAAACTAACATTGATTACATGAGAAGCTGTTTACTATAACCTGTGATTTTGAGTCTTCTGATCCATGAAGCTTTTATTTTGACAATTTGACTGGAATGGTATTAAACCTGAGTATTTCACATACATGAAATGTTGTCCCATGTCACATATTGTCCCCTTTTCAAACTGAACACCTCATGTAGAGATGTAAAGGTGTGTTAATCTATGGCTCATACCATAAAATCCAAAGGGCTATTGATGTATGAAAAGCATTTTTTATAGAGTAAAAATGTCTTCCTATGTATGCAGATAAACCTTGAAATTTGGCAAAACAGCAAAGTATTTTCATGATCACTATGTAATTTTTCTGATGATCATTATAATTTCTAAACTAAATTATTTCAGATCAAACGAGCTTTGATCATATCAAAAGATATTTATCATAACCAGTAAGCATGACACATGAACCAAATATAACATTCATGTAATTATATAATTAAAGACATGTTGGTTACATTCTGTTTGTATTTGCAAATACAATGCTACTAGTGATTGCTATATAGCACACCTTGCATATACTTACAGAAGATAATAGTCTAGTGAAATGCCTAATAAACATTTATGACATTAAGCTGTCCTTAACTGCAAATTTTTACTCTGATAATTTTTGCTTAATCTTTGGCAGAAAAATTTTGAGTTTTTCTCAAAAGTGAATTTGCTGACACTGATGTGGAGATGGGTAAAGGGTTACAATAAACTTGCATGGTTTGAAGTCTGAGCTTTTCTATATCTATGAACTGTCACTTGTAGTACCAAATTTCTAACTTAACTCGTTACATAGAGGTTTGAATGGGGGGGTCTATGCCTGACAACTTGGTAGAAATTTTTAAAGACTGTATCTGTTTTTGAATAGCATTATTGTAAAATAAATTTTACGTTCCTAGACATGCTAATGAGCCATATATTTGGCATGATAATGAGCCTAAATATTTGGCAAAACATTCAAGTATTGTTCACTTCATTTTTCTTTTGAAAAAAACGTAAGCAAAATGTGTTGTACTTACGCAAAACCGATGCCCACAAAATACATTTTGTATTGCTCTAAAACGCTGAAAATGGCATTTTCAAGGTTCTGAAATTCAAAATTTCTCAGGGGAGAATGCCTCAGACCACCCCAGGTGCGGATCGCCCCCGTCGTTTTATGACTGATGTTTGAAAAATCCTAAAATTAAAAAATTAAAATTTAAAGCATTAAAGTTTAAAAAATTAAAATTTAATTAAAATTATAAACTACAACATACAAATATAAATGTCAAAAACTAAATCAAAGATAACTAACATCAATGTTTAAAATATCCATGATAAAGGGACAGTCAAGTGTAAAGACAACTTTCCCAATAACCTAGGTCAATATTTAAAGTATGTTCGCGAGTTGAGGCAGATCGACTTCCTCGTATCGCAGTAATTGCTGACCTAATCAGTGCGAAAGACAGTTTACAACGCATCCACGCTAGCCTGATGCCATATTTCAGCTTTCTCTTTTGTGCCAGCAGATCAGCTAGCCGCTTATAAGCAATTGCCGTCTCTTTCCCCATACCACCTGATGTTGAAAAAACCAGTGGTGTAAAAGCAGCATATACAATCTCTCTTACTCGATCACCATATTCCCTTTATATGACTACAGTTATTAAAGTTAAATATTGTTAAAAAGGTTTGACATGCAAGTGAAACACCTTAGTCATTCATTAAGGAGATGAAACATCTTTGAACTCAATCTCTTACACTTTTGGGCTGTTTAGTCCAAAACAGTTATTGCAAATTTATTCAATATTTCTTAAATGTAACTTCAGGACAAAAATCCAAGACCAACAGCCAACCCAACAAAGACATTAATACATCAAATGAGTTTGAAAATATTCTTGTCTCTACTGATGGCGGTTTGAGGACAATCACAATGAACAGGCCTGATAAATACAATGCTTTGACCCCAAAGGTTTGTTGTTAACTACTAGAAAATCATGCTCCAACAATAGACCACCTCTTCTAACCATAACCAGCCATTTATTCAATGGTTTATCTCTAACAATTACCAGTCATACCCATTCAATAGACTACCTCTTCTAACCATGACCAGCCATTTATTCAAAGGTTTATCAAGATTTTCTTCGACATTTCCACCAGCTGCTGGTTCAGTTCATTAAAAGTTCCGTTTATTCAAAACCTTTTGAAATATGCAACAAAGGACAAATACTCTGCAGCAAGGGGCCGCATCTCGCAAGAAGCAGCCGCAAGTCTCTCATCAATTTTCATTCAATTGCTTCAAGATAGTACAATCATTGCGATTATTTAAGCCTCAATAAATAGATTTATGGAGTAACGATATGTACTTTAAAAGAAGAAATTCTCGTTGTAGTTTTGTCAACGCCACAAACGAAGAATAATGTTTACGAAGCTGAAAGCCACATGTTGTATGTACTTTGCTCATTATCACTTATTTATTAGCGGAAAGCTAAGCTGTTATGAATAGCGCAACTTACAAGATGCTTTATAATAACGAGAAAAATATAAATTTTGGAACTGAAACTGAATGTGATCTTGAGAAACGTGTGAAGATGTTTATAGATAGTCACAAAGATTTCATGCGGTTTTCATGGCTTAAGAACATAATCTAAAACCGCTTGCTGTTCGCACACCTTTACCTTTTTTTTAATAGAATGTTGAGCAGTAAAAGAAAATTTATGGTTTACTGATTGAGAAAGAAGATCTGTAAGGCTACTAATAACTTGCGATTTCTCTTGCATAAAAAGGAATGAACAACTATAATTTTAAAAGTATAGTTTTCACAGACGGTTTTTATGTGAAATATTCTGTCTAATGCGAAAAGTTGTCCATCTACAACAAAATTCGCGGTAAAAGAGATTAACCACATATCAATGCTTTATAAAAGTCAACTTGGGAGATTAGAGAAAGCTGTTAAGGCGTGGCACGGATCGAAAATTTTAAATTTTTTTTATGAATTTAAACTAGTGTAATGTGTATGAATGAATTTGATTGGTTTTGCAATAAAATTTAAATTGACGTTGCATAATTTATTATTCGGTTTTCCTTTCAATATGCTTTTGAATATTGAGCGTCAATTTTTTACATATGTAAAAACCATGCTTTCTCTAGTAATTATTTGCTGGCTATGGGCTTGTTGCATTGAAGGTTACGATTCCGTTCTCGTAAAGTGTGTCGTGAAAAGCGACACGCGGCTTTGGCTGAAAAACGTGAAAAGTATATTTTGAATGTGAGATATATTGACGTCGGACATTTCTCGCTTTGCTTCCTTTGCAACATTACTCCTTTTACATTTAGGCAAGGTCAAAATTCGTTCGTTGAAATTTGATGAAGAAGCCGTTATCAATGAAATTGAAAGCGATGTGGTAAGTTTATGTTCTGTTTCTATGTCTTTAGATGATTCTTGGCTCGATGTTTTTCTTCAATCATATTTAGCAGATATAATCACTAACAACTTGATTTTCACGTTTGCTAGCGTCAGGAATACGTCTAAAGAGATATTGTGATAAAAGTCATCTCTTAAAAATCTATTGTATTTAATGATTGGTACTTAGGTGTGGGAAATGTAATCTTTGGAGTTATGTGCATAAACTATAGTTTTTGAGTGTGAGGTGCATGAAATATAGTGTTTGCCAGCTAATTGTGTGAATTATAGTGTTTATGAGTTAGATGCAGGAAGTATAGTGTTAGTGAGTTAGGGGGATTCATTATAATATTTGTGATTTAGGGGCATAGACTATAACAGTCAGGAGTTATGTTCATGAACTCTAGTCTTATGGTGTTAAGTGCAGGAACTATAGTCTTTGGGAGTCAATGTAATATAATATGAAAGAAATGCACGAGATTTCATGACAAATTAAATTTGCTGATGCATTGTAACTTTGCATATCATTATTTCATATTTTCTCACATTGTAGATCCCACAATGATGGAGTTGTGAAAGTCCCTTTACCACCTCTCTCATTCACTTCAATTACTCTTACTAGTTTTTCATTGCTCATGTGTCATGGTGATTCATGGCCAAGAATGTTTATTTGTAGTTTGGATTCTTTGTGGATGTCAGTTGTTTGTTCATATAATGATGATGGGCCCCATTATTATATGAGCCCACCTGAAGGTGGTCAACTGATACTCACAGAAGATCTACTCTGCACTAAACATTCTTTATGTGATGATATAACTGGGGTATTGAAGTGGTCCCTTTCCCTTTGCTCGAAGTTGCGTATATAAAGGAATGAAGTAGCTACAAAGAAGATAGAAAAAGTTTGGTTATAGCCTTTGATCGCTTCGCTAAACGGTCCAACAGCTGGATTTGGTCTTTCCCTTCTCGCATTGTGTGATATAGTCTTTGCTTCAGAAAAGGTAATAGTATTGAGTTTATAAAATTACTCATCCTAGCTGGTCTGACTTCATCTGTGTTTTCAACTGTTTAATATCAGAGTTATATTTAATATGGAAATTAGTGATTGTCTCAAAAGAGTTTTTTGCGCGTACCGTCACGTCACTAACATTTAAGTCATTTTTGAGAGTTTTGTGGAAAAAAGAAAGGAATTGATATCATTTTTAAAACAGCCGAACTTTGTTGAATATTATATGTCAAACATTTATTGAGTCGTTTTTGATTGGTCAATTTACTTCGCCAATGAATGCAATAAACACGTCAATAATACATTCAGACGAAAATCCCCAAAGTGAAAAAAATTATGTGGTAACGTGGCGATCTTAAACCTCGACGGGTTCAGTTTCCTTTACCTCCATACTTCCCTCTTTACCCACGTCCCTTAATATAATAGAGTACTTTGTTCACCCCTCTAGTGACTCCTCAGTACTACATTAAGTAATTCTTATTTCAGTTGACATATTCGTCGTGTTTTTTTAAAGGCAACTTTTCAAACGAAGTTTGTGGAGTGGGGTCATCCTCCAGTTGGATGTTGCTCTCTAACTTTACCTCATTTATATGGTCGTTCACAGGTACAAGTGATTTGTTTATATTAAACGGAGGCCTGGGCACTTGGTCATATTTTGCCATTTTTTGTATTTGAGTTGTATCCACGCCTATTGATCACTTTATATAAAAATTAAAATGTTTTCTTTTCTTGAACCTGAGAGGATGTGTTATGTTCTGAGGTGTTAAAAATTAACTGTGAGATTGAAAAGTAATTAAAACTACGGATAGCTTATCTAAGTTCCCCAAAATGCTTCACTCCTATCCCCCTCCTCAAAAAAGTGTATCGTGAAACATTATTTTTTTTATGAAAAAACCGAGATGCTTTAAAAAATTTTCATTTTGTCTTAAGGTGAACTTCCTTTAAATCAGGCCTTGTCTGTTATTCTATGCAGCACGAAACTCGACTGCTACATGGCAAAGGAATGCAGAATTGTCGCAGAAATTTTATCTTTCAAACATTTGGAGAAGGAACTCAATTAACGTTTGGCGAGATTTTCACTAGTTTCTAGACAGGTTTGTGTGTCTATTTTTACGAGGGAGAGGGATTGGGCACTATTGGAAAGAGGAAGGAGTGGGGGGCGGAGCTTAGCAACTGGAGGAGAGGGACTGGACACGGGACCTTTGAAAATGCAATAAATTTCTATTGTTGTTCATGGACGTTCGCGTCGCAGATTATGAAAATATTGACAGTTTCGAACTTTTAGCAAATCCATGTCAACAAATAGTAAAGCAGCATATTTAATATTGTAGTGCCTGCGAGACACAAAGACGTTGATGGTCAGCAGTAATATGAAGAACTTCAGTTTAAAAATCACGAGGAATGCGATTTGTTTCAAAAGTACATCAGCAACGATGATATTGTGGATTGCATCGTAAGTTGATGGTGGACGAGCTTACAGGAATGACTTACCATCCAGGTATACTTGCGATCAGACTTATGGCGCGTGCTAATATTTATTGTACAAATAGGATAGTGTGTCCCAATGATCCGTTTGTAACCGTTACGCAGCGGAAATTGTATTCCTAATGATCCGTTTGTAACCTTTACGCAGCGGAATTTGTAGCGTTGTTTGTGTAAATCATTCGTAACTTGAGTTGAATAACAAAACATATTCGTTCATTTAACCACGATTTTTTAAAATCTTTACTTTGGAGGAAAAAATTGCGTTTTGAATCAAGTTCCAAAACATAGAAAAAAAAAAATTTGCTGGAAAATTTCGAACACTCGTTCTGTATCGTCGAAGTCATTGAGACTTCAGTGTTTCCTGCTGGCGTAACGGACTTCTTAGTCGCAATAACCTTATTTTCTTGCGCATTTGTTGAAAAATGATGCAGTTGTTTGAAAATAAGTGTGATTAATTAACATATTGTCACGTGACATCATCAGTAGATATTTTGCGCAGGTGCTTTTGTACGCTTAACACTTTGGTGTAAATGGTTTTATCAAACTGAATAAAATACACAGAAAGAAAATACATCGAAGATTTCATAAACAGGAATCAACTTAATGTTTCAACTATATTTTGATATGCGTTGTAAAAGTCATCACTGCTTGCGCGCATTCCTCCGAAAGCCATCTTTGAGCAAACAGTTCGCATTCTTTATTATTCACATCGTGAAGTTTTTTCAGGTCAGCTGAGCGACATAATTTCTTGGACAATGAGAGCGACTGCAATGGAGAGAAGCATTGTATGTTTAAATGAAACCAAGCAATAACTGTAAAGTCCAGATTTGTGCTACCTTCGGCGGCAACGCAGCCATGTATTTCATTCTGTTGTTAATTTCTTTTTTAATGGTGTTCTATGGTTTTCATTGGAAAATGTATTCAAATGCATTAATTATAGCCTTTTGATGAAAATTTGGAACTATGATAAAATTCATTTTCAAGGGGGTAGAATCCTTATTTTTGTAAAAGTTCTTTTTGATACGGAAAATGTCTTCAAATGCATGAATTACAATTCATGAAAATATGAAAATTTCATTTTTAGGAGAGGTGGTGGACTCAATTTTTTAAAAGTTCATTTTGATAAGGAAAATGTGTTCAAATGCATGAATTATAGTCTTGATGAAAATATGATAAAATTCATTTTCAGGGGGGTGGACTCAATTTTTTGGAAAAATCTTTTGATGTGGAAAATGTGTTCAAATGGATTAATTATAGTCTTGATGAAAATATGGAAATATGATAAAACTCATTTTCAGGGGGGTAGAATCCTTATTTTTGTAAAAGTTCTTTTTGATAAGGAACATGTCTTCAAATGCATGAATTACAATTCTTGAAAATATAAAAATATGTTAAAATTCATTTTTAGGAGAGGGGGGTGGACTCGATTTTTTTTAAAAAATTCTTTTTGACGAAGAAAATTTGTGAAAATGCATGAATAATAGTCTTTTGATGAAAATATGGAAATATGATAAAATTCATTTTCAGGGGGGATGGACTAGATTTATTTTGTAAAAAATCTTTTTGATGTGGAAAATATGTTCAAATGCATGAATTGCAATTCATGAAAATATGAAAATATGATAATTTCTTTTTTAGGAGAGGGGTGGACTCAACTTTTTTTTAAAAGTTCTTTTTGATAAGGAAAATGTGTTTAAATACATGAATTATACTTTTTGGTGAAAATATCAAAATATGATAAAATTCATTTTCAGGGGGGTGATCTCGATTTATTTGTAGAAGTTCTTGTTGTGGAAAATGTATTCAAGTGCATAAATTATAGTCTTTTGGTGAAAATATGAAAATATGATAAAATTCATTTTCAGGGGGGGTGGACTCAATTTTTTTGTAAAAGTTCTTTTTGATAAGGAAAATGTGTTAAAATGCATTAATTATAGTCTTTTGACAAAAATATGGAAATATTATAAAAATCACGTTCAGGGGGGGTGGAATCCCTAGTTTTGTAAAAGTTTTTTTTGTTGTGTAAAATGTGTTCAAATGTATGAATTATAGTCTTGATGAAAACATAAAAATATGTTAAAATTCATTTTCAGGGGGGTGGACTCGATTTTTGTTTAAACAATCTTTTTGATGTGGAAAATATGTAAAAATGCATGAATTATAGTCTTTTGATGAAAATATAAAAATATGTTAAAATTCATTTCCAGTGGGGGTGGACTCGATTTTTTTAAAAAAAAAATTTTTTTGACGAAGAAAATTTGTTAAAATGCATGAATAGAAGTCTTTTGATGAAAATATCATAAAATTCATTTTCAGGGGGGTGGACTAGATTTTTTTGTAAAAGTTCTTTTTGATGTGGAATATGTGTTCAAATGCTTTAATTATAGTCATTTTACGAAAATATGGAAATATGATAAAATTGACTTTCAGGGGGGGTGGAATCCTTATTTTAGTAAAAGTTCTTTTTGTTTTGGAAAATGTATGAATTATGGTCTTTCGATGAAAATAGAAAAATATGTTCAAATTTTTTATTTGGGGTGGACTCGATTTCCTTGTAAAAGTTTTCGATATGGAAAATTTCTTAAAATTCATGAGATATAGTCTTTTGGTGAAAATATGATAAAATTCATTTTCAGTGGGGATGGATTCGATTTTTTTGTAAAAGTTCTTTTTGATGTGGAAAATGTGTTCAAATGCATGAATTATAGTCTTTTGATGAAAATATCATAAAATTCATTTTCAGGGGGGGTGGACTAGATTTTTTTGTAAAAGTTCTTTTTGATGTGGAATATGTGTTCAAATGCTTTAATTATAGTCATTTTACGAAAATATGGAAATATGATAAAATTGACTTTCAGGGGGGGTGGAATCCTTATTTTAGTAAAAGTTCTTTTTGTTTTGGAAAATGTATGAATTATGGTCTTTTGATGAAAATAGAAAAATATGGTCAAATTTTTTTTAGTTGGGGTGGACTCGATTTCCTTGTAAAAGTTTTCGATATGGAAAATTTCTTAAAATTCATGAGACATAGTCTTTTGGTGAAAATATGATAAAATTCATTTTCAGTGGGGATGGATTCGATTTTTTTGTAAAAGTTCTTTTTGATGCGGAAAATGTGTTCAAATGCAATAATTATAGTCTTTTGACGAAAATATGGAAATATGATAAAATTCACCTTCAGGGGGTGGAATCCCTAGTTTTGTAAAAGTTTTTTTTGTTGTGGAAAATGTGTTCAAATGTATGAATTATAGTCATTTGACGAAAATATGGAAATACGATAAAATTCACATTGAGGGGGGGTGGACTCCCTATTTTTGTAAAAGTTCTTTTTGTTTTGGAAATGTATGAATTATAGTCTTTTGATGAAAATATAAAAATATGTTAAAATTCATTTTCAGAGGGTGGACTCAATTTTTGTAAAGAATCTTTTGACGTGAAAATGTGTTAAAATGCATGAATTATAGTTTTAGATGAAAATATGAAACTATGATAAAACTCATTTCAGGACGGTGGACTCGGGTTTTTTTAAAAAATCTTTTTGTGTGGAAAATGGGTTAAAATTCATGAATTATAGTCTTTTGATTAAAACATGGAAACATGAGTCCATGAAAAATGCATGAAAAATCGAGTCCATCCCACCCTGAAAATGAATTTTATTATTTTTATATTTTCATCAAGATTATAATTTATGCATTTGAACACATTTTCAAAAAAAAAAGAACTTTTACAAAAATAGGAATTCCTGCCCCCTTGAAGATGAATTTTCTCATATTTCCATATTTTCATCAAAAGAATATAAACTTTACAAAAAATTTAGGCCACCACCTTGAGTATGAATTTTACAATATTTTTATATTTTCATCAAGATTATAATTCATGCATTTGAACACATTTTCCACAACAAAAAGAACTTTTACAAAAATAGGGATCATCCAATTGAAAGTGAATTTTATCATATTTTAATATTTTTACAAAAATAGCATCATTAATGCTTTTGAACACATTTTCTACATCAAAAAGAACAGTTACACAAAAAGTTAGTCCACCCACCTGAATGATCTTTATCATATTTTCATATTTTTACCAAAATAGCATCATTCATGAATTTGAACACATTTTCTACAACAAAAGGAATTCTTCCAAAAAAGTGAATCAAACCCCCCTGTAAATGAATTTTAAAATAAATACATATTTTAACAAAAAGACCATAATTCATGCCTTGGAACACATTTTCCAGAAGAAAAAGAATTTTTACAAAAAAAGTTAGTAAACCCCCCCCTATAAATCAATTTTATCATATTTTCATATTTTTACAAAAAGACCATAATTCATGCATTTGAACTTATTTTCCACAACAAAAAGAGCTATCAAAAAAAAATTGAGTGCACCCCCCATCCCTGAAAATAAATTTTGTCCTGAATCCATATTTTCAAAAAAAGACCATAATTCATGAATTTGAACACATTTTCTACAACAAAAGGAACTTTTCCTAAAAAAGTGAATCCACCCCCCTGAAAATAAATTTTAAAATAAACCATATTTTCACAAAAAGAGCATAATTCATGCCTTGGAACACATTTTCCAGAAGAAAAAGAATTTTTACAAAAAAAGTGAGTAAACCCCCCCCCTATAAATCAATTTTATCATATTTTCGTATTTTTCCAAAAAGACCATAATTCATGCATTTGAACACATTTTCCACAACAAAAAGAATTTTTACAAAAAAATTGAGTCAACCACCCCCCCTTAATATCAATTTTATCATATTGTCATATTTTTACAAAAAGACCATAATTCATGCATTTGAACACATTTTACACAACAAAAAGAACTATCAAAAAAAAATTGAGTGCACCCCCCCTCCCTGAAAATAAATTTTGTCCTGAATCCATATTTTTAAAAAAAGACCATAATTCATGAATTTAAACGCATTTTCCAGAACAAAAAGAACTATTAGAAAAAAGATAATCAACCCTCCCCTGAAAATGAATTTTATCATATTTTTATATTTTTACAAAGATAGCATCATTAATGCATTTGAACACATTTTACACAGATAAAAGAGCTATTTACAAAAAATTGAGTCACCCTCCTCTGTGAAAATGAATTTTATGATATTTTTATATTTTTACAAAAATAGTATCATTAATGTATTTGAACACATTTTCTACATCAAAAAGAGCGTTTACACAAAAAGTGAGTCCACCCCACCTGAAAATGAACTTCATCATATTTTCATATTTTTACCAAAAGAGCATCATTCATGAATTTGAACACATTTTCCACAGCAAAAAGAACTATCAAAAAAAATTAAGTGCACCCCCTCCCTGAAAATAAATTTTGTCCTGAATCCATATTTTCAAAAAAAGACCATAATTCATGAATTTAAACACATTTTCCAGAACAAAAAGAACTATTAGAAAAAAAGATAATCAACCCTCCCCTGAAAATGAATTTTATCATATATTTATTTTTTTACAAAAATAGCATCATTAATGCATTTGAACACATTTTCTACATCAAAAAGAGCGTTTACACAAAAAGTGAGTCCACCCCACCTGAAAATGAACTTCATCATATTTTCATATTTTTACCAAAAGAGCATCATTCATGAATTTGAACACATTTTCCACAGCAAAAAGAACTATCAAAAAAAATTAAGTGCACCCCCTCCCTGAAAATAAATTTTGTCCTGAATTTATATTTTCGAAAAAAGACCATAATTCATGAATTTAAACACATTTTCCAGGAAAAAAAGAAATATTACAAAAAAGATAGTCAACCCTACCCTGAAAATGAATTTTATCATATTTTTTATATTTTTACAAAAGAGCAACATTCATGAATTTTAACAGATTTTCCTTTTTATAGGAAAGTATGTTCAAATTATATCAAATTACATTCAAATTACATTTTCCTATAGATTCAATTTATAGGAAAATATGTTCAAATCATTTTCATTTTACCCCCCCTCCCCCTATAAATCAATTTTATCATATTTTCATATTTTCGCAAAAAAAGCATCATTTGATAATCAACCCTCCCCTGAAAATGAATTTTATCATATTTTTATATTTTTACAAATATAGCATCATTAATGCATTTGAACACATTTTTTACATCAAAAAGAGCGTTTACACAAAAAGTGAGTCCAACCCTCCTGAAAATGAACTTCATCATATTTTCATATTTTTACCAAAAGAGCATCATTCATGCATTTGAACAGATTTTCCACAACAAAAAGAAGTATCAAAAAAATTAAGTGCACCCCCTCCCTGAAAATAAATTTTGTCCTGAATCCATATTTTCAAAAAAAGACCATAATTCATGAATTTAAACGCATTTTCAGAACAAAAAGAACTATTACAAAAAAAGATAGTCAACCCTCGAAATTTTATCAAAAATTCATATTGTTACAAACAGACCATAATTCATGCATTTGAACACATTTTCAACAACAAAAAAAACTAGTACCAAAAAGGTAGGTCCAGCCCCCTGAAAATTAATATTAATATATATTTACAAGTAGAGCATCATTCATGCATTTAAACATATTTTCCACATGAAAAAGAAGAGTTACACAAAAAGTAAGTACACCCCACCTGGAAATGAACTTTATCATATTTTCAAATTTTTGCCAAAAGAGCATCGTTCATGAATTTAAACACATTTTCCACAACAGAAGGATCTTTCACAAAAAAAGCGAGTGTACCACCCTGAAAATGGATTTTTCCAAAAATCCTTATTTTCACAAAAAGACCATAATTCATGAATTTGAACACATTTTCAACAACAAAAAGAACTTTTACAAAAAAAGTGAATTGAGTTTTATCATATTTTGAAAATGAGTTTTATCATATTTTAAAATTTTTACAAAAAGGAGCATCAAATATGCATTTGAACACACATATTTAAACACATTTTCCAGAACAAAAAGAATTATTACCAAAAAAGTGGGTGAACCCCCACTATAAATCAATTTTGTCATATTTTCATATTTTTACAAAACGACCATAATTCATGCATTTGAACTTATTTTCAAAACAACAAAAAGAACTATCAAAAAAAATTCAGTTTACCCCCCCCTGAAAATGTATTTTGTCCTGAATCCATATTTTCGAAAAAACACCATAATTCATGAATTTAAACATATTTTCCACAAGAAAAAGAACTATTACAAAAAAGATAGTCAATCCTCCCCTGAAAATCAATTTTATCATATTTTCATATATAAATCCATATTTTCACAAAAAGACCTTAATTCATGCATTGGAACACATTTTCCACAAGAAAAAGAACTATAACAAAAATATTGAGTCCACCCTGAAAATAAATTGTCTTATTTTATATTTTTACAAAAAGAGCATTATTCACGAATTTGAACAAATTTTCTATAACAAAAGGAACTTTCACAAAAAAAGCGAGTCCACCCCCCTGAAAATGCATTCATCATAAATCCTTTTTTTCACAAAAAGACCATAATTCATGAATTTGAACACATTTTCCATAAAAAACCTTTTACAAAAAAAGTGAAAATGACTTTTATCATATTTTGAAAATGAGTTTTATCATATTTTCAAATTTTTACAAAAAGAGCATCATTCATTGCATTTTTACAAAAAGAGCATCATTCATTGTGTTTAAATTCACAAATTATGGTCTTTTTGTGAAAATATGGATTTATGATAAAATTCACTTTTTTTGGAAATGTTCCTTTTGTTTTAGAAAATAGGTTCAAATTCATGAATGTTGCTCTTTTGGTAACAATATGAAAATATGATAAAGTTCATTTCGAAGTGGGGTGGACTCAATTTTTGTTTAATTATTCTTTTTGATGTAGAAAATGTGTTAAATGCATGAGTGATGCTCTTTTTTTAATTATATTAAAATTCATTTTCAGGGGGGTGGACCCACTTTTTTGGTACAAGTTTTTTTTGTTGTGGAAAATGTGTTCAAATGCATAAATTATGGTCTTTTTGTAACAATATGAATTTTTGATAAAATTTCGAGGGTTGACTATCTTTTTTTGTAATAGTTCTTTTTTTCCTGGAAAATGTGTTTAAATTCATGAATTATGGTCTTTTTTCGAAAATATAAATTCAGGACAAAATTTATTTTCAGGAGGTGGACTTAATTTTTTTGATTCTTTTTAAAATGTGTTCAAATTCATGAATGATGCTCTTTTGGTAAAAATATGAAAATATGATGATTCATTTTCAGGTGGGGTGGACTCACTTTTTTGTAAACGCTCTTTTGATGTGAAAATGTGTTCAAATACATTAATGATACTATTTTTGAAAATATAAAATATGATAAAATTCATTTTCAGGGAGGGTGACTCAATTTTAATAGTTCTTTGCTGTGGAAAATGTGTTCAAATTCATGAATGATGCTCTTTTGTAAAATATGAAAATATGATAAAATTCATTTTCAGGGGGTTGACTATCTTTGTAATAGTTCTTTTGTTCTGGAAAATGTGTTTAAATTCATGAATTATGGTCTTTTTTGAAAATATGGATTCAGGACAATTATTTTCAGGGATGGGGGTGCTCAATTTTTTTTTGATAGTTCTTTTTGTTGTGGAAAATGTGTTCAAATGCATGAATGATGCTCTGTTGGTAAAAATATGAAAATATGATGAATTTAATTTTTAGGTGGGGTGGACTCACTTTTTGTGTAAACGCTCTTTTTGATGTAGAAAATGTGTTCAAATGCATTAATGATGCTATTTTTTTAAAAATTTGAAAATATGACAAAACTCATTTTCAAAATGTGATAAAACTCATTTCACTTTTTTTGTAAAAGTTCTTTTTGTGTGGAAAATGTGTTGAAATGCATGAATTATGGTCTTTTTTTAACAATATGAATTTATGATAAAATTCATTTTCAGGGGGGTGGATTCTTTTTGTTTCAAAAAATTCCTTTTGTTGTAGAAAATGTGTTCAAATTCATGAATGATGCTCTCTTGGTAAAAATTTGAAAATGTGATAAAACTTATTTTCAAGGGGCGGTGGACTCACTTTTTTGTAAATGTTCTTTTTGTTTTGGAAAATGTGTTTAAAATTCATAAATGTTGCTCTTATTGTAAAAATATGAAAATATGATAAAATTGATTTTCAGGGGGGGGTGAACTCACTTTTTTGGTACTAGTTTTTTTTGTTGTGGAAAACGTGTTCAAATGCATGAATTATGGTCTTTTTTCGAAAATATGGATTCAGGACAAAATTAATTTTCAGGGGTGGTGGACTCGCTTTTTTTGTTGAAGTACTTTTCGATGTAGAAAACATGTTCAAATACATGAATGATGCTCTTTTTGTCAATATGATAAAATTCATTTTAAGGGGGGTGGACTCCCTTTTTTTGTAATAGTTGTTTTTGTTGTGGAAAACCAGTTTAAATCCATGAATTATGGTCTTTTTGTGAAAACATGAATTTATGATAAAATTCATTTTCAGAGGGGGGGTGGACTCGCTTTTTTTGTTAAAGTACTTTTTAATGTAGAAAACGTGTTCAAATACATGAATGATGCTCTTTTTGTAAAAATTTGAAAATATGATAAAACTCATTTTCAAAAGGCGGTGGACTCACTTTTTTTGTAAAAGTTCTTTTTGTTGTGGAAAATGTGTTTAAATTCACGAATACTGCTCTTTTTGTAAAAATATGAAAATATGATAAAATTAATTTACAGGAGGGATGGACTCGCTTTTTTTGTTGAAGTACTTTTTGATGTAGAAAACATGTTCAAATACATTAATGATGCCCTTTTTGTAAATATGATAAAATTCATTTTTAGGGGGGGGGTGGACTCACTTTTTTTGTAATAGTTGTTTTTGTTAAGGAAAACCAGTTTAAATCCATGAATTATGGTCTTTTTGTTAAAATATGGATTTATGATAAAATTCCCTTTCAGGGGGTTAAATTCACTTTTTTTGGAAAAGTTCCTTTTGTTGTGGAAAATGTGTTCAAATTCATGAATGATGTCTTTTGGTAAAAATATGAAAATATGATAAAGTTCATTTCCAGGTCGGGTGGACTCACTTTTTGTGTAAACGTTCTTTTGTAGGTAGAAAATGTGTTCAAATTCATGAATGTTGCTCTTTTGTTAAAAAAATGAAAATATGATGAATCTCATTTTCAGGGGATGGTGGACTCGCTTTTTTTGTAAAAGTACTTTTTTATGTAGAAAATGTGTTCAAATGCATGAATGATGCTCTTTTTTAAATAATTTGAAAATATGACAAAACTCATTTTCAAAATGTGATAAAAGTAATTTCACTTTTTTTGTAAAAGTTGTTTTTGTTGTGGAAAATGTGTTTAAATTCACGAATACTGCTCTTTTTTGTAAAAATATGAAAATATGATAAAACTAATTTACGGGAGGGATGGACTCGCTTTTTTTGTTGAAGTACTTTTTGATGTAGAAAACATGTTCAAATACATTAATGATGCCCTTTTTGTAAATATGATAAAATTCATTTTTAGGGGGGGTGGACTCACTTTTTTTGTTATAGTTGTTTTTGTTATGGAAAACCAGTTTAAATACATGAATTATGGTCTTTTTGTGAAAATATGGATTTATGATAAAATTCCCTTTCAGGGGGTTAAATTCACTTTTTTTGGAAAAGTTCCTTTTGTTGTGGAAAATGTGTTCAAATTCATGAATGATGTCTTTTGGTAAAAATATGAAAATATGATAAAGTTCATTTCCAGGTGGGGTGGACTCACTTTTTGTGTAAACGTTCTTTTGTAGGTAGAAAATGTGTTCAAATTCATGAATGTTGCTCTTCTTGTAAAAATATGGATTTATGATAAAATTCACTTTCAGGGGGGTTGATTCACTTTTTTTGGAAAAGTTCCTTTTGTTGTGGAAAATGTGTTTAAATTCATGAATTATGGTCTTTTTGTAAAAATATGGATTTATGATAAAATTCATTTTCAGTGGGGTGGAATTACTTGTTTTGGAAAAGTTCCTTTTGTTGTGGAAAATGTGTTCAAATGCATGAATAATGCTCTTTTTTGTAAAAATATGAAAATATGAAAAAATTTATTTTCAGGGGGGGTGGACTCGCTTTTTTTGTAAAAGTACTTTTTTATGTAGAAAGTGTGTTCAAATGCATGAATGATGCTCTTTTTGTAAATATGATAAAATTCATTTTCAGGGGGGTGGACTCACTTTTTTTGTAATAGTTGTTTTTGTTATGGAAAACCAGTTTAAATACATGAATTATGGTCTTTTTGTTAAAATATGGATTTATGAGAAAATTCACTTTCAGGGGGTTGGATTCACTTTTTTTGAATGATGTCTTTTGGTAAAAATATGAAAATATGATAAAGTTCATTTCCAGGTGGGGTGGACTCACTTTTTGTGCAAACGTTCTTTTGTAGGTAGAAAATGTGTTCAAATTCATGAATGTTGCTCTTCTTGTAAAAATATGGATTTATGATAAAATTCACTTTCTGGGGGTGGATTCACTTTTTTTGGAAAAGTTCCTTTTGTTGTGGAAAATGTGTTTAAATTCATGAATGATGCTATTTTGGTAAAAATATGAAAATATGATAAAGTTCATTCCAGTTGGGGTGGACTCACTTTTTAATGAAGAAAATGTGTTCAAATGCATGAAAGATGCTCTTTTTGTAGATATGATAAAATTCCACTTCAGGGGGGGTGGACTCACTTTTTTCTACCAGTTCTTTTGTTGTGGAAAATGTGTTTAAATGCATGAATTATGGTCTTTTTGTAAAAATATGGATTTATGATAAAATTCATTTTCAGTGGGGTGGAATTACTTGTTTTGGAAAAATTCCTTTTGTTGTGGAAAATGTGTTCAAATGCATGAAGAATGCTCTTTTTTGTAAAAATATGAAAATATGAAAAAATTGATTTTCAGGGGGGGTGGACTCGCTTTTTTTGTAAAAGTACTTTTTTATGTAGAAAATGTGTTCAAATGCATTAATGATGCTATTTTTGTAAAAGTATAAAAAAATGATAAAATTCATTTTCAGGGGAGGGTTGATTATCTTTTTTTCTAATAGTTCTTTTTGTTCTGGAAAATGCGATTGAATTCATGAATTATGGTCTTTTTTTGAAAATATGGATTCAGGACAAAATTTATTTTCAGGGATGGGGTGCACTCAATTTTTTTGATAGTTCTTTTTGTTGTGGAAAATGTGTTCAAATGCATGAATTATGGTCTTTTTGTAAAGATATGAAAATATGATAAAATTCATTTTCAGGGGAGGGTTGACTATCTTTTTTTGTAATAGGTCTTTTTGTTCTGGAAAATGCGTTTAAATTCATGAATTATGGTCTTTTTTTGAAAATATGGATTCAGGACAAAATTTATTTTCAGGGAGGGGGGTGCACTCAATTTTTTTGATAGTTCTTTTTGTTGTGGAAAATGTGTTCAAATGCATGAATTATGGTCTTTTTGTAAAAATATGAAAATATGATGAAGTTCATTTTCAGGTGGGGTGGACTCACTTTTTGTGTAAACGCTCTTTTTGATGTAGAAAATGTGTTCAAATGCATTAATGATGCTATTTTTGTAAAAATATAAAAATATGATAAAATTCATTTTCAGGGGAGGGTTGATTATCTTTTTTTCTAATAGTTCTTTTTGTTCTGGAAAATGCGTTTAAATTCATGAATTATGGTCTTTTTTTGAAAATATGGATTCAGGATAAAATTAATTTTCAGGGATGGGGTGCACTCAATTTTTTTTGATAGTTCTTTTTGTTGTGGAAAATGTGTTCAAATGCATGAATTATGGTCTTTTTGTGAAAATATGGATTTATTTTAAAATTCATTTACAGGGGGGTTCGATTCACTTTTTTGGAAGAATTCCTTTTGTTGTAGAAAATGTGTTCAAATTCATGAATGATGCTCTGTTGGTAAAAATATGAAAATATGATGAAGTTCATTTTCAGGTGGGGTGGACTCACTTTTTGTGTAATTGCTCTTTTTGATGTAGAAAATGTGTTCAAATGCATTAATGATGCTATTTTTTATAAAAATATAAAAATATGATAAAATTCATTTTCACAGAGGAGGGTGACTCAATTTTTTGTAATAGCTCTTTTTGCTGTGGAAAATGTGTTCAAATTCATGAATGCTGCTCTTTTTGTAAAAATATGAAAATATGATAAAATTCATTTTCAGGGGAGGGTTGACTATCTTTTTTTGTAATAGGTCTTTTTGTTCTAAAAAACGTGTTCAAATACATGAATGATGCTCTTTTTGTAAATATATGAATATATGATAAAATTCATTGTCATGGGTGTGGATTCACTTTTTTTGGAAAAGCTCCTTTTGTTGTGGAATATGTGTTCAAATTTATGAATGATGCTCTTTTGGTAAAAATATGAAAATAAGTGAATCCACCCCCCTGAAAATGAATTTTATCATAAATCCATATTTTTACAAAAAGACCATAATTCATGCATTTGAACACATTTTCCACAACAAAAGACTAGTAGGAAAAAAGTGAGTCCACCCCCCTGAAATTGAATTTTATCATATTCACAAAAAGAGCATCATTCATGCATTTGAACACATTTTCTACATCAAAAAGAACGTTTCCAATAAAAGTGAGTCCACCCCACCTGGAAATTAACTTTATCATATTTTCAGATTTTTACCAAAAGAGCAACATTCATGAATTTGAACAAATTTTCCACAACAAAAGGAGCTTTTCCAAAAAAGGTGAATCCACACCCATGAAAATGAATTATATCATAAATCCATATTGTTACAAAAAGACCATAATTCATGCATTTGAGCACATTTTCACAACAAAAAAACTAGTACCAAAAAAGTGAGTCCACCCTGTTGTTCCCGTACCCGTGCTGTAGTTGGTCGAGTGAAAATAGCCCTACAAGCTTGCTAACTTCCGCTCCATCATAGCTGCCCATGGTTACATCAAACGTTTTGCTAGCCATGCGTTTGGTCCATGTTTTGTTTTGGTGGAGAGGAAGTGATTTTGTTGAGTGTTTTATAATTTTCGTCTTTTCTAACGCTACCAACACGTGAACTAAGATATTCAACCGACACACAATATGCGTAAGCAACAGCTGCGGCGAAAACATGAACACTTTCATAACCAGACACAACAAAACTATTTTAAAAAGGCTTAACCCAGAAACAACTCAGAACAAGAACAACCCCCCAAAAAATGTAACTGCAGACAGAAACACCTACGCCCGACAAATGGCAATTGCCTGAAACCCAACGTGATTTACTTTAAAGTCGAGGCGACAACGACTGACAACAACGAAACAAAAACTTATATAGGTGTTACTGCATGCACTTTAAAGACACGATATCGAAACCACACTAAATCAATTACGAACATTAAATACCGCAACGAGACAGAACTTTCTAAATACACGTGGACACTGAAAGAAAACAAAAGTAACTACAACATTACATTGGACTTCATCAAACAACTTCCACCTCCGAACAAAAACCAAAAAACCTGCCGTCTTTGCCTTGAAGAAAGACTATTTATCCTGAATAGACGTAAAAAGAACATTTTAAATAAACGTTCCGATATGTTTAGTGCATGCCGTCATGTAACTTAACACCTTTTAATCGATGTATATATTTAGCAAGTAATATATAATCTGTCAGTTGCCTGCAGATCGTCCTACTGCGTGAAACTCCGAGTAAGCGACAGCAAGCACTTGTCCATTTTATTTCATTTTATATATATATATATATATAGGAAGTTTATATTTGATGATTCTTCGTATAAAACAGTGCTCGAAGCCCGAGAGCAGAGCGTAAATATGTTTAGTGGTGTTGAGAAAAAATCACAAAACTACAGATTCATCCTGACTAGCCTGTTTCGTGATTGCTCACTCTTCAGGGGATTTAATGAATAAAGTACTTAAATACTTAAAATAATTATACAAGATGATGGAAGTTAGTGTATTAATGAAGGTGTATTGTTACAAGTTAGATGACGGAAGTTAGTGTATTAATTAAGGTGTATACACAGAATAGATACATACAGAAGCGCCACTCAGCGAAAAATCTGTCCCCTACTTGTACCCAGTTCTCAAGTGCGCATCTTTTGCGTCCACCATTACTCCAGCCAGATAAACTGGCCAGAATGTATATAGATTCGTATTATGAAGAGTTGTTTTTCGAAAATTTGACGAATTTAAATTCACTTATGGACAAAATTTTTAATGCCATTGGATAGAATACCAAGCATATGAGGTGAGAAACAGTTTTATTGTAAAATACGTTCGTCAAATATAATTTTACGGGTTGTATAGTTTCTTGCCTTGAATTGTATGCGAGATCCATGTTTAGGACGTCTCTTATATTGAACGGCAGTTGCCCTATGAATTTATAATTTAGGACAAAAGTAATAAATATATTTAGTGTGATTCTATTTCTGTATTTTCTAGTAGAAAGTTTCCTATTAGAATGGTCAACGGATTTGATAGAAGCGATAAAACGACCTACTATGCGTAAAGAACGTTCTTCAGATGAAGACGTTATTAGTATAAAATTTGGACTAAACTAATTTATATTTGATTCTTGAATCGGGGCTTTTTATTTGCAATGTAGCTTGTCTGCATAATTGTAATTGAAAGTTTTTATTTGTAATTGTATATTGAGTTCCTGTGGCTATCATGTCTGTCAAATTTGTATTAACTTACAAATAAAGATGTTTTTTGTTGTCTTATTTTCAATAAGCAATACATGAAATTACAATTTTTTAAAGAATGAAGTTATTGATAAATTGTTACAATGAAATTAACAACTATGCCATTATGTCAAACATTTTGTCAAGCTCCTACAGCTTACCTCTTTGGTTAAACTTCACTTGTGAGTTGTGACCAACAATTGTATGTGAAAAATGATTAGAATTATGTTTCATTCACCGCATTGATCAATCAGCAGAAAGAAATTATTGCAACAAAGGGCTCGAACATTTAATTTTTGCTAAAATCCATAAACTTCATTCAATAAATTAAAATTTTTATTGTAAGTAATCATGTCACAAACAGAACATATTCTGACAAAACCAGTTATAGTTACTCTTAATGCTATTTAAATCTTAATACTTTACACAGTAAAATGTTTACCAAAAGGTAAAACACAGCTACACCAGAAAACTTTTTTAAAACATTTGACAACAGGGGGAAACTGTGCCAAGCCAACACCAATCCAATTCACAAAAGCATTCAGGAAGCTTTTTTATGTTCACTTCTCACATCACCAATAAGCATCCATGTCAAATATATAAATAATCTCCTGATTGAATTTAAAAAGGCAGAAATAACAAAGTTAAGTCATGTGGACCATATGGCAGTATATGTTTTACAAATTGCTATTCAAGCACTCTATTGGTGGAGGCTAACATGCTGCTGCTTATGTTCCAACTTGCTCAAAAAGTCATTAAAGCTTCACAAGTCACAACTGTGATAAATACAAAATATTTTGGCATCAGATGACTTTCATAGTGGCCATGCAGCTTCGCTTCTGATAGTTTAAAACACCTGGGTAGACAATTTTGGTGATTCGAATGTCCTGCCAAACGTTGTTTGCAATATATAAACTAACTGGAGGATAATTTGATTTGTCACTTGTTTCAGCCACGACCGAGATTTCAAATGTTAGAACAAATGTCTTCAAGATTCTCTGCAGAATTCTTATATGATAAAATTAAAACTGACGACAAACCATATACCGAGTACGCATCTCGTCAGATACATATCTACTTTGTAAATATTCCGAATAAACCCTCATTAATCAAAATGGACGTCGAATTACTGATAAATTATTGAGAGCTTGATGTGTTAACTGTATCCACACAAAAAATATTAAAAAAATGGCCAATCTATAGAAATATTTGGGTTTATTTGCCAAAACCCATCCGTAGAACTATATATTATATTACGATTTGGCTGCACTCATCTGGCTGGAAACATGGCCGCCGTTATAAATACCCGGATTGTAGAACTCAAAACAGGGGACACGAACATCAAAGCTTCCGGCATCGAGTGGCGCTTCTGTATGTATCTATTCTGTGGTGTATAGTTACAAATTACATAGGAGTGTCTTGGATCTATGGCGACGAGAGGAAACGAGTTCTTTGCGTTTATTGAGGGATGATTTGGATGGTTGGTAGAGGATGAAGAATTTTTCTTTGAGGCAAAGATTGCATCTTTTACTAGTGCGGTTGTAAGGTTTGCTGTGTGTGATAATGTTCCATGAGATGTCGTGGTCAATGTAGCTGTCTTTAAGGGTCGAAATGTGCTTACTGAATTCGGTCGAGTTTAGTAGTTTTTTTGTGGCAGAAAGAGGCAGTGTGATTTCTATGTCTAGTCTTAAATTCGTTTTCAATAAGTCCAATGTACGTCTCAGTTGTGTTATTGTCTTTGGGTTTCACAGTAGCTTGGTAGACAACAGATGACTGCAGGCAGCTTCCGTTAAGTGCGTAGTTTTGTTTTATCGGCAGTTTCATGTTTTTGTATGTGTCTATTTGTTCGCCATGTTGTCGTTAGTTTTGTCTGATGTTCTCAGTATATGTTTTTTATGGTTGTTGATTATTTGTTCGATATTGTTCATGCAGCTGTAGCTGAGTTTGATGGTGTTACGGTTGAATATTTTCTTGAGTTTATGGTCTATGGGGAAGTGTTTGTCGATTAATGAAAGGAATTTGTGGCCAATGTTCGTGTAGACATTTTTGCTAAATGGAGGGTTGTACCAAAGTATATTTTGTCGAAGTCAGTCTGTTTTTCCGTTTGGTAGTAGCGTCTGAGTCGAATTTTTGTGTGTATCGATATCCGTTTTCGTCAAGTGCTTTTTGGTATGGTGCAGTTATTTGGTCAAATGATGCTTTGTCGGATGATAGGGATGATAGACGTTTGTTGATGGCGGCGGGTATGTTCTTTGTTATTGTTGGTGGATAAATGCTTTCGCTGTGGACGTATTGCAGAGAAGTGTTGGGTTTTGTGTAAGGTCGATATGAAAAATTGTTAAGATTGAAGGTAATGTCAAGGAAGTCGATGATTTTTGTTTGCTTCGATAGTTATGTGTAGTCCATTGTTGTTGAAGATGAGGCATATTTCCTTTTTTATGTTCTCTGTTTCTCGTGGTGTGGTGTTTGAAATGGCAAGTCCGTCGTCTCGATAAAGTCCTGTGTCTGTTGTGATGTTTCGTAGTTGAGAAGGAGGTAGCTTCCTACGAGTTCGCATGTCTCAGCTCCGTCGAAGGTACCCATTGTGACGTCGAATGTAGAGTTATGTTTTTTTGAATAAAGCGGATGATTTAAGAAGGGTTGAAAAAGAGGAAGTTGTAAATGCAAATGATATAATGGATGATGGGGATACCTTAAATATAGATGGTGGTGGTACTCCCTTTAAAACACCAATAATAACTAGGGGTTCAAAAGCACAACATCACAATTTAATTTCAAGATTTTTCTATAACCATGGTATAAACAAAAAAGACTTGGAAATAAATGGGAAAAAATTATTAATACAACTACTTGTGGTGTTTGGTGTTTGTTTTTTGTTACAAAAATGTTTTAAAATGAATATCTTAAATGTAATTAATCATAATTCGACTTTAGAAAATGATAAAAAATTGTTAAGTTTATCTAAAATGTTTTTCCAAGGATTAAAAAAGTTTATGAACGAAAATGTAAGAATGAGAAGAAAAATACTCAAATATGTTGTAGTTCTAAAATTATTTTTAAGAAATAAAATATCTATGATATGCAACATTCTATCAGGATATTCATCAATATTTTTGGTTATGTATTCATATGTGACACATAATTTCCCAATTTCGTTAAGAAATTCTTTATTAGTATATAATTCATTATATTTTTCATAATGAAAAAATTCATTTTCATCGTATGTATAATCATTGAATTTAGGATAAACCATGTCCTTCATCTTCAAGAATAAGCTTAGATCCAAAGTAAACAGTGATATCCTATGTAAGAACGAGAAAAAAATAATTGGAATATGTTGTAGATATAAAAATATATTTAAGAAATAAATTATCTATAATATGTCATTTTATCTGGAATTACACCAATATCTTGGGTTGTGTATCCATATCTAACACATATTTTCCAAAAAATTTTGACAAAGTCTTTATTAGCATGTAATTCATCGTATGTATAATCATTGAATTTAGGATCAACCATGTCTTTCATATCAAGAATACTTTTTCATCTAAAGAAAAATGTGCTTTTTCATATCTTTTGTTGTAAAAGATTACTATGAAAACATCACTTTTCGTTTTCTTCTTCTTTAAAGTCTTTATATGAAACACTAAATTCGGCAACTCGTAAATCACGCTTGACTAGAACTTCAGAAAAAAATGAATACTTAACAAAATGGTTCCGAACTTTCATGACAAAGTTTTCATCAAAATATATCTCTTCTCTTCGTCATTTCATTAATATATCTCTTCTCTATCATTAATATATCTCTTCTCTACGTCATTTCATTAATGTAACTGCAGACAGAAACACCTACGCCCGACAAATGGCAATTGCCTGAAACCCAACATGATTTACTACAAAATCGAGGCGACAACGACTGACAACAACGAAACAAAAACTTATATAGGTGTTACTGCATGCACTTTAAAGACACGATATCGAAACCACACTAAATCAACTACAACATTACATTGGACTTCATCAAACAACTTCCACCTCCGAACAAAAACCAAAAAACCTGCCGTCTTTGCCTTGAAGAAAGACTATTTATCCTGAATAGACGTAAAAAGAACATTTTAAATAAACGTTCCCATATGTTTAGTGCATGCCGTCATGTAACTTAACACCTTTTAATCGATGTATATATTTAGCAAGTAATATATAATCTGTCAGTTGCCTGCGGATCGTCCTACTGCGTGAAACTCCGAGTAAGCGACAGCAAGCACTTGTCCATTTTATTTCATTTTATATATATATATATATATATATATATATATAGGAAGTTTATATTAGATGATTCTTCGTATAAAACAGTGCTCGAAGCCCGAGAGCAGAGCGTAAATATGTTTAGTGGTGTTGAGAAAAATCGAAGTCAGTCTGTTTTCCGTTTGGTAGTAGCGTCTGAGTCGAATTTTTGTGTGTATCGATATCCGTTTTCGTCAAGTGCTTTTTGGTATGGTGCAGTTATTTGGTCAAATGATTCTTTGTCGGATGATAGGGATGATAGACGTTTGTTGATGGCGGCGGGTATGTTCTTTGTTATTGTTGGTGGATAAATGCTTTCGCTGTGGACGTATTGCAGAGAAGTGTTGGGTTTTGTGTAAGGTCGATATGAAAAATTGTTAAGATTGAAGGTAATGTCAAGGAAGTCGATGATTTTTTTTGTTTGCTTCGATAGTTGTGTGTAGTCCATTGTTGTTGAAGATGAGGCATATTTCCTTTTTTATGTTCTCTGTTTCTCGTGGTGTGGTGTTTGAAATGGCAAGTCCGTCGTCTCGATAAAGTCCTGTGTCTGTTGTGATGTTTCGTAGTTGAGAAAGGAGGTAGCTTCCTACGAGTTCGCATGTCTCAGCTCCGTCGAAGGTACCCATTGTGACGTCGAATGTAGAGTTATGTTTTTTTTTGAATAAAGCGGATGATTTAAGAAGGGTTGAAAAAGAGGAAGTTGTAAATGCAAATGATATAATGGATGATGGCGATACCTTAAATATAGATGGTGGTGGTACTCCCTTTAAAACACCAATAATAACTAGGGGTTCAAAAGCACAACATCACAATTTAATTTCAAGATTTTTCTATAACCATGGTATAAACAAAAAAGACTTGGAAATAAATGGGAAAAAATTATTAATACAACTACTTGTGGTGTTTGGTGTTTGTTTTTTGTTACAAAAATGTTTTAAAATGAATATCTTAAATGTAATTAATCATAATTCGACTTTAGAAAATGATAAAAAATTGTTAAGTTTATCTAAAATGTTTTTCCAAGGATTAAAAAAGTTTATGAACGAAAATGTAAGAATGAGAAGAAAAATACTCAAATATGTTGTAGTTCTAAAATTATTTTTAAGAAATAAAATATCTATGATATGCAACATTCTATCAGGATATTCATCAATATTTTTGGTTATGTATTCATATGTGACACATAATTTCCCAATTTCGTTAAGAAATTCTTTATTAGTATATAATTCATTATATTTTTCATAATGAAAAAATTCATTTTCATCGTATGTATAATCATTGAATTTAGGATAAACCATGTCCTTCATCTTCAAGAATAAGCTTAGATCCAAAGTAAACAGTGATATCCTATGTAAGAACGAGAAAAAAATAATTGGAATATGTTGTAGATATAAAAATATATTTAAGAAATAAATTATCTATAATATGTCATTTTATCTGGAATTACACCAATATCTTGGGTTGTGTATCCATATCTAACACATATTTTCCAAAAAATTTTGACAAAGTCTTTATTAGCATGTAATTCATCGTATGTATAATCATTGAATTTAGGATCAACCATGTCTTTCATATCAAGAATACTTTTTCATCTAAAGAAAAATGTGCTTTTCATATCTTTTGTTGTAAAGATTACTATGAAAACATCACTTTTCGTTTTCTTCTTCTTTAAAGTCTTTATATGAAACACTAAATTCGGCAACTCGTAAATCACGCTTGACTAGAACTTCAGAAAAAAATGAATACTTAACAAAATGGTTCCGAACTTTCATGACAAAGTTTTCATCAAAATATATCTCTTCTCTTCGTCATTTCATTAATATATCTCTTCTCTATCATTAATATATCTCTTCTCTACGTCATTTCATTAATGTAACTGCAGACAGAAACACCTACGCCCGACAAATGGCAATTGCCTGAAACCCAACATGATTTACTACAAAATCGAGGCGACAACGACTGACAACAACGAAATAAAAAAACTTATATAGGTGTTACTGCATGCACTTTAAAGACACGATATCGAAACCACACTAAATCAACTACAACATTACATTGGACTTCATCAAACAACTTCCACCTCCGAACAAAACCAAAACCTGCCGTCTTTGCCTTGAAGAAAGACTATTTATCCTGAATAGACGTAAAAAGAACATTTTAAATAAACGTTCCCATATGTTTAGTGCATGCCGTCATGTAACTTAACACCTTTTAATCGATGTATATATTTAGCAAGTAATATATAATCTGTCAGTTGCCTGCGGATCGTCCTACTGCGTGAAACTCCGAGTAAGCGACAGCAAGCACTTGTCCATTTTATTTCATTTTATATATATATATATATATATATATATATAGGAAGTTTATATTAGATGATTCTTCGTATAAAACAGTGCTCGAAGCCCGAGAGCAGAGCGTAAATATGTTTAGTGGTGTTGAGAAAAAATCGAAGTCAGTCTGTTTTTCCGTTTGGTAGTAGCGTCTGAGTCGAATTTTTGTGTGTATCGATATCCGTTTTCGTCAAGTGCTTTTTGGTATGGTGCAGTTATTTGGTCAAATGATTCTTTGTCGGATGATAGGGATGATAGACGTTTGTTGATGGCGGCGGGTATGTTCTTTGTTATTGTTGGTGGATAAATGCTTTCGCTGTGGACGTATTGCAGAGAAGTGTTGGGTTTTGTGTAAGGTCGATATGAAAAATTGTTAAGATTGAAGGTAATGTCAAGGAAGTCGATGATTTTTTTGTTTGCTTCGATAGTTGTGTAGTCCATTGTTGTTGAAGATGAGGCATATTTCCTTTTTTATGTTCTCTGTTTCTCGTGGTGTGGTGTTTGAAATGGCAAGTCCGTCGTCTCGATAAAGTCCTGTGTCTGTTGTGATGTTTCGTAGTTGAGAAAGGAGGTAGCTTCCTACGAGTTCGCATGTCTCAGCTCCGTCGAAGGTACCCATTGTGACGTCGAATGTAGAGTTATGTTTTTTTGAATAAAGCGGATGATTTAAGAAGGGTTGAAAAAGAGGAAGTTGTAAATGCAAATGATATAATGGATGATGGCGATACCTTAAATATAGATGGTGGTGGTACTCCCTTTAAAACACCAATAATAACTAGGGGTTCAAAAGCACAACATCACAATTTAATTTCAAGATTTTCTATAACCATGGTATAAACAAAAAAGACTTGGAAATAAATGGGAAAAAATTAATACAACTACTTGTGGTGTTTGGTGTTTGTTTTTGTTACAAAATGTTTTAAAATGAATATCTTAAATGTAATTAATCATAATTCGACTTTAGAAAATGATAAAAAATTGTTAAGTTTATCTAAAATGTTTTTCCAAGGATTAAAAAAGTTTATGAACGAAAATGTAAGAATGAGAAGAAAAATACTCAAATATGTTGTAGTTCTAAAATTATTTTTAAGAAATAAAATATCTATGATATGCAACATTCTATCAGGATATTCATCAATATTTTTGGTTATGTATTCATATGTGACACATAATTTCCCAATTTCGTTAAGAAATTCTTTATTAGTATATAATTCATTATATTTTTCATAATGAAAAAATTCATTTTCATCGTATGTATAATCATTGAATTTAGGATAAACCATGTCCTTCATCTTCAAGAATAAGCTTAGATCCAAAGTAAACAGTGATATCCTATGTAAGAACGAGAAAAAAATAATTGGAATATGTTGTAGATATAAAATATATTTAAGAAATAAATTATCTATAATATGTCATTTTATCTGGAATTACACCAATATCTTGGGTTGTGTATCCATATCTAACACATATTTTCCAAAAAATTTTGACAAAGTCTTTATTAGCATGTAATTCATCGTATGTATAATCATTGAATTTAGGATCAACCATGTCTTTCATATCAAGAATACTTTTTCATCTAAAGAAAAATGTGCTTTTCATATCTTTTGTTGTAAAGATTACTATGAAAACATCACTTTTCGTTTTCTTCTTCTTTAAAGTCTTTATATGAAACACTAAATTCGGCAACTCGTAAATCACGCTTGACTAGAACTTCAGAAAAAAATGAATACTTAACAAAATGGTTCCGAACTTTCATGACAAAGTTTTCATCAAAATATATCTCTTCTCTTCGTCATTTCATTAATATATCTCTTCTCTATCATTAATATATCTCTTCTCTACGTCATTTCATTAATGTAACTGCAGACAGAAACACCTACGCCCGACAAATGGCAATTGCCTGAAACCCAACATGATTTACTACAAAATCGAGGCGACAACGACTGACAACAACGAAATAAAAAAACTTATATAGGTGTTACTGCATGCACTTTAAAGACACGATATCGAAACCACACTAAATCAACTACAACATTACATTGGACTTCATCAAACAACTTCCACCTCCGAACAAAAACCAAAAAACCTGCCGTCTTTGCCTTGAAGAAAGACTATTTATCCTGAATAGACGTAAAAAGAACATTTTAAATAAACGTTCCCATATGTTTAGTGCATGCCGTCATGTAACTTAACACCTTTTAATCGATGTATATATTTAGCAAGTAATATATAATCTGTCAGTTGCCTGCGGATCGTCCTACTGCGTGAAACTCCGAGTAAGCGACAGCAAGCACTTGTCCATTTTATTTCATTTTATATATATATATATATATATATATATATATAGGAAGTTTATATTAGATGATTCTTCGTATAAAACAGTGCTCGAAGCCCGAGAGCAGAGCGTAAATATGTTTAGTGGTGTTGAGAAAAAATCGAAGTCAGTCTGTTTTTCCGTTTGGTAGTAGCGTCTGAGTCGAATTTTGTGTGTATCGATATCCGTTTTCGTCAAGTGCTTTTTGGTATGGTGCAGTTATTTGGTCAAATGATTCTTTGTCGGATGATAGGGATGATAGACGTTTGTTGATGGCGGCGGGTATGTTCTTTGTTATTGTTGGTGGATAAATGCTTTCGCTGTGGACGTATTGCAGAGAAGTGTTGGGTTTTGTGTAAGGTCGATATGAAAAATTGTTAAGATTGAAGGTAATGTCAAGGAAGTCGATGATTTTTTTGTTTGCTTCGATAGTTGTGTGTAGTCCATTGTTGTTGAAGATGAGGCATATTTCCTTTTTTATGTTCTCTGTTTCTCGTGGTGTGGTGTTTGAAATGGCAAGTCCGTCGTCTCGATAAAGTCCTGTGTCTGTTGTGATGTTTCGTAGTTGAGAAAGGAGGTAGCTTCCTACGAGTTCGCATGTCTCAGCTCCGTCGAAGGTACCCATTGTGACGTCGAATGTAGAGTTATGTTTTTTTGAATAAAGCGGATGATTTAAGAAGGGTTGAAAAAGAGGAAGTTGTAAATGCAAATGATATAATGGATGATGGCGATACCTTAAATATAGATGGTGGTGGTACTCCCTTTAAAACACCAATAATAACTAGGGGTTCAAAAGCGCAACATCACAATTTAATTTCAAGATTTTTCTATAACCATGGTATAAACAAAAAAGACTTGGAAATAAATGGGAAAAAAATTATTAATACAACTACTTGTGGTGTTTGGTGTTTGTTTTTTGTTACAAAAATGTTTTAAAATGAATATCTTAAATGTAATTAATCATAATTCGTCTTTAGAAAATGATAAAAAATTGTTAAGTTTATCTAAAATGTTTTTCCAAGGATTAAAAAAGTTTTTGAACGAAAATGTAAGAATGAGAAGAAAAATACTCAAATATGTTAAAGTTCTAAAAGAATTTTTAAGAAATAAAATATCTATGATATGCAACATTCTATCAGGATATTCATTAATATTTTTGGTTATGTATTCATATGTGACACATAATTTCCCAATTTCGTTAAGAAATTCTTTATTAGTATATAATTCATTATATTTTTCATAATGAAAAAATTCATTTTCATCGTATGTATAATCATTGAATTTAGGATAAACCATGTCCTTCATCTTCAAGAATAAGCTTAGATCCAAAGTAAACAGTGATATCCTAAGTAAGAATGAGAAAAAAATAATTGGAATATGTTGTAGATATAAAAATATATTTAAGAAATAAATTATCTATAATTACGTCATTTTATCTGGAATTACACCAATATCTTGGGTTGTGTATCCATATCTAACACATATTTTCCAAAACATTTTGACAAAGTCTTTATTAGCATGTAATTCATCGTATGTATAATCATTGAATTTAGGATCAACCATGTCTTTCATATCAAGAATACTTTTTCATCTAAAGAAAAATGTGCTTTTTCATATCTTTTGTTGTAAAGATTACTATGACAAACATCACTTTTCGTTTTCTTCTTCTTTAAAGTCTTTATATGAAACACTAAATTCGGCAACTCGTAAATCACGCTTGACTAGAACTTCAGAAAAAAATGAATACTTAACAAAATGGTTCCGAACTTTCATGACAAAGTTTTCATCAAAATATATCTCTTCTCTTCGTCATTTCATTAATAAATGGTACTTCTACAATTCTTATTTTATTCACTATTTCTTTTAATACATCAAATTCACACCAACATTGAAAAAATGGAATGGTATTGCAACACTAAAAAAAGTTAGAATCATTTTTTTTAAAAAAGATATTTTTCTTAGAAGTATTACACAAAATTTGAAAATTTACTCTCTATATATACAAGTATTTATCTGTAACGACAAGAATTATACTTATTTAATAAAAAGTATATTTCAGAAATAAAATTAAATATTTACATCATATATTGTTGTCAATTTATTGCGAAAAATATCTTTTGTAATTCTTACATTATGTTCACTTTTTATATGATTGTCGAAAACAATATAACCATGATTATTCTCATTCGTATCATCTATTAAACATTCAATAAAATTTTTTGATAATCCCTTATTAAACAATGTTTTTAAATTTCTATTATCATCTACATTATTGAATACAATAATGTATTGACTCTTTGTTCTAGCTGTTATTAATTTTGTAAATTCCGTAATTTAAATTTTGACAAGTGATATGATAGAAAAATCCTCATGATGACAGTCTCGTATAGCAATTTCATCCAATTTTTTTTTAATTGTCTTTATTATCCGTTGCATTAATCATCAAATCATCCAGCATTATTAATGTTTGATTCCCTAATCTTTGTTTTATGTCAGTTACAGAGGGTATATATGCAATTTACATTTGATAAATTCGTAATTTTGCAGGGCTGTAATTTTTTGTTCATTAATAGTCGATTTTATTTTGTCAAGCATCTCTTGATAACTAGATGAATAGTAATACAAAAGAGATTAAACAAATTTATGAATAGAGGCTCAAAGATTTCATCATTAAATTTTATCAATTCTTTTATAAAATGTATTTTTCCACATTGTGATTGTCCACAATTAGTCATCATAAAAGGATGTTGAAATTTTACAACTGGTTTGTATAATCATTTTCAATCTAAAAAATAACCCTAAGGACTTGTAAAAAATCATCTATTAACACTAATGAAAATTATCCAATCGGTATCATAATATAAAACTTCGTTGTTTAACTTATCTAATGTATTTAAAAGCTCTAGTCTTACATAACTTGTTACAAACGAAGCAATAACAACATTACGATTAGGTAAAATTGACGAACATGTTTCATTTTTTTTATTTGTTGTTCTTAAAATATCCGAAGACATTATATTTAAAGAAATTAGTTCATTAGTATGATTGTTTGCTAAATACAGTAAATCATATAAGTTATTAATAAATGATACTGTAACTGTATTATCACTTTGTGGAAACTTTCCCCATTATGAATTTAAAATCATTTTAACAATTGTACAAATACATATATTTTTTCTAATATTATTTCTATCTAATTGAACTCCTTCGTGTTTGTAATAATCTATTATAAAATCTATTAACAAACTGTAAGCATGTTTATACGTTTTTTACTTTTTACCTTTTACAATGTAACTTTCTCATAACTCAATCGTGATGAACGCGAGCCTCCTTATACAATATGACACTTTCATCATGAACGAAAGCATCCATGGGCTTCATGGAAAAAAGGGATTATGTGCTTTGTTATAATAGTTTCTACAAAGATAAGATTCAATAAGCTAAGATATTTGAAAATAAATATATTTGAGTTATTATGGAAATAACAAGTCGAGAATTGACTGATTATGCTCATTCCAATTGGTCTGGAACAACTATTACATTTATAATTTTGGCCATCTAACCCTTTTTCCCGGGCTATATTGTTAATTGACGAAGGTAACTTCATATGTTGTTCTTGCTGAACATCTTCAGGTGAAGTAGGATCACCAATAATCTATTAAGTATAAAAACATAATTTATCCATAGAACTATAGCAAAGTTACGATGGACAGATAAGAGTTATTAAAGCATTCGTAAATAAGTATTCGTAAGAGTTCGGGCATTTGTAAATATTATTTTGGAAATACAGATCGAATAATTATAAAGGCAGAAGGTGTAAGAGTGAATAAAAACAATTTTCTGTCAAATCAAAGGAAAGCTTAAATATGACATGCAATATACAGGCATTAAATTATAGAGAAAAATAAAAAACATTTTCAACGTTGTCACGGATATTACGAGTGCCGTAACAAAGTGTTGATGAGTTTCATATGCATTTGTGAAAACTAGCATAAGAAGACAAAGAGTATTCCAAAAATATATGATTGAAAACTTGCTCAGCGCATTTACAAGCACCAATTTCAGAGCTCGCTCTGTCACAAATTAATTGAGAATCTGAGAGCATGTGTTGTCAACACCACAAACTCTCCAAGCTCATGGTAACGACCAACTGGATGTACTAGTACCGATTTTGGAGTAATTAGCTCGCTCAGTCACAAGTTTCAACACAAATCAGCTGCGCATGCGCAGTCTGCTTGAGCATGCGCAATCAACTTCACCAGATACCCAATCCCGTGGTCTGGCAACGACCAACTGCATCTACTAGCACCAATTTTAAAGTAACTAGCATGCTTAGTAACAATTTAATTGAGAAATCATCTGCGCATGCGCAGTCTCCTTGAGCATGCGCAGTCCACTCGAGTAGTTGTTCATAGTCATGACAACGACCAACTATACGTATTTGCACTACAATTGTGTCAATTAACTCATTTAGTCACAAATTATCAAAGAAATCATCTTCGCATGCGCAGTAACGATAAAAATCATCCCCCAACTTTCGTACGCCTTTAAATTTTGGTATATATATATAAAGCTAAAAATTCATATAGTAGATGTCAACTAGCAGTGTAAGCTGGGTGCGATATAGTATGCAGTGGCTTAGGGGCCCACACTTCGGTGGCGACCGCACTCTCCCTGCGTAACCTGAGCAAAGCCTATCGCAAGTGATCTCAGGGTCTGATAGGCGGAAGCTTGCTATTGGCATCTCCCAAGTAGGATAGCGAGGAGGGGCCGAAATCTTCTACCGAAACGTTAACATGCGGCGTTCTAGTGCCTTGAGCTTAAGGAGGTATCCGGAAGCATGGACCGAAGACGGGGTTTTTTTTGCTTTCGAATTTTGTCTTTTTGTTTTCCTCTGATAAAAAAAAAACCAAGCAATGTATCAATTAACTTTTTATGACCCTGTCTTTATCTGACACTTATAATTAAAGACAACCTTAAACATGTTTTTACCATTTTTATAGCTTTACATCTTTCTGATTTAACTCTCCCATTTATTGTTTCTCATGTATCACGAGCAAACCATCCATATGCTTCATGGCAAAAAAAAAGGATTATGTGGTTCCCTTAGTTAACATGCGACGCTCTAGTGCTCAACTATCACGGGTATCGGGAGGCACGGACCGAAAACGGGATTTTTTGTTTTAAAAATTTGTCTTTTTCTTTACAATAATTCTTCTCATAAAAGAAACTAGAACGTCCAAGGATACTTCAAAGGTTCAAACAACTTCCGCCTTTTTGAATTATAATTTAAACAAACTGTAAGCATGTTTATACGTTTTTTACTTTTTACCTTTTACAATGTAACTTTCTCATAACTCAATCGTGATGAACGCGAGCCTCCTTATACAATATGACTCTTTCATCATGAACGAAAGCATCCATGGGCTTCATGGAAAAAAGGGATTATGTGCTTTGTTATAATAGTTTCTACAAAGATAAGATTTAATAAGCTAAGATATTTGAAAATAAATATATTTGAGTTATTATGGAAATAACAAATCGAGAATTGACTGATCATACTCATTCCAATTGGTCTGGAACAACTATTACATTTATAATTTTGGCCATCTAACCCTTTTCCCGGGCTATATTGTTAATTAACGAAGGTAACTTCATATGTCGTTCTTGCTGAACATGACGATAATTGGGTGCGGAATATTTCTTCCCGCTCATTAGACGAAACTGAAACGCGACTACTATCTTACGGACTAAAACATTCCATAACACCTAGACAAATCCCGACTGAGACGATAGTATCAAGTGTCGAGGCTGTCCTAGCGTATCAAAGAGACTTGTCAGAGACAACCAAAGACGAGATCAGAAGCAGGATAGCTTCCACTTTACAATCGTCCTCTATACGTGACAACAACTTGACAAAAGACGAACAACAAGCACTCGAACGACTAAAACACGACAACAACATCGTCATTTTACCAGCAGACAAAGGACGCGTGACAGTGGTCATGGACAGGAATGATTACTTTAACAAAATGGACACCCTTGTTAACGACAGACAAACGTACGAACAACTCAAACGAGACCCAACACCATCACTAGTACGCAAACTTAACAGCAAGGTCTTCTATGAGAAAATCTAACATATCTGAACGTATTTACTATCGACTCAGATGTTCAGTACCACGACCACCCAGACTATACGGACTACCAAAACTTCACAAACTACAAATACCCATGCGACCAATTGTATCATTCTGTGGTTCGCCTACTTACGAACTTTCAAAGTAGTTGACTAACATACTGCAACCACTTACAAACAAATCAAAACACAAGCTACAATCCACTGAAACTTTCATTAAAAAACTGCGCACTATACAAATACCGGACAACTATATACTAGTGTCTTTTGATGTGAAATCACTGTTCACCAGTATTCTACTTAATCTGGCACTTACTTGTACAAAAACCTTCATTACAAACACCACGGACGTACTGCCATTGCCGACAGAAGACATTATGGAGTTACTGGAGCTCTGCCTCATCTCGACTTACTTCCAATACAAAGGAACACACTACAAACAATTACATGGGAGAGCAATGGGCTCGCCCGTTTCTGTTGTAGTTGCTGAAATTGTAATGCAATCTATAGAGGAACGGGCGCTCATGACTTACAAACATGCACTACCTTTTTGGTTTCGCTACGTAGATGACACAATCACAGCACTACATGCAGACGAGATTGATGACTTCCATACTCACATCAACAAAAAGAACAGCCACATACAATTTACTAAAGATGTCGAAGTAAACGAAACTCTTCCTTTTCTCGACTGTTTGGTAAAACATGACAATCAAAACTAGGAACAACAGTTTATCGCAAGCCAACACATACTGACCGACTACTAGACCAATCATCTTACAACCCCACATCACACAAAGCCACCACAATCAGAACATTAACATCACGTGCACAAATTATATGTGATTCACCGGACGCTCTACAAAACGAAAACAACTATCTCAAACGTGTTTTGACAAAACAACTATAACTCTGACTTTATCAAACGCAACACTTACAAACCCAACGAACCCAACGAAACGAACAACTCAGTGACAACAGCAACGATACCTTACATCAAAGGTACGTCTGAGACTATCTCGCGTATCTTACGACCATACAACATACGTGTCGCACATAAACCAATCACAACGTTACGACAAGTACTAACGAACATAAAGGACAAAGAACAACCCAACGAACGACAAGGTGCAGTTTACAAAATAAACTGCTCCGACTGCCACGCCTCCTATATCGGGGAAACTGGCAGGAACTTAAACATAAGACTTACTGAGCAGAAACGAGCTACTAAGAAACAACACAAAACTAATCACATTGCCGAACATCACCGAATCACAAAGCACAACATTGACTGGGACTCGGCAAAATGCATCACTTACAGTACTGACTATAGACAACGGCTTTCATTAGAAAGTTGGTTTTACCAACTTGGAACAAACCCCCCTGAACAGATCACAGCAATTACCGGCACCTTAAAAACGCTTATTCACAATACAAACAAACGACACCCACACATTACAACTAAAAACTTCACACCTAAATCACACATCACAACTAAAAATAAAATATTTCACTTCACACTAATCCACAATGACAATACACATTTCCTGTACACACAATACAATGACGTAAGACCAGATAACAAATACGGCTAACCTGACGTTTACTCCTCATTTGACTCTGAAGATGACTACCGCTAAGGTTGTCGAAACGTCAGTTAACAACAACAAAAACAGTCTTTCTCAGGACTTTATTAACCTGGACGATCATCATTTACAAACATTTAAAAATTAAATCAGAAGTCCAAAAGCACACATCAATATTTTTAACTTTTACTTATTTCCTTCTCATAAAATATCTGGAATAAGTCAAGACTTAAGAAAACTGCTATCATTGGACTCAGCTGACAATTCGTTAACAATTTGACGAAGCGATATTTGTCGTGTTATTCCTTTGATGCATCCACGTTTACATCCCAAAACTCCGCAATGTCTTCCCATTTCCAAAAAGGTGGCTAGATTTAGGATGGAAAGGGTACAACGACGTAAAATGCGAACAACCTTGTTTTCGTAATAGAAATTATATTCCTTTTGCCCGATTGAGCCGCCATCTTGGAATATTCAATTAGCTACGGCAGGCAACGTATAAATTGTATACACGTTACCAATCTATGTTTGTTTTATCTATGATTTTATACATGGTGCGTTGTCCAGTGTAATATACATATCAGTGGTTTAAGCTTATAATGAAAGGGTATGATATCATGATAAAAATGCTGATTCAATTTACAGTCTGGACAAGAGTTTGCATACAAAGTGCATGATGAGTCTTATGACAGCTTTCATAAAGGCAAGTTTTGTGGATTTCTTGATATTATGCAAGTTTCACTTTCTCAAAATGTGGTTGCTTGGCTTATATGATTATTTGAAAATTATGGACAGTTAACTGGAATCTTTCCCACCTTTTGAAATAAATTAATTGATGGTTTAAACATGATGATACAAGGAGTTTTTATATGTGATGGATAATTGTAGTTTTTTTAGTTACTTGGAGTTGACTGAAGCAGCCGCCAAAGAATAATTTGGTTGTATTTGTCCTATTTAAAGGTGTTGCCGCTTAATGACAGCTTTGATTTGTGCATGTTAGTTTTGACAGAAACAGCTGAGTTGATATATTATTGTAATAACATTTGATATTGTCCTTATGTCTGCTCATTTAAATAGTGGTATAGCATTGTATTAAAAAATAACATTTTCCTTTTTATTTCCTTCTTGGCTCACAGGCTGAGTCTGTTGAATAAACCTGCATCTTAAGTTCACCTGTCAAGACTTTTTGCACGTTATTTGTGCTTTTTGTCCTTTTACAAGAAAATCCAAAGGATAATGTTATTACTGTAGTGGACTAAATTCCCACATTTTGATGATGCATGATTGTAAATGTGTAGATCAAGCAAGTTATTTTGAAAGGTTTGCAAATGTTTCAAGATTTATAAATGTTTTAATTTTAAATCCATTAAGGATGGGATGATGAAATATTGCTACTGTTCAAAAATTGAATTCTCTTTTAATCTTTACCTGTATATGTATATCAGAATGTTTGTTGTTGTATTTCTATGTTATGGTTTTATTATAAAGTTGAGATCTAAAGCTAAGACAGTAATTTTTTATTTTGACTTCTTAGAAACCTTTATAATTTTTGTTTCTAATTTAAAATTTGTAAATTAAACTTCAATAAAGTACTTATGTCTTACTTTATGTATGATTGAAAATCATGATTTTGTATGGCATGGGTCTTTGTATGCAATACCTGACCAAAAAATTTTTGCTAGATATGCCACTGATACTAGTATCAGTAAAAAATAAAGAAATATCATTAGCCGCACCTGAAGCATTGTCTATTGCTTGGTTAGTTGTTAGTAAGCCATGAAGAATTAACTACCCTTTTCTACATCAAAGCATGTATCAATGTCAACTTCTTTTTGCTTATAATGTACTTAAGCTTCACAATTTGACACAACATTATAATTTCATGCCATTTATTGAAAAGCACAATATATCTTTTACCAGAAATTAGTGGTTGTATTCTTAACTACAATGTCAATTTGACATTTTAGGTTTTATAAAAAGTATGTGCATTGTAGGAAGAAATACTAAGTTTTATGTCATATATCTCCATCTTTTTGTAAATGCTTTATCCATTACAGTAATATGTTTCATGATTCATAAATGCCAATAAAATCATCAATTTGGGCGGCATACGCACCAAAATTACCAAGTTTTCACTTAACATAAAGTTTAGCAAATGATATTTTCATCAGAATTGCATTAAATGTAGCATTAAGATTAATTTAATTATTTAAAATATTTGTTATTACGATTCGACTACATATGTTGTCGACCTGAAGAGTTATAAGGCAATAAAACGAAGGAAATGCGAAAAACTTATTATCAGTATTTCATCACATACAGTAAATTATTAACAATAATTTTGCCAGGTTCCGAAATTACACTTGCTACGCAATATGACGGGTTGTCAGCAATGGCGCAGTTAGTCCTTCGATATTTATGGACGTGGTTTCAATAATGACTGAATGCTTACCGTCCTCTTCTTGAAACTTTTTTTGGCATTTTACTATAAAAGATTTGAGTTTTATGTCAGATTTCTACATTGATTGGAACAACAAATGTGCTACGCATGTACGCCATTAATCTACAAACTTACCGTAAAAATTTGTGGTGAATGTAGTTGAAGAAGCGAAGTAAACTAAGTTTTTAAGGTTGTTTCAGATAAGATAGAGCAACTTGTGCCCAGGCTCTTTATATTACTTGCCATTAACTGTTAATTATTAATTTTCATCATATTTGCATATTACACCAGAGCCCTCTATTTGTAAAGTGTAATTTAAACGAACAAAGTTTCTGTGGCAAAGATGTCTTTTGCAAAGTTCATTTGCTCGTGTAAATAACGACATTTCTGTGACAAAGTCATTTGTTCAAAAGCAGGCATGCCAGTTTTTCAACTAATGACTTTGCCATAGAAAATTAAACTGATCCGTTTGTTAATAATAGGGGAAACTCAATAATTATCTCCCCTTTGTTAAAAATAACGTCCCCCCCCGAAATAATCACATGCTTTGCTTTCCATTAAAAGTTTTGCTCGTCTTTAATTATTATAAAAACATCATAAGCATTGCTTAAATTAAAAAAAATTGTTGGTGAAAAGTTGTCAATAAAAATAAAAATTTTTTTATAGGTACATATATCCCCACACTAACGAATTTACACAAAAAAAAAACACATGAAAGACAATTCAGGAGCTTTTTGTAGCTTACAAATAGTTGTTTGAAAGCATAGAATAGACAAAATGTATTAAAAGTGTTCACGAGGCCAAATGCATATAGAATTTTTGCTCGTAATAGGGGAAACTCGATAATTAGCTCCTGTTTGAGAGATACTCGCCCGTTAACGTCAACACTCGGGTACTGGAAAGGTTTTTGTCAAAGAGCCAGAGCACATGCGTTTTTTGTTTTAGTAAGACGTTCATGTACAAGCTTTTTTTACTAATAAAAGATTTAATTTCGTTGTTTTATTATCGAGCTTTCTGATGAATAAGTTCTGACAAACAAGAAGAATATTTACTTATTTGTAATATAGTGAATAAAAGCAATAATTAATCTCAAAACTTTCTTCGAATCTGTATTCAAGAAAATAATTTCCTGCATTCTTATAACTTGTTAAAGTTCATAAACTCACTTTTATGTCTCAAATCATTTATAGAAGCCTCATTAGTATGTATTTTAACAAAGATTTGAGTGTGACAATTGACAACTCGTAGTATTTACCCAAATCAGCAACGTCTATAATTGACTTAGCACTAATTAACTAAGAAATTCGTGCATCAATAATTAGGATAAAGTATAAAAAGTATAAACCAAACAAACAATATTTTGTTAATAATATCATTCCTAAAACAGATGATAAAATACCTTGACCACATTGATCACAAAAGATTGCATTTTAAGCCACATTATTGCCACAGTTGCAACAATACATCTCGATGTCGAAGTAATTGCTTTAGATTTACCGTATGGCGTATGATATTTAATTGTGTTAGAATTAACTATTTTCATCTATTTATACCAACGGTACTTACTGCAAAACATAAGTCGAGCTTTCTTTAACGTCAGTGGCAGTACTCGCTATTTCATCGCGTTTCAAGTTCTCACGCGTTACAACAAGAAAGAAGAATTAACTAAACAAACATGCAGTATACAAAGTAACAGTCATGTTTCGAATCGGTGAATTTAATTACACAATATCAGCCTATTTATATTATGTTTTCAAATTCATTTCTAAATTGCTTTATGTTGTAATGACCTTATGCCAGCGTGTTCATTCCATCGTTAAAAATGTAACGTTTGTCATCATAGGGTTAAGACCAATCTTATTTATTCTTATCGAATATATGATATGGTTTTCACTTTGAATTTGATTCATACCAGCAATTGTCTATTTCTTTTCAAGCAAGCATTCCTTATAGTTTGCATACCGAAGCTTTCGTTTTGTGACCGCTTTGTTTATTCGTTTTGCGTTTTTTTTTCTCCATTTCCTTGTCGTTTTCTGAATAAAGGATTGAGTACATTTTAGGTCGTAGTCCTACAAACTCCTGGATAGGAAGTCCATGTGTCTCGTCTTTCATTTTGACAAGATTTTCTTGTTAGTTGTGCTGTCAAATGCCAATTTTGCATAAATTAACGAATATTCTTGGCAGAGATTGAATTTTCATACTTTCAAAGAAAAAATCATATAGGATGAAAAACCACACTCAACTCACTCTCCAAAAATTTGTTATTTTAAGCATTTCACATTGTTTCTGCTGGCATACGATAGAATATATTTCGCATACCTTCCTCGTTAATCCGCTTTGAGCCATATTTTGCCGTCTTGTGTGCTTTTTATCACCGAATCTTGAAAGTATTCGGCAAATCTTGTACATTTCCATGATCACTGAATAAGATTTCAACCCCAGTTTTCTCAAGTTTGGATGCAGTGCAATGTCTTTTATCTTAGATATTTCGTACACGGACATTCTGTTAATATCGGCGTTATTACGAAGTGTCGTTGCTTTTCTGCTCAATAAATCCCGCTTCATAAACTTCATAAGTATCTTGATTGCAGTATCGTAACGAAACACATTGTATTTTAGTATTAATCGAAAATGATAACATTAGCTTAGTCCGTAAGGGAAAATCTTCCATAACACATTTAGGATCTTAATTAAAAAAAACAGCTCAAAAAATAACAAGTAGATCACGTGCGAACTTCCTGAAATTCTGTCGGATGCCTTTTGACGAGGATGATGTTTTTGGCTTGATCCCAGATTTCTTATTTTGTGATATAATTAGATTTTGTTTTTGAATTGCGTATTCGCCTAAGATTGAGTTGCCTAATAAAACGTAACACATAGTTCAGCCGTAAGGTGAAGTATAAGGAAAACGCTTCATAATGTTTATTTAAGAAATATTGGATCAATGCAAAAACATCATCCCCGTCAATAGGCATGTGACAGAAATTCATTTGTTGTTCTTAAAATATCCGAAGACATTATATTTAAAGAAATTAGTTCATTAGTATGATTGTTTGCTAAATACAGTAAATCATATAAGTTATTAATAAATGATACTGTAACTGTATTATCACTTTGTGGAAACTTTCCCCATTATGAATTTAAAATCATTTTAACAATTGTACAAATACATATATTTTTTCTAATATTATTTCTATCTAATTGAACTCCTTCGTGTTTGTAATAATCTATTATAAAATCATTTAGTTTATCTTCATTAACAGTTTCATCCTCATTATAACATTCTGAAGGAATACCACTATTTTCTTGTTTCATTTTTATAAAATTATTTACAAATTGACCAAAAATTTTACCCTCATTTTTATAGCGATAAATTTCATATATTTTAATTATTCTATAACCACATTCAATACCTTTATTTATCTCAACACTAGTCCATGTACCCCTTAGTGCTCTCTTGTCATCATTATGATTAAATTTTTGATTTTTTTTCCATAGCACAAGTGTAACACAATGTAAATATCAATTTATTATCAATGCGTAAGAGTAAACTGGAAACAGAAGTGTACTAGGTGGTAATATTCAGCATTTAAATAATTCAAACATACTAGCAACATCAATATTTAGCCATTCTTCCCCTAAATGTATTTCAGGATGATTAAGAGGATATTCATATTTTTTTTTAATATTTGGGTATAATGATGTAAAGTCAATATATTTAATCTTTTCATTTTCTTTCACTTCATAATATAAACATAAAGGTGATGAGCTATCACCAAATAATGCGTCATGTGGATGTAACGGTAGCACATTAAAAATTCCTTTTCCTATTTTTTCAGTTATATTTTGTCTTTGAATATTCACATTCCCACATTACGACTACGTTATAATTTTTATCAATTAATTGTTTTGAAAATTGTTTTGTTTGCATTCTAAAAAAATACATTTTTACTTTTTTCAGTGTATTATAATCATCATTATTAAAACATTTATTACAACCATGAAAAAAACATCTGTGAAATTAATATACATTATTGTTTTCTTCATAATATCCATCAACAAATCTACCTAAAATTTTTCTTTCTCCATTAATGGATAATTTGTATTCTAAAGTGTAATCCATTTCATTCAATTCTGATTTAACTTTGCTAAACCAACATAATGCTATTTAACTTTGCATGGTGTTACCCCTGTACCCAAATGATGGCATTTGTGTAATTTTATCATCTTGTAAATATAATTACTTCTGAATATTTTTGATGTTAAACCAGCAATTGTTATGCATGATGTATCGTAAAAAGGTGAAATGTTTGTGATGTTGTAGATTAAATTGGAAAATTTTATACATCCAAGTCTTAATATATTAACATCATTTACTACAATAATATTAAATTGCATCTCGAAATATGTATTCTTTTACACATTGTTTGTTATGCCATGTGTCAAAATTATTTGTTTAACTTTCTAAAATATCAAAGTACTTTTTATCAATCATATTTCCTTTATATGTTAATTCAAAAAAATTATATATGAATGATATCCTTTTACAATATTGTCAATTTCGAGTGATTTTGGAAAGTTTGCTAATTTCATTGGCAAAAACGAATAGCTATCAATAATTTGTTGATTAATTTCTTTTATTTTGAAAATAAATTTTATTTCCATTGATGAAAGTTTTGGGAATTAGATTTTTTCCTTTCAATAAGTATTTTATTAAAAATATTGTGTCAATTGTAGCACCATTATGTGCAATCCAAACAGAATTTCTTTGTTCTAACATAAACTGAACAAATCGTGATGTTACATCATCATTATTACAATGAAATAGAAATTGACAATAACTACAGCAATCAACGGATCAATTGATAATTAGTAATATAATCCATATCCACATTTACAAACATGTAATAATCTACATTTACAAACATGTAATAATCCATATCCAGTAGAAAATACTCAAAATTTTGTGGAAAGGAATTTTCTCGCATTTCCGACATATTTTTTGAACAACACAATAGAATGGTATCATTAAATTATGAAACAGAGACTTTGTCTATATTAATCCTAACACAGTTTTAATATGCACATGAAAAACATGTGACTTGGACGAGATTTGAACTCGCACCTTCGGATACTGGTCTGCCGCTCTACCTGTTGAGCTACCAAGCCCACAGGGATTGGAGACGAGTCAAATCTCTTAAAACTGCGTATGGACGAGAGATTCTCGCCACTATAGTAGTTTACTGGATGGCACCGTGTTTCGACTTTATTCCAAAGCCATCATCAGAGAATACATATAATATATTAATCCTAACACAGTTTTAATATGCACATGAAAAACATGTGACTTGGACGAGATTTGAACTCGCACCTTCAGGATACTAGTCTGCCGCTCTACCTGTTAAGCTACCAAGCCCACAGGGATTGGAGATGACTCAAATCTCTTAAAACTGCGTATGGACGAGAGATTCTCGCCACAAAAGTAGTTTACTGGATGGCACCGTGTTTCGACTTTATTCCAAAGCCATCATCAGAGAATACATATAATATATTAATCCTAACACAGTTTTAATATGCACATGAAAAACATGTGACTTGGACGAGATTTGAACTCGCACCTTCAGGATACTAGTCTGCCGCTCTACCTGTTGAGCTACCAAGCCCACAGGGATTGGAGATGACTCAAATCTCTTAAAACTGCGTATGGACGAGAGATTCTCGCCACAAAAGTAGTTTACTGGATGGCACCGTGTTTCGCCTTTATTCCAAAGCCATCATCAGAGAATACATATAATATATTAATCCTAACACGGTTTTAATATGCACATGAAAAACATGTGACTTGGACGAACTTTGAACTCGCACCTTCAGGATACTAGTCTGCCGCTCAACCTGTTCAGCTACCAAGCCCACATGGATTGGAGACCAGTCAAATCTCTTTTAAACTGCGTTTGGACAGTGGCGGATCTAGGATTTTTCAAACATCAGTCATAAAACGACGGGGCGATCCGCACCTGGGGTGGTCTGAGGCATTCTCCCTGAGAAATTTTGAATTTCAGAACCTTGAAAATGCCATTTTCAGCGTTTTAGAGCAATACAAAATGTATTTTGTGGGCATCGGTTTTGCGTAAGTACAACACATTTTGCTTACGTTTTTCAAAGAAAATGAAGTGAACAATACTTGAATGTTTTGCCAAATATTTAGGCTCATTATCATGCCAAATATATGGCTCATTAGCATGTCTAGGAACGTAAAATTTATTTTACAATAATGCTATTCAAAACAGATACAGTCTTTAAAATTTCTACCAAGTTGTCAGGCATAGACCCCTAGAGACCCCAATTCAAACCTCTATGTAACGAGTTGTTAGAAATTTGGTACTACAAGTGACAGTTCATAGATATAGAAAAGCTCAGACTTCAAACCATGCAAGTTTATTGTAACCCTTTACCCATCTCCACATCAGTGTCAGCAAATTCACTTTTGAGAAAAACTCAAAATTTTTCTGCCAAAGATTAAGCAAAAATTATCAGAGTAAAAATTTGCAGTTAAGGACAGCTTAATGTCATAAATGTTTATTAGGCATTTCACTAGACTATTATCTTCTGTAAGTATATGCAAGGTGTGCTATATAGCAATCACTAGTAGCATTGTATTTGCAAATACAAACAGAATGTAACCAACATGTCTTTAATTATATAATTACATGAATGTTATATTTGGTTCATGTGTCATGCTTACTGGTTATGATAAATATCTTTGATATGATCAAAGCTCGCTTTGATCTGAAATAATTTAGTTTAGAAATTATAATGATCATCAGAAAAATTACATAGTGATCATGAAAATACTTTGCTGTTTTGCCAAATTTCAAGGTTTATCTGCATACATAGGAAGACATTTTTACTCTATAAAAAATGCTTTTCATACATCAATAGCCCTTTGGATTTTATGGTATGAGCCATAGATTAACACACCTTTACATCTCTACATGAGGTGTTCAGTTTGAAAAGGGGACAATATGTGACATGGGACAACATTTCATGTATGTGAAATACTCAGGTTTAATACCATTCCAGTCAAATTGTCAAAATAAAAAGCTTCATGGATCAGAAGACTCAAAATCACAGGTTATAGTAAACAGCTTCTCATGTAATCAATGTTAGTTTTCTCAAATCTTAAACAATATGTAGTATAACTGTCCAATGATTGAATGATCAATGATCATAAACTGAAAAGCCCCAAACATTTGCTTATGATAAAGTAAATAATAGTATGGCGCCTTATGGCTACAGATTTTTTGTCCATTGAAATATATTTGCAGGAATGTAGGATTTTGCTGCCATATAACGGCCACGATTCCCCAAGCACTAAAGAAATTATAGCTAAAACTCCTTCGGCAACAACAATTTTAGAAGCATCAATCTGCTTACCATATGGCATATTGACATAAATCGCATCACATACTCGCATAAATTGACTTTGATATATTACATTCATGCATACACTTCACTTGTCCTTTACTTACGATTTTGGATGTAAATTTCTTTGATAAAACTCAAAACAATGTTGGCTTTCGAACATCAATGACTGAAATGTCGCTCGCGAGATCGTCTTCGCCAAGCATTTACAATTTATACATAAATTTTTCACCCTCTTGAAAGTTCACAGTTTGGACAGCTTCATTCATGTCAATATATGAATTTGTAAAGATTTCCATAAAATCCATCTGATTGTAGTTTAGTTTCTATCATGCTTATAAAATTGCTATGAAACGATCAAACATTCAATTCAGACAGTGAGCTTGACTATGTTAGTTCAGTTGGCTATTAGTCGAAATCCGTCAAACCAATCACAATAAAACAAAAATTCAAATGAACCAATTGTAAGATAGCAATGAAGTATTTGCCGGTTGCCAGTCTCCTTAAATTTGCGCAAATTTGCTCATTATACTGAACTACCATTTTGCTTGCACCAAGTCAAATGGAAGAGAAATGGAGTGCAAACAATGACCATTAAGTCGAGTACGTATATTTCCGATCGTATTGAAGTCACATTTTAACAGATGGAAAAAATAATGCTAGGCGAGGAGTTAATAAAACTATTTCTGCTCAAGATAGCATAAACACAAATTTCATGCTGCAAGGCCGTGGCTCAAACGTACAAATCCACTGTTTCTCACCACGAAGCGGACATAATGCTTCACTCCAGATGCCTTTCCATCGATTCGTATCGAAATAAATACGGTCAAAAAGTAGCCGGATTTTGTATCAAAACACGTTACACATTTCTTATGAGCTAAGTTTTCCACCGTTTATAAGTTAACGCAACTGCTCGATGCAGTTGAAGTAATTTCGTCATCCACATACTTTACTTTTTCTTTAACTGGTAACTGATACCCATTACAATGGAAATGGTGCTTTAAATTGAGAATTCTCGAAAATATCACTATGACAGATATATTTCTAAACAAATGTTTGCCTCTGGCGATCCCAGAATGCATTGCAAAACCGCGCAAATTTAAGGAGACTGGCAACAGAAATTAAGGACTCCTTATACGTCCAAGACACCCTCTTATCAGTCGAGACCATTCTAGACTGTCCACTGATCTGGCCATTGGACCAATAAAATAAGCGGTTTTGCGTTCATAGACTTTTATCCGTCGAACCAGTCAAGCCACCCGCTTATCAGTCGGTTATTCCAGGTCAATTAAAATTCAACTGATCTGGTTACCAACGAGATTTCATTGGATTATTTAGTTTTAATAAATAAAGCTGGATTTTAATCACGAAGTAAATGCGATAATAAAGTAAGAATAATTAATGATTTTAATTAATATGCTAGGTAATTTTAATTTCAAACATTAGTCGCGCGACATATTTGACATACTCTAGATCCGCTCCTGCGTATGGACGAGAAATTCTCGCCACTATAGTAGTTTACTGGATGGCACCGTGTTTATGACTTATTCCAAAGCCATCATCAGAAAATATATAAGATATTGTGTTAACACAGTTTTAATATGCACATGAAAACATGTGACTTGGAGAAGTTTGAACTCGCATTGGGATACTAGTCCGCCGCTCTCCTGTTGAGCTAATGCCGATTGACAAATCTCAAAACTGCATATCGATGAGAGATTCGCCATCTATAGTAGTTTACTGGATGGCACATGTTTCGACTTTATTCAAAGCCATCATCAGAAAATACATATAATATAATAATCCAGTTTTCATGTGCATATTAACAAGTTTTAATATGCAATAAAAGTATTTCGATTTGAACTCGCACGTTCGGGATACTAGTCGCTGCTCTACCTGTTGAGCTATAGTTTACTGGATGGCTGACTAGTATCCAAAGGTGCGAGTTCAAATCACGTCAAGTCACATTTTTCATGTGCATATTAAACCGTGTTAGGATTAATATATTATATGTCACTCTGATGATGGCTTTGGAATAAAGTCGAAACACGGTGCCATCCAGTAAACTACTATAGTGGCGAGAATCTCTCTCCATGCGCAGTTTAAGAGATTTGAATCGTTCCAATCCCTGGGCTTGGCAGCTCAACAGGTAGCGACGGACTAGTATCTCGAAAGTGTGAGTTCATATCTCGTCCAAGTCACATGTTAATGTATAAAACCGTGTTATGATTAACATATTATATGTATTCTCATGATCGCTTTGAAATAGAGACTTTGTCGTGGTGACATTTAAAACAAAGACAGATTAAATAGGGATGACATTGACCTTTGTAACATTATAAATATAGCATGATTTGAGTTTCTCATTTAGCAGACGTTGACACCTGACGAGTAGTCTGCCGAAATGCATAGTGTCTCTTTCTAGCTGTAAATAACGGTTCCTTTGAATTGTTAGGTTAGTGTTCTGCAAAACAGTTCTTTTAAGAACTATTATATTGTTATTATCACCATTCACCATGGTATTTGCTTTTTTGAAATCCATCTTTATCATTAAATTATTTACATGAGTTTTTGTTTCAAAATCAAAGAAAAGTAATATTGGTGTGCATTTATGTTGTTTGTCCAAATATTTTCTAAATGAGCACAATATATTTTTGACAATCATGAAAAACAACCTTATTTTTCTTATTGAAGAAAAAATCTTGGAACAATTTTATTACATGTATTATAAAAAAATTTTGACAAGGAGTGACTTTAATATTGTTCTTATAATTAAACAATTCATTAAACAAACGTTTTAAAACAATCTGCAGATTAAAAAATTATATTACATTCGAATAACATTTTAAGCATGTATCTTCATTTTTACATATATGAGAGTTCACATACTCATCAAAATTTAGATAATGCATGCATTTGAAGCAAAATAAATCTAGCTTAAAGTTTGAAAAAAGTTTAGGATTTAAGATTAAGTCATAGTGGGAATCATTTAACCATATAAAAATAATTACTTTATCACTATGTGAAAGGATTTGTGATTATTCACTCTTGAATCATAAATTATTGTATCTAAATTATCTTTAGAAAAAATTACCAAAAAAAATTATCTTTTTTTAAATAGTTTTCGTAAATTATATTTAGTTGGGACCAAAAACCATGACCAGTCGACAATTTAAAGAAGTATATTATAAAACAAATTGAGAAATTAATTGAATATATTGAACAAAATATTGAACTTTATGCTGGAATAAGATTAATTTACTAAAAATGAAACAAAGTATAAGGAAAGTACAACAATGTGATGGAATTATCTTGAAAAATGTAAAATGTTGAAAAAAATTTCAATGACCAATTTATGTTGGATTCACTTGGGAAAAAAATTTAATTTAAGAATTAAAACTTTAAATATTCCTAACGCTGGAAAAGGATTATTTTCATATAAAAGTCCATTTTCAAAAAACCAAAAAATTGCTAACTACAATGTAAGGCATCTTACCTCAGGACAAGTAATTAGAAAATATGGTGATGGTTTAGCAGAATAAGCAATTTGCGATAAAGGAAAATGTGCTGATGCTAATGAAACAAGTGATGATGCAGCAAGATACGGAAATGATGCTTGACATTCATGCTTTAATAAAAGTTACAAAGCAAAACAATTGAAAGTGTAATATTTACATTTTTAATCGTCTTGTTTTCTAAATTTGATGTTGAGTTTACAACATGTCCTTTTTCGGATTATACTTTGTATTTATAATTCACGACATAACAATAAAATTACGTGGCAATATTAGTTGCAGTACACACATTAGTTGCAGTACACACATGTTGATAAGAAAGTCTTTGACAAGCTTTATAATTCTATACTCTGGGATAGTGCTAAAATAAAGTGGTAAATACTATTAAGATGTCTTGTTTTCTAAATTTGATGTTGAGTTTACAACATGTCCTTTTTCGGATTATACTTTGTATTTATAATTCACGACATAACAATAAAATTACGTGGCAATATTAGTTGCAGTACACACATTAGTTGCAGTACACACATGTTGATAAGAAAGTCTTTGACAAGCTTTATAATTCTATACTCTGGGATAGTGCTAAAATAAAGTGGTAAATACTATTAAGATGTTAATGCTTATTATTAAATTGAATAAATGGTTTTGTTCACGTTTTGACAGCACAGTGGTATTTGAAGAAGTGAGTCTGTTGAAGCACAACATATGACCAGTGACGTCAATCTAGTAACATATTAAAATTATTCAAGTTTCTTTACAAAACAAAAACATGATTTGTTCATTACCTAGTTTCACCTGTAGCATGGTTTCACTAACACAGACTCACTCAACTAGATTATTACATGAAATGCAATTCAATATCCTTCTGCATACAGTCCTTTGTTCATATTATGAACTAACCTTTCTTTGCATTCATTTACTTCGACGTTTAAGAATGGCTGACTTGGTAAAGGCAGTGCTTCAGAAAGTTCTTGAACTTTATCCATTTTAACGATATTGCTTTAGTTAGAGATGTTATACAAAAGATTATTCACAATATTGGCTGTGTAGGAAAAAAAACTTAAATATCTTTGCTATATAGAAATAAAAAATAAATATCGTTTCAATTTCCCGCTATGAAACTCAAAGTCAGACTCAGGCATAACAATAACATATATATCTATTACCTTGTTTCAGCTTTCAAAAAAAACTTTATATGTTCTTTAAAATATTATTTGTCTTTCACTCTTTTACAACAGATATGTGGAGAGAAATATTCTTGCGGAGAACGAATGCTTGTGAGGTTTAAAATTAAAAATTGTTATGTTGTTTTCTTGGAAGACGATATATAACTTTACATGAAGCAGTTAACATGATAACGATGGTCAAATGTGGTCTTATTTCTAAGGAAATTTCTCAGAAAAGAATGGCCTATTTGAAGGAAATTTCTGGAAATTTCTCAAAAATTAATTGTTTGGACAAATTCTTGGGCAATTCTTAAATTTTACAAATTTATATACACGCTTTTAATCGTGCTTGTTTTACAATATTTACAGTTGAGTCATTTTGGAAAACTGTATAAAACAAGATGAAGCATATGAAGTAAGAACAGAAGACTTTGTTACAACGATTCCGTCATTGTAGCAAACATATCCTAGAGCTTAATCTGAGGGGTGATGGCTCACCTGTATCACCATAGGATGCTTCTTGACATACGGTACACTGATAATACGTCAATCATCCCCAAAATAACTGAATAAAACCAACGTAATCCCTTCTCGTATAGAACGTCCTGTTCAAATCCAGCCAATCCAACTGTCTGAACAAAGCAATAATTTTTTTCATGAACTGTTTGAATAGAATATATCTATTTTTGAATGTTGTGTCAAGTGTCAATAAAGTGTTAAAGAAAAACAATAAGCAAAAGTTGGAACATTAACATCTACGTAATCACAAGCATAAGCAGCTAGCGTGCTTATGACTCTCTCGAGGGTTTACAGAAAAAAACATCAAAAATCATATTCTTCTTTTCAATATTTTATACTTCTTTCAGCTTAGGAAACAACATAAAAAATAACACCACGCTTTTTATGGGCAAATTTATTCCTAAAGCTCCTCCCACCCACTCAAAAGAGCGAAGTTACACCATTACACAGGCTTAAGGAAATGTGTTAGGCATTAGCTGAAAGAAGAACACAAAAGAACAAGAGAAAACGAAAGAAGATTTCCATGTCTTTCTGTGTAAACTCTGAAGAGAAAAAGAAATAAAGTTTTATCGTTTATGCTTATTCTATTCAAACCATGCATTCAATTTTGTTTTCTCAAGAGACCTAAAAGACCAGGAAAACGGAAATTCTTTTGAATATTGTTTTGTTTATGCTCATGTTGATTCTAATCCTTCATTTATTCTGTCTTGTTTCACAATTAATAATCACTTTTGCTTGTGCTGTAAGACTAGTATGACCAAAGACAGCACCAAAGCACCTTCTCGTGCAGTAATAAAAGAGTGCTTTTGCGCTCATATCTTGTGTAAAATTAAAACAAAATCTAATTTACATTAAATCAATCATCATGGTTGAAAGAGAAATTGCAATACGCTGGCAGAGTATTGCAAAAATCTTTAAACTCAACATCTATGCGAAATGATTATCACGAGCCAGTCAGACTAGCCGTCTACTTTGAATATTTAATGGTTTATTTGTGCCTATGATTGCACTGTTATAATATTGAGGGATGTTATAACAGTGTCTACAAAGCAATAAAAAATTTAACTTCCGGTGATGTTCTAATGTTTGGTAAATGATTTAGCCAAAATAGCTATTTTGCATGATTGTATAGAACTATTGCAATCATAAAGATAATTCCTCGGGAGAGGAAACTGTTTCAAATTTTCGAATCCAACTTGAGGGCTCGTCATGAATGCTCGTCTGTCCATTATGTTCAATGGAGATGATTGACTTCGTTTGAAAATCTGACAGTAACTTTTTGTGCCATAAAAGTAAACCTTTCCTGTAAATGTTTGCAGTTTACAGCTGTTTTCTGGAAATCATCGTAAAGTACCAGTTTTGATAGAAATTTCGACAGATCGTCTGCAAACACTGGTTTTTGAAAATTTATATGCTCCTACAGTTCGTCGTGATTGTATTTTAACATTATTCTTACAGTTATTCATGGCACTGAACGATGAAGATTGAGACTGCGGTATGTGTTTGTTTGTCAGTTGTTTGCTTGTTTGCTTCATCATACTGCAACTTTTTCCTCAGTATTTTTCAGATGCAGAGGTCGATAAGATCAAGAATAGCAGAACAGAGATGTAAGCATGTATTTGTTTGTATCGTTCATCAAATCTTCTTTGCTTCAATTTCTTTCAGAACCACATGGCCGTAACCTGTCATTGTCAAGCAACGGTTCTTGCAATAAGTTAAACCAATATTTATTACTTATTTTTGGAGAAGATATTAAAATTTAAAGAAGGCATGTTTCGAGAAGACAAAATTTTCGACTTCCATTCTTCGGTGTTTGCAGATGATCATAAACATGCACAAAAACACAAAAACATGCACATAAAAGATTTTTTACAATATTCTAACTAAACTAGAGAGTTCCCTCGCTCTCTAATTTAGTGAAGAATTTCAAAAAGAAATTCAAGTATTCCAAAAGAGACTTCTGCCACCTATTTTGAAATAACTTGCACAAAATTTCAAGCAGCGTACACTTGATATTCTCATAGAAATTTTTTGTAATTAAAATAAGATCATACGTATGTAATATAAAATTTGACTAAATCAAAACAATTTTTCAAATGATAGCCAAGTATTCGAAACTTCGATGTAAACTAATAGAATTTGTATGAATACAATTAATAAGAACTTACTGTTTGTTCATTCTTGGAGGAAGATTGGGTGGTTGGAAATGGCATTAATTTTTTGTGGGAAACGGATGTTTTATATGGACCGTTTACATTCTATATAATAAGTCGTTCATGTTTTGATTGACGTTGTCAGTCAGTGAATTGTAAGTCAAGATGTATCAACTATGAAATACAACCGGAAATCCTTATATATATGTGTCTCTATGTATTGTGTTCAAGAGTAAAACAATCTTCCTTATTATATTACATTTACCATTCACTATGGTATTTGCTATCTTTAGAACTATGTATTATTTCTTTCTCTACAATGTTGTAGCTTTTACAGGGAGTAAAAGCACGAAAATATTTATATGACATGAACAAACTTGCTTGATGACAACTTTGCTCCGTCAAATACTTATTATCTATCAATTACGTATTTACAGAAGTCTTGATTTGAACTACATTTATGCGTTTATTTGCTAAACCTAGTCTTCCCAATGTTGTTTTCTTCTTATTTCAGACATCCTAATGTAATTATATTGACAACATCGAACATAACTAGAGCCATAGACGTTGCGTTCGTGGACAGGTTGAAAATATGTTTGTGACTCGAAAGTTTTTAATTCACTTTCTCATCTAACTTCGCTATTTGTTCGCCCACAGAGCCGACATCAAACAGTATATTGGTCCGCCATCAGCCAAAGCTATTTACAAAATTTACCATTTGTTTGTATGTAACTTATGTCTTCTTGTGCACGTGATCAACGAAATGGCTGCCGGTCAATTATGTTTTCTGGCCAAAGGAACGCCGAAATGGCTTACCGCAACCTGTCATCATATACAATATAAAACAACAATTTGCCTCGTGAAGTATATCCCTCTTCTCAGTACTTTGTACCTTTACGTCTACTGCTTTATTTCCATACCACAATATAGTCGTTTGTGCAAGTTATACAAACATGTTGCTTAAATAGAGAGGTGTGCAGCTATATAGAAATTGATTGCAAACGATTGCATTGTAGATAATTTTTAATAATCAAAATTAATGTTCACCGTTTCATCACAGACCAGTATCATATCACCAGCCACTCAAATTTTGGATTTAAGGTACAACTGAAAAATACACGAAATTTTATTTTGACGAAAATTGACGGTGTTTGTTAGAAATTTTTGTTCACTTCTATGTTGATGACATGGTTTTCTTTTCCGATGTACAACTTTTTTCCTATTTTCCATTGTAGCTTTGTCGACAACGATGTAACACACTGTAGTCTTGAATTAAAGAAGATAGCCGAGTAAGTGAAGTAGATGTTTGTAGATGTAGATCGTCGAGGTTAGTGGTGTCCTGCGAAGGACTGTTGATGTTGATGTTGACTGACTTCTTAACAACCTTAGCGGTAGTCATCTTTAGAGTCAGCATCAACAACAACAGTTCTTTTCAGGACTTTACTAACCTGGACGATCTACATCTACAAACATGTAACGATACTCCCATGTTCAAACCTTTCACTTTAATATAAAGTGATGTCACAGAGTAAAATAAACATTTCTTGTCTTAGTTTATGGTAAATATTATGTCACCCAGTCTTCATGTTTTCAAGTTAGTATTCTTCTCGTTTTACAAAGAAAACGAAACTACGCCCGGGGGATTTTCAGAAGTTGTCTGAACCCTGGCAGTATGTTCTAGTTTCTTTTATGAGAAGAATTCTTGTAAAGAAAAAAGACAAATTTTGAAAGGAAAAAACACCCCGTTTTCGGTCCATGCTTCCCGATACCTTCTTAAGCGTAAGGCACTAAAACGCGGCATGTTAACGTTTCGGTAGCAGATTTCGGCCCCTCCACGCTATCCTACTTGGGAGATGCAATAGCAAGCTTCCGCCCATCAGACCCCGAGATCACCTGCGATAGGCTTTGCTCGGGGTACGCAGGGAGAGTGCGGTCGCCACCGAAGTGTGGACCCCTAAGCCACTGCATACTATATCGCACCCAGCTTCCACTGCTAGTTGACATCTACTATATGAAGCTATAGATTTATATTTATATATACAAAAATTCAGAGGCTTACGAAATTTGTGGTATTATTAAAGTCACAACTGCGCATGCCCAGATAATTTCTTTGATAATTTGCGATTAAGTGGGATAATTGCCCCAGATGTAGTGCAAGTACATCTAGTTAGTCGTTGCCATGACTATAAACAATTAGTCGAGTGGGCTGCGCATGCTCGAGCGCATGCGCAGATGATTTCTCCATTAAATTGTTACTAAACATGCTATTTACTTCAAAATCGGGGCTAGTAGATGCAATTGGTCGTTGCCATGACCATGAACATTGGCAGCCAATCAATTTAACTGCGCATGCTCAGTTGATATCTTTAATAGTTTGTTAATAAGCAAGTTATATACTCCCAATTGATTCTAATAAATGCAGTTGGTCATTTCCATGATCGTTTACTCGGACAATTGGTCAAGTGGACTTTGCATGCTTGAGCGTGCTGCGCATGCCCAAAAGTACTGCGCATGCTCAGATGATCTTCTTATATTTTTGTGACCAAGCGATTAATTACTCAGTAAGTGATGAAAATAGGTCCAGCTTGTTGTTGCCATCACTATGAATATGAAAAATTTGTTAAATGACTAAATTTCTCATTATGATTGAAATTAATGATTTCCCAATATGTGACCAAGTGAACCACAGAAGGATGCAAGCTTGTTCTGTTTGTCATTGCCATGATTGTAAACTCGAACAGTTTGTTGAGTTGTTTGTGCATGTTCAGATGAGTTCTCAAATAATTTAGGACTGAGGTTTAAAATATACCGTCTTAATACTTGCAACATAAATAAAATTTAACTTTGTATTACATCTACATTTAAGGCGTAAAGATGTTTTTTCTTTGTTATCGTAGTCAGTAGTTATCAAGTAATGGACCACTCTCAAATAATCACGAATATTGGTTGACTTTTGGTTAGGTTTCTTTGGGAGGCCCTTCTCCTTTGAACTTGCAAGGAGCAGTCAAGCGTCTCACTGTGATAAACCTACGAAGTATTCTTTCTCTCATTTTCTTGTTTAGAAAAAGTTATCAACTAAGTGGTCGAACTCTTCGTAAACTACCATTCCTTGCACATGCGCTGTACTCAAAAGTAAGTAATACGAATTAAAGCCTTCACCCGTGTTCTTTTTGTTGTACATGCATGTACTTATATTGTCCCTCAAACCTACGTAATAGGCGCAAACGATAACCTTAGAAGAGTTTTTGAATAAGCGTGCAAATGTGATCTTTTTAGCGATTCTATACTTTTTATACATTCATAGTAATATTTTGGATATGTTTTGTTGAAGATTAAGATTTTTGTATTGCTCAATTTAAGTTCAATAAGTAACATAGATCACAAAGTTTGCTAATTTATATTGATGCTTTAAGACTCCTTACATGACGTTTCCGAAACACACCCGAGGTCAAAGTTCGTATATATTAAAATGCAATAATGTGTATAGTTCGTTATTGAGGATAATGTATAGATTATTTTACATAGGGAAAGATATTTATACGCTATAGTTAATTGTAACTGTTTAATTTCAACTTATGTTTACATTAAATGACATCCTTAAGCCAACTTTACTAATATTGATCGCTATTTTCGTGTTATACATCTATAATCATCTTGTTGTTAAAGATTTGAAGCTTTGCTGCGATAATACAGGTTTGTACAGCTATCTCATCTTTGTTTGTTGCCTGCCTGATAGCATGTCGACTCCGGGGACCAGATTTTTATCGTGATTTATATGACATTATAGATTGTCGTACGTCTATCTAATATCTTGAGTATAAACGATATGTTTTTGAAAGATAAGTTTACATATACTCTAGCGTAGTGTCTTCATCAGGAGTGATCTGATGTTGAAACTTGAGTCTTTATATACTCCAGTCTAGTGTCTTCATCAGGAGTGATCTGATGTTGAAACTTGAGTCCTTATATACTCCAGTCTAGTGTCTTCATCAGGAGTGATCTGATGTTGAAACTTGAGTCCTTATATACTCCAGTCTTATGTTTCATCAGGAGTGATCTGATGTTGAATCTTGAGTCCTTATATACTCCAGTGTTATGTTTTCATCAGGAGTGATCTGATGTTGAATCTTGAGTCCTTATATACTCCAGTCTAGTGTCTTCATCAGGAGTGATCTGATGTTGAAACTTGAGTCCTTATATACTCCAGTCTTATGTTTTCATCAGGAGTGATCTGATGTTGAATCTTGAGTCGTTATATACTCCAGTCTAGTGTCTTCATCAGGAGTGATCTGATGTTGAATCTTGAGTCCTTATATACTCCAGACAAATGTCTTCATCTGGAGAGATCTGATGTTGAATCTTGAGTCCTTATATACTCCAGTCTAGTGTCTTCATCAGGAGTGATCTGATGTTGAATCTTGAGTCCTTATATACTCCAGTCTTATGTTTTCATCAAGAGTGATCTTTTATTGAAACTTTCGCTAGTGTTATTTAACCATGTTATCTAAAAACTTTATCCTACATAGTTTTGTTTTGTGTTTCCACTTGTTTTCTTTAATGTTTTAAAATAATGTTCTTGACAGCAGAGAATTATTCTCATTATGATTTGGTCGTTGGAATACTTTCATCGCGCGGCAACTTTGATTTGAGGCAAAGTTTACGTGAATCATGGGTTGGCTATGCAAGACGACATTCATCTCTAAATAAAAGGTAAGCACAGGGAAAACACTGAATTTTCTTGAGGGTAGCTGTAGTGTGTTTTGTATTCAATTAGAGCTACTTAGCGTGTGAAACGTTACAGAAAACACAATATTTGTGAAGGTAAAGTGTAGAACAGTGTTTCAAATTGGCCTGTCGCGTTTACAACGAATTTCTTTAATACCAGAGAACGTTTACAACGTATTTCTTCAATACCAGAGAACGTTTACAACGTATTTCTTCAATACCAGAGAACGTTTACAACGTATTTCTTCAATACCAGAGAACGTTTACAACGTATGTCTTCAATACCAGAAAACGTTTACAACGTATTTCTTCAATACCAGAGAGCGTTTACAAAGTATTTCTTCAATACCAGAGAACGTTTACAACGTATTTCTTCAATACCAGTGAACGTTTACAACGTATGTCTTCAATACCAGTGAAATGTTTGGTAAACTAATCTGATTACCGATATGAGTAACGTTTTAGCAATTGTCAGATCTACGTAGAATCGAATTGGACATTTTTAGCTGACCGCCATTCTTTAAGTAGTGTAGCGTTGTGCGTTTCTATGATGGCTTATTGAATATACCAACAGCAAGGTCTTTAGTTTTGTTTATCAGTTTTGTTCTACACAAGAACAACTCATACAAACTGCATTCTTTGTCATATGATAAATTTAACTGTGTTGACTAACGTCATTGTATTGAGGCTAAACTCGAATATTCACAAGAAATAACGGTTCACGGTACACTTGCCTAAAATATCCCTTTCTTTGCTGTGGTTTTCTTGGCCAGAGTTCCCAACAACCGTTTCTGTCGCAAAAAAAAAAATTGTACCAGTGATATAACTAAGTACAATGACTAAATCTGAAAAAATAAAGTGTTGGTTACTATTCCATTGTTGTTTTAGAGTGTTGGTGAAGTTCATCGTTTCAAATAATGCATGTTACGTTCCTCCAGAGTTCAGGATTGATCCTTACAAATGCGAAAGAAAGAAAATCGAATCTCCAAGTTTGAAAATTTACTTTTGATTTGATAGTTGTGAGGTTTGGCGCCTGGAAAAAGCCGATATAAAACAATATGACGTTGGAATCTCGATGCAGGCGATAAACTAACGAGGCACATATTTACAAACGTCGAACATAACCTACTATACATGTGATATTTAAAGTTAATCAGTTGCGGATTACTCATTACGAAAAGTAAACCAAGACATTGTTAGTTTTTACTTTTTGCTGCTTGGAACTTGCTAAAAGTGCCGTTTTTAGACCATTTATGATGTTGAAAACCGTACGTGCGATTGAATATCGACGAAAGACTTTCGTACCATCTAGTGTTTAAATGCGCGAGGCTAAGAACTGACGAGGATTTCCCTATTTCTGCAGACTGTTTTGATAATTTTTAAAGTTTATTTTGAACTATTAATTTCTTTTGTATCGTTCACACTATGTGTTACAAACGCAAGCTAGGAAATGCAAAGGCAAAGGAACGTAAAGAACGCAAACGTTGTCAAGAGACTGAGCTTAGTGGAGGGATTAAATATCACCAGGCCTCGTAATTTTGCCTTAGCCTACATGCTCCATAATTATTAATCAGCCACTGCTGCGAATTTATCATTGCTGTATGTATTTGTAGCGAAGATCAGACAGTCTTGATGGAAATATGTGTTGCTATCTCTCATGGAGATTTTACCGTCATAGAGGCTGGAACGAGTGCATGATCAAACGTGTTTATATGTTTGTCATATTGATGTTTAGACTACGAAAATGAAGTAATTGCTTACAAACGAGCAAATGAAGAAAATTTGAGATATTTTCACAGTGGATCTATCGGATGGGACTTTGATGTGAGTATTAGTTAGTTATTTGTAGCCATTAAGAACTGCTCAACGGACACTGTTGCATTGAACTTTGGGACCTTCTGAACAAAGTCTGAAACCTGTTGCATAAAGTGTCTGTTTGGCTTCAGGAGTAAAAATTTGGGTTGGCAATACAATACAATTATTTTTATACAGATCATCCGTCCCATTATTTTGACTCGTCTTGGCATCTCTTTATCATCGTTGAATTCAAAAAGAAACTCTTCTGTTCGACTCTACGACAGAACAACTAAGGTTAAACCATGCAGTTTATAAATACCGTTTACAAGTTATTTGATCTAAATTGTTTTATCTCGTTTCAGAGCGAAATTATATCTGTTTATTTCTCTTTCCAAGACCCTGGTACAACAGAAAACGGTTCGTCGTTTAAAGCAATTGAAAACTTTATTTTGCCAAAGGTGAGTAACAAGTCGATAATTTATCAAAATATCAAGTGAATTGTTTGAGCTCGGGAGTATCGTTATCATGTTTGTACAGGTTAGTAGAGTGCTGAGAAGGGCTGTTGGTGTTGATGTTGACTGATGTTTCGACAACCTTAGTGGTTGTCATCTTCAAAGTCGAGTGAGGAGTAAACGTCTGCAAGCAGATAACAAATATGGCAAACCTGACGTTTACTCCTCACTTGACTCTGAAGATAACTACCACTAAAGTTGTCGAAACGTCAGTCAACATAAACACCAGCAGTCCTTCTCAGGACTCTAGTGACCTGATTTAAACGATACAAATGGCTTGGCTTATTAAATGCTAACTTTGTAAAATCTATTATAAGAATTAGATAATCCATTTTTTCCATGAAGCTCATGGATACTTTTGTTCATGATATGAGAGTTATATTGTATAAGAGGCTCTCGTTCATCACGAGAGTTATGAGATAGTTACCTTGTAAAAGTTAACATGTAAAAGCGTATAAACATATTTACAGTTGGTTTAAATTATAAGTCATTAAGGCGGAATTTTTTAACTTTTGCAATATCCTTGAATGTTCTAGTTTCTTTTATACAAAAAAGATTAAATTCAAAAGCAAAACCCCGTTTTCGGTCCATGCTTCCCGATACCTGCTTAAGCCGAGGCACTAGAACGCCGCATGTTAACGTTTCGGTAGGAGATTTCGGCCCCTCCACGCTATCCTACTTGGGAGATGCAATAGCAAGCTTCCGCCCATCAGACCCCGAGATCACCTGCGATAGGCTTTGCTCGGGGTACGCAGGGAGAGTGCGGTCGCGACCCGAAACGTCTGGACCCTAAGCCACTGCATACATATCGCACCCAGCTTCCACTGCTAGTTGACATCTACTATACCTAATATTGGCTTTATATATATATACAAAATTCAGAGGCTTACGAAAGTTGCGGTATTATTAAAGTCACTACTGCGCATGCCCAGATGATTTCTTTGATAATTTGCGACTAAGTGAGCTAATTGCCACAAATATAGTGCAAGTACATATAGTTAGTCGTTGCCATGACTATAAACAATTGGTCGAATGTACTGCGCATGCTCCTGCGCATGCGCAGATGATTTATCCATTTAATTGTTACTAAGCATGCTATTTACTTCAAATTCGGTGCTTGTAGATGCAGCTGGTCGTTGCCATAACTATGAAGTCAAAAACTGTCAAGTGAACTGCGCATGCTCAGTTGATATCTTTAATAATTTGTTAGTAAGCAAGTTATCTACTCCCTAATTGATTCTAATAAATGCAGTTGGTCATTTCCATGATCGTTTACTCAGACAATTGGTCAAATAGACTTTGCTTGTACTGCGCATTTCCAAGCGTACTGCGCATGCTCAGATGATTTTGCGTACATTTATGTGACCAAACGATTTAATCACTCAGAAAGCGATGAAAATAGATCCAGCTTGTCGTTACCATGACTATGAAATTGAAAAATTTGTCAAATGGACTGTGCAGACTCATATGAAGTTTAAAGCCTAGTGCCAAACACTAATATTCCCTCACCAAATATTAAAAGAAAAGATGGTACAATGCTTTATGAATAAATTTCTTTAAAGTCTGTAGCAACTTGCAATCCTCCGTAGATTCTCCGGGGAAGAGAGTCGTGACAAAAGAGGAAGAAGAAACTCGAATGTCGGAGTGGCAGCGATTGAAAGACGATGAGAATGAACGTTTACTTAAAGAAAGCAGAACTATTTCTGATATTCTTTTGTTTCAAATGTCGATGTTTACAGAAATCTTCCATCCCAGTTGCTTCAGTTTTTCTCGTGGTAAGAGAGTGTCTGAGACTTTTATATTTTTCATGCCACTGTGAAATTTCTGGCGATAAGTGGACAGTCTCAAATCAACTTTAAACATTATTTTTGCCCAAATAACTTGCATTAGTGTATAATTCATCTCGCCAGTATCTCCTACCTACGACATCAGTCGTCATATGTCATATTGATCTTGCTTCATGTCGGCTTTTTTTTAAATAGGCTCTCGGCGACTTTAAGTTTTTCCTTTGTAATGAAAACTGACGATGATTGTTTTGTTAACCTGGAGACCATCTTACAGGTTTGTGAAAGCTCTTCAATAAATAATAGAAAATACGTGTTGGTATCTTGGGAGTTGGGAGTACGTAGAGGTAACTTGGGAGTTGGGAGTACGTAGAGGTAACTTGGGAGTTGGGAGTACGTAGAGGTAACTTGGGAGTTGGGAGTACGTAGAGGTAACTTGGGAGTTGGGAGTACGTAGAGGTAACTTGGGAGTTGGGAGTACGTAGAGGTAACTTGGGAGTTGGGAGTACGTAGAGGTAACTTGGGAGTTGGGAGTACGTAGAGGTAACTTGGGAGTTGGGAGTACGTAGAGGTAACTTGGGAGTTGGGAGTATGTAGAGGTATCTTGGGATTTTGGAGTACGTAGATGTATCTTGGGATTTTGGAGTATATCAATCTGGTGGCTTAAGCGTGGTTTTTGAGGGGCTTAAGGGTAGTTTAAGGGTGGTTTAACCGTAGTCTAGGGTAGCGAAGCGTAACTTAAAGCCTTGGACCACCTTTAAACCACGCTGAAGCTACCCTTAAAACTCCCTTAAAACATTTTACGCTACCCTTAAAACATCCTTACTCTACCCTTAAACCACCCTTAAAACACCCTTACGCCACTCTTAAACCATGCTGTGGAGATGATTTTTACACCATCCCAGACCTCTCATTGAGAGCTTTGGAATGAGCCTCGTCCCGAGTCTCTACAATAAAAGCACGAGGAAATAGAAATTGCGCATGCTCAGTATAGAGTCGATTTCAACATTAATTACCTCCGGAAGTATACAAGCTGCACAGATGATTTTTGACTCAATCTAAAGATTTTACTCAATCAAGCGATTTGTAAGGGTGTCTTTAATTAAGCTTTATATCTTTAATAGTGTACCGAAGAACTTAACGACTGAAGAAATATTTGATATTTTTAGGAAATGGAAAGTCATAATTTAAAAAACACGTCTAAATTGTGGTGGGGAAGGTGAGTTTAGCTCAACTCCGTCAGTACACAATATTCTGTGTACGTGTTTGTAGATGTAGATCGTCCAGGTTAGTAGAGTCCTGAGAAGGACTGTTGGTGTTGATGTTGACTGAAGTTTCGACAACCTTAGCGGTAGTCATCTTCAGAGTCAAAAATATTACTGCTAAGACTGTCGAAATGTTAGTCAACACCAACAGCAACAACACTTCTCAGGACTCTACTAACCTGGACGATGTACATCTACAAACATGTAACGATACTCCCGGGTTCAAACCATCTACTTTATACTGAGTCCATTCTAAAGATTTTATTGACATAGTGAAAATCCTTTGAGATATCATGTTTTGGGCATTAGGAATTGCCAAATTTATAATATTTTCAAGTAAAACAGAAACGAGATTGCAAACATACGAATTAGCGTTTTCCATGCGACTAAACTATAAATAAGGTATGAGAATGAGTTGTAGTTATTGCTTCTAAATGCAATTGCTTCTTCATATTTACAGCTTTCGTACTGATTGGTTGATCGAGAGACAGGGAAAATGGGCCGAGCCTGATTATCCGGGAGTGGCTTATCCGACATTTGCCTGCGGTGCGGGCAGCATTATATCTTCGGATATTGTTCACTGGCTGGCAAAAAACGAGAAATCTCTAAAACGTTATCAGGTATATGATAGAAAAACCACGACGAGATTACAATGTTGAAAGTGACCTCTTGATGTGTAAAGATGTAGTTCTCAGAGTACTAGATATTGACACATGTTTTTTTTCTTTCTTGTGTAAAGGGGGAGGATGTCTCTATGGGTATTTGGTTATCAGCTATTGCTCCTGAAATTTATAAGGTAAGATCTCCTTTTCTTCTCTGCAAGTTTGTGACGGTTGTTCAACAAGATCCTTTATGGTGATCTTACTCTTACGAGCCCAGGTTCTTATGAACCAGCGGCCGAACATGTGACGGTGTTTCCTTTCTATTTCAAATACTTCAGGATGAGCGATGGTCGTGTTTCGGGGATTGTCAGATGGAAATGTTTACCTTGCCCGAGCAGGATGCCGATTCTCTTCTCTATTTATGGGAAAACTTTATGTCCTGCGGTAATCCTTGCAAATGTTGAGGTACGTTAGTTATGTCGGGGAGGGGAAGAGGGAGATAAGAAAAATTCCAAATCCTCACAAAAAGATAGAAAAGTACAGCTTCAATTAAACTTTTTATCTTTTTTTTTCACTTAATTTAATCTATTTTCTCTATATTACAAATTTAATGTTTTGGCTTTTTACGAACGACATTAATTTAAATTAAATAAAATCTATAGCGCTGTGTAAACGTTTTTGTATAAAATGGTTATTGCTTGGAATATCGACATTATTCCTGCTATGCAAATATTTTTGTGTTCATTAACTGCAAAAACAATCGAAATAATTCCGAATAATTTTGCTAAAAAATTTGCCATGCAGGTGTAAAGATTTCGATTAGCCTCGCTTATGTCCCTGCGTACTTCATGTAAAATATTTATTGCAATGCTAATTGTGTAAAGTGTATAAGTACAGACTTGAGTGTTGCTGCGATCAAATTACGTCATAGCGTCAAATTACGTCATTAGCGACGAAAAACGTCATAAAATCAGAGATAAGCATAAAATGTTTCACATTTTCTTAACGAAATGCATGTCGTTTTTTGCGTTTGAATATTTATTGTGGGAAAGGTTTAGTAAGTCGATTCGATCGTTTATAATTAACTTTCTTCTCGTAGGAGTTAATCTTTATGTGGAAACATCTTCGTGGTAGTCAAGTTGTACCACAGTTCATTGTCAAATCTCATCTTTCCTGAAACAGGATCCATAAATATTCTCTTCAGTAGAACACACGGCCATATTCCTCCAAGAATCTTTTCAATATCACGAGGATTCAACAGAAACGTTTGACATGACCGTTAAAGTTTCTTCATCGGAAACGCTACTACCGTTTGGTAGGGCGATAAAACGATCAGCGTTTTTAATATCTTCTATTAAACTTCCACCTCTTTCCTCGCGTGTGAACACGCTACCGTTGCTTGTCAAGCTGTCGGCAACGTTCGACACCTTTTGACCAATTTTATCGGGAGATTCCGAATCTCGACCCTGAGCGCTCTCCGTCTCGCTGTTGAATCTGGAGTGACGAGTCTCGCTACTCGTGGAAATGTAGCTGTTTTCTTGTGGACTTCCTTGTTGTCGTCTCTGCTCTCGTTGTTGTTTGTATTCACATGCTGCAAGTTTCGCAGTCAAATCACGTATTTCCTCCTGTGAAAAGTGTAAGGATAATGATTTTAATATAGGAATGTCATTAATTGAACATCAAATCGGCTTATTTCATAAGTGTTAACGGATTCTTTGCTACAATTTCAATGGTTTTAATTGAGGATAATTACTCTATATTGAAGATGATAATCTCTGTAAATTGGGGATAATAATCAACTACAAGTGATAATGATCACTTTCGCGTGTGGCGTGAGTTGAGATTTTGGCAGTTGTTTAACAAAAGCATATTTCACACGTTGTTTGACGTGCGCCTATAAATGGCTTAATGCATAATGTGCTGTCACAAGGAGCACACATTCAATTTTCAAGTTTTGAGAAACTGAAAGACCGTAATTGGACGTGAATACCATCACAGGGACCAAAGTTCAACTCATTTCCCCCATACCTTCCCGTCAGACCCTGGCGCATCTCACGATCGACTCGTTCTTTAGCAACTCTGCGATGATCTGACAAATCTCCCTAACCCTCAAACCTAGGCCACCCACTTTGCAAATGGAGAGTCGTTCTTTGTATTTAAGACAATAACCATTGACATTGTTTCTTTGAACATTCTTCGAAAAATCCTCGTTTTAATCTGTACTCAAACAGTATTCCCAAAACATCTTACCCTCAGTTGTATATTCTCAGTTTCCAGACCCTCGCGGCTTTTCTCTTCATCGTTTTCGCACACCAAAGTACCGTCCTCCAAACGGTTGAGATGAAATGGTGATTTACGAAGATCCGTCATCGTTGTGGCTATAGACGAACTACCCCGAGAACGCCTTCTTTGATTTACATTGTATTTTTTCAAGAAGTATACCTTTAAAACAGACAGGAAAAATTTAATATCGAGGAGGGCAGGTGGTATAGGTCAGCAAGTACACAGACTGACTTAAGCATTAAATGTTTGTAAATGATGATCGTCCAGGTTAATAAAGTCCTGAGAAGGACTGTTTTTGTTGTTGTTGACTGACGTTTCGACAACCTTAGCGGTAGTCACCTTCAGAGTCAGTGTCAACTGATTAACTTTAAATATCACATGTATAGTAGGTTATGTTCGACTTTTGTAAATATGTGCCTCGTTAGTTTATCGCCTGCATCGAGACTCCAACGTCATATTGTTTTATATCGGCTTTTTCCAGGCGCCAAACCTCACAACTATCAAATCAAAAGTAAATTTTCAAACTTGGAGATTCGATTTTCTTTCTTTCGCATTTGTAAGGATCAATCCTGAACTCTGGAGGAACGTAACATGCATTATTTGAAACGATGAACTTCACCAACACTCTAAAACAACAATGGAATAGTAACCAACACTTTATTTTTCAGATTTAGTCATTGTACTTAGTTATATCACTGGTACAATTTTTTTTTTGCGACAGAAACGGTTGTTGGGAACTCTGGCCAAGAAAACCACAGCAAAGAAAGGGATATTTTAGGCAAGTGTACCGTGAACCGTTATTTCTTGTGAATATTTGAGTTTAGCCTCAATACAATGACGTTAGTCAACACAGTTAAATTTATCATATGACAAAGAATGCAGTTTGCATGAGTTGTTCTTGTGTAGAACAAAACTGATAAACGAAACTAAAGACCTTGCTGTTGGTATATTCAATAGGCCATCATAGAAACGCACAACGCTACACTACTTAAAGAATGGCGGTCAGCTAAAAATGTCCAATTCGATTCTACGTAGATCTGACAATTGCTAAAACGTTACTCATATCGGTAATCAGATTAGTTTACCAAACATTTCACTGGTATTGAAGACATACGTTGTAAACGTTCTCTGGTATTGAAGAAATACGTTGTAAACGTTCTCTGGCATTGAAGAAATACTTTGTAAACGCTCTCTGGTATTGAAAAATACGTTGTAAACGTTCTCTGGTATTGAAGACATACGTTGTAAACGTTCTCTGGTATTGAAAAAATACGTTGTAAACGTTCTCTGGTATTGAAGAAATACGTTGTAAACGTTCTCTGGTATTGAAGAAATACGTTGTAAACGTTCTTTGGTATTGAAGAAATACGTTGTAAACGTTCTCTGGTATTGAAGAAATACGTTGTAAACGTTCTCTGGTATTGAAGACATACGTTGTAAACGTTCTCTGGTATTGAAGAAATACGTTGTAAACGTTCTCTGGTATTGAAAAAATACGTTGTAAACGTTCTCTGGTATTGAAGAAATACGTTTTAAACGTTCTCTGGTATTGAAGAAATACGTTTTAAACGTTCTCTGGTATTGAAGAAATACGTTGTAAACGTTCTCTGGTATTGAAGAAATACTTTGTAAACGTTCTCTGGTATTGAAGAAATACGTTGTAAACGTTCTCTGGTATTGAAGAAATACGTTGTAAACGTTCTTTGGTATTGAAGAAATACGTTGTAAACGTTCTCTGGTATTGAAGAAATACGTTGTAAACGTTCTCTGGTATTGAAGAAATACGTTGTAAACGTTCTCTGGTATTGAAGAAATACGTTGTAAACGTTCTCTGGTATTGAAAAAATACGTTGTAAACGTTCTCTGGTATTGAAGAAATACGTTTTAAACGTTCTCTGGTATTGAAGAAATACGTTTTAAACGTTCTCTGGTATTGAAGAAATACGTTGTAAACGTTCTCTGGTATTGAAGAAATACTTTGTAAACGTTCTCTGGTATTGAAGAAATACTTTGTAAACGTTCTCTGGTATTGAAGAAATACGTTGTAAACGTTCTCTGGTATTGAAGAAATACGTTGTAAACGTTCTCTGGTATTGAAGAAATACGTTGTAAACGTTCTCTGGTATAGAAGAAATACGTTGTAAACGTTCTCTGGTATTGAAGAAATACGTTGTAAACGTTCTCTGGTATAGAAGAAATACGCTGTAAACGTTCTCTGGTATTGAAGAAATACGTTGTAAACGTTCTCTGGTATTGAAGAAATACGTTGTAAACGTTCTCTGGTATAGAAGAAATACGTTGTAAACGTTCTCTGGTATAGAAGAAATACGTTGTAAACGTTCTCTGGTATTGAAGAAATACGTTGTAAACGTTCTCTGGCATTGAAGAAATACGTTGTAAACGTTCTCTGGTATAGAAGAAATACGTTGTAAACGTTCTCTGGTATTGAAGAAATACGTTGTAAACGTTCTCTGGTATTGAAGAAATACGTTGTAAACGTTCTCTGGTATTGAAGACATACTTTGTAAACGTTCTCTGGTATTGAAAAATACGTTGTAAACGTTCTCTGATATTGAAGACATACGTTGTAAACGTTCTCTGGTATTGAAGACATACTTTGTAAACGTTCCCTGGTATAGAAGAAATACGTTGTAAACGTTCTCTGGTATTGAAGACATACTTTGTAAACGTTCTCTGGTATTGAAAAAATACGTTGTAAACGTTCTCTGATATTGAAGACATACGTTGTAAACGTTCTCTTGTATTGGAGAAATACGTTGTAAACGTTCTCTGGTATTGAAGAAATACTTTGTAAACGTTTTCTGATATTGAAGACATACGTTGTAAACGTTCTCTGGTATTGAAGAAATACTTTGTAAACGTTCTCTGGTATTGAAGAAATACGTTGTAAACGTTCTCTGGTATTAAAGAAATTCGTTGTAAACGCGACAGGCAAATTTGAAACACTGTTCTACACTTTACCTTCACAAATATTGTGTTTGCTGTAACGTTTCACACGCTAAGTAGCTCTAATTGAATACATAACACACTACAGCTACCCTCAAGAAAATTCAGTGTTTTCCCTGTGCTTCCCTTTTATTTAGAGATGAATGTCGCCTTGCATAGCCAACCCATGATTCACGTAAACTTTGCCTCAAATCAAAGTTGCCGCGCGATGAAAGTATTCCAACGACCAAATCATAATGAGAATAATTCTCTGCTGTCAAGAACATTATTTTAAAACATTAAAGAAAACAAGTGGAAACACAAAAACAAAAATGGACTATGTAGGATAAAGTTTTTAGATAACATGGTTAAATAACACTAGCGAAAGTTTCAATAAAAGATCACTCTTGATGAAAACATAAGACTGGAGTATATAAGGACTCAAGATTCAACATCAGATCACTCCTGATGAAGACACTAGACTGGAGTATATAAGGACTCAAGATTCAACATCAGATCTCTCCTGATGAAAACATAAGACTGGAGTATATAAGGACTCAAGTTTCAACATCAGATCACTCCTGATGAAGACACTAGACTGGAGTATATAAGGACTCAAGTTTCAACATCAGATCACTCCTGATGAAGACACTAGACTGGAGTATATAAGACTCAAGATTCAACATCAGATCACTCCTGATGAAAACATAAGACTGGAGTATATAAGGACTCAAGATTCAACATCAGATCACTCCTGATGAAGACACTAGACTGGAGTATATAAGGACTCAAGATTCAACATCAGATCACTCCTGATGAAACATAAGACTGGAGTATATAAGGACTCAAGTTTCAACATCAGATCACTCCTGATGAAGACACTAGACTGGAGTATATAAGGACTAAAGTTTCAACATCAGATCACTCCTGATGAAGACACTAGACTGGAGTATATAAGGACTCAAGATTCAACATCAGATCACTCCTGATGAAAACATAAGACTGGAGTATATAAGGACTCAAGATTCAACATCAGATCACTCCTGATGAAAACATAAGACTGGAGTATATAAGGACTCAAGTTTCAACATCAGATCACTCCTGATGAAGACACTAGACTGGAGTATATAAGGACTCAAGTTTCAACATCAGATCACTCCTGATGAAGACACTAGACTGGAGTATATAAAGACTCAAGTTTCAACATCAGATCACTCCTGATGAAGACACTACGCTAGAGTATATGTAAACTCATCTTTCAAAACATATCGTTTATACTCAAGATATTAGATAGACGTACGACAATCTATAATGTCATATAAATCACGATAAAAAATCTGGTCCCCGGAGTCGACATGCTATCAGGCAGGCAACAAACAAAGATGAGATAGCTGTACAAACCTGTATTATCGCAGCAAAGCTTCAAATCTTTAACAACAAGATGATTATAGATGTATAACACGAAAATAGCGATCAATATTAGTAAAGTTGGCTTAAGGATGTCATTTAATGTAAACATAAGTTGAAATTAAACAGTTACAATTAACTATAGCGTATAAATATCTTTCCCTATGTAAAATAATCTATACATTATCCTCAATAACGAACTATACACATTGTTGCATTTTAATATATACGAACTTTGACCTCGGTGTGTTGCGGAAACGTCATGTAAGGAGTCTTAAAGCATCAATATAAATTAGCAAACTTTGTGATCTATGTTACTTATTGAACTTAAATTGAGCAATACAAAATCTTAATCTTCAACAAAACATATCCAAAATATTACTATGAATGTATAAAAAGTATACAATCGCTAGAAAGATCACATTTGCACGCTTATTCAAAAACTCTTCTAAGGTTATCGTTTGCGCCTATTACGTAGGTTTGAGGGACAATATAAGTACATGCATGTACAACAAAAAAGAACACGGGTGAAGGCTTTAATTCGTATTACTTACTTTTGAGTACAGCGCATGTGCAAGGAATGGTAGTTTACGAAGAGTTCGACCACTTAGTTGATAACTTTTTCTAAACAAGAAAATGAGAGAAAGAATACTTCGTAGGTTTATCACAGTGAGACGCTTGACTGCTCCTTGCAAGTTCAAAAGGAGAAGGGCCTCCCAAAGAAACCTAACCAAAAGTCAACCAATATTCGTGATTATTTGAGAGTGGTCCATTACTTGATAACTACTGACTACGATAACAAAGAAAAAAACATCTTTACGCCTTAAATGTAGATGTAATACAAAGTTAAATTTTATTTATGTTGCAAGTATTAAGACGGTATATTTTAAACCTCAGTCCTAAATTATTTGAGAACTCATCTGAACATGCACAAACAACTCAACAAACTGTTCGAGTTTACAATCATGGCAATGACAAACAGAACAAGCTTGCATCCTTCTGTGGTTCACTTGGTCACATATTGGGAAATCATAAATTTCAATCATAATGAGAAATTTAGTCATTTAACAAATTTTCATATTCATAGTGATGGCAACAACAAGCTGGACCTATTTTCATCACTTACTGAGTAATTAATCGCTTGGTCACAAAAATATAAGAAGATCATCTGAGCATGCGCAGTACGCTTGGCATGCGCAGCACGCTCAAGCATGCAAAGTCCACTTGACCAATTGTCCGAGTTGATAGTCATGGAAACGACCAACTACATTTACTAGCATCAATTAGGAGTATATAACTTGCTTATTAACAAACTATTAAAGATATCAACTGAGCATGCGCAGTTAAATTGATTGGCTGCCAATGTTCATGGTCATGGCAACGACCAATTGCATCTACTAGCCCCGATTTTGAAGTAAATAGCATGTTTAGTAACAATTTAATGGAGAAATCATCTGCGCATGCGCTCGAGCATGCGCAGCCCACTCGACTAATTGTTTATAGTCATGGCAACGACTAACTAGATGTACTTGCACTACATCTGGGGCAATTATCCCACTTAATCGCAAATTATCAAAGAAATTATCTGGGCATGCGCAGTTGTGACTTTAATAATACCACAAATTTCGTAAGCCTCTAAATTTTGTATATATAAATATAAATCTATAGCTTCATATAGTAGATGTCAACTAGCAGTGGAAGCTGGGTGCGATATAGTATGCAGTGGCTTAGGGTCCACACTTCGGTGGCGACCGCACTCTCTGCGTACCCCGAGCAAAGCCTATCGCAGGTGATCTCGGGTCTGATGGGCGGAAGCTTGCTATTGCATCTCCCAAGTAGGATAGCGTGGAGGGGCCGAAATCTGCTACCGAAACGTTAACATGCCGCGTTTTAGTGCCTTACGCTTAAGAAGGTATCGGGAAGCATGGACCGAAAACGGGTTTTTCCTTTCAAAATTTGTCTTTTTCTTTACAAGAATTCTTCTCATAAAAGAAACTAGAACATACTGCCAGGGTTCAGACAACTTCTGAAAATCCCCGGCGTAGTTTCGTTTTCTTTGTAAAACGAGAAGAATACTAACTTGAAAACATGAAGACTGGGTGACATAATATTTACCATAAACTAAGACAAGAAATGTTTATTTTACTCTGTGACATCACTTTACTTTAAAGTGAAAGGTTTGAACATGGGAGTATCGTTACATGTTTGTAGATGTAGATCGTCCAGGTTAGTAAAGTCCTGAAAAGAACTGTTGTTGTTGATGCTGACTCTAAAGATGACTACCGCTAAGGTTGTTAAGAAGTCAGTCAACATCAACATCAACAGTCCTTCGCAGGACACCACTAACCTCGACGATCTACATCTACAAACATCTACTTCACTTACTCGGCTATCTTCTTTAATTCAAGACTACAGTGTGTTACATCGTTGTCGACAAAGCTACAATGGAAAATAGGGAAAAAAAGTTGTACATCGGAAAAGAAAACCATGTCATCAACATAGAAGTGAACAAAAAAATTTCTAACAAACACCGTCAATTTTCGTCAAAATAAAATTTCGTGTATTTTTTCAGTTGTACCTTAAATCCAAAATTTGAGTGGCTGGTGATATGATACTGGTCTGTGATGAAACGGTGAACATTAATTTTGATTATTAAAAAATTATCTACAATGCAATCGTTTGCAATCAATTTCTATATAGCTGCACACCTCTCTATTTAAGCAACATGTTTGTATAACTTGCACAAACGACTATATTGTGGTATGGAAATAAAGCAGTAGACGTAAAGGTACAAAGTACTGAGAAGAGGGGATATACTTCACGAGGCAAATTGTTGTTTTATATTGTATATGATGACAGGTTGCGGTAAGCCATTTCGGCGTTCCTTTTGGCCAGAAAACATAATTGACCGGCAGCCATTTCGTTGATCACGTGCACAAGAAGACATAAGTTACATACAAACAAATGGTAAATTTTGTAAATAGCTTTGGCTGATGGCGGACCAATATACTGTTTGATGTCGGCTCTGTGGGCGAACAAATAGCGAAGTTAGATGAGAAAGTGAATTAAAAAACTTTCGAGTCACAAACATATTTTCAACCTGTCCACGAACGCAACGTCTATGGCTCTAGTTATGTTCGATGTTGTCAATATAATTACATTAGGATGTCTGAAATAAGAAGAAAACAACATTGGGGAAGACTAGGTTTAGCAAATAAACGCATAAATGTAGTTCAAATCAAGACTTCTGTAAATACGTAATTGATAGATAATAAGTATTTGACTGAGCAAAGTTGTCATCAAGCAAGTTTGTTCATGTCATATAAATATTTTCGTGCTTTTACTCCTGTAAAAGCGACAACATTGTAGAGAAAGAAATAATACATAGTTCTAAAGATAGCAAATACCATAGTGAATGGTAAATGTAATATAATAAGGAAGATTGTTTTACTCTTGAACACAATACATAGAGACACATATATATAAGGATTTCCGGTTGTATTTCATAGTTGATACATCTTGACTTACAATTCACTGACTGACAACGTCAATCAAAACATGAACGACTTATTATATAGAATGTAAACGGTCCATATAAAACATCCGTTTCCCAAAAAATTAATGCCATTTCCAACCACCCAATCTTCCTCCAAGAATGAACAAACAGTAAGTTCTTATTAATTGTATTCATACAAATTCTATTAGTTTACATCGAAGTTTCGAATACTTGGCTATCATTTGAAAAATTGTTTTGATTTAGTCAAATTTTATATTACATACGTATGATCTTATTTTAATTACAAAAAATTTCTATGAGAATATCAAGTGTACGCTGCTTGAAATTTTGTGCAAGTTATTTCAAAATAGGTGGCAGAAGTCTCTTTTGGAATACTTGAATTTCTTTGAAATTCTTCACTAAATTAGAGAGCGAGGGAACTCTCTAGTTTAGTTAGAATATTGTAAAAATCTTTTATGTGCATGTTTTGTGTTTTTGTGCATGTTTATGATCATCTGCAAACACCGAAGAATGGAAGTCGAAAATTTTGTCTTCTCGAAACATGCCTTCTTTAAATTTTAATATCTTCTCCAAAATAAGTAATAAATATTGGTTTAACTTACTGCAAGAAGCGTTGCTTGACAATGACAGGTTACGGCAATGTGGTTCTGAAAGAAATTGAAGCAAAGAAGATTTGATGAACGATACAAACAAATACATGCTTACATCTCTGTTCTGCTATTCTTGATCTTATCGACCTCTGCATCTGAAAAATACTGAGGAAAAAGTTGCAGTATGATGAAGCAAACAAGCAAACAACTGACAAACAAACACATACCGCAGTCTCAATCTTCATCGTTCAGTGCCATGAATAACTGTAAGAATAATGTTAAAATACAATCATGACGAACTGTAGGAGCATATAAATTTTCAAAAACCAGTGTTTGCAGACGATCTGTCGAAATTTCTATCAAAACTGGTACTTTACGATGATTTCAGAAAACAGCTGTAAACTGCAAACATTTACAGGAAAGGTTTACTTTTATGGCACAAAAGTTACTGTCAGATTTTTCAAACGAAGTCAATCATCTCCATTGAACATAATGGACAGACGAGCATTCATGACGAGCCCTCAAGTTGGATTCGAAAATTTGGAAACAGTTTCCTCTCCCGAGGAATTATCTTTATGATTGCAATAGTTCTATACAATCATGCAAAATAGCTATTTTGGCTAAATCATTTACCAAACATTAGAACATCACCGGAAGTTAAATTTTTTATTGCTTTGTAGACACTGTTATAACATCCTCAATATTATAACAGTGCAATCATAGGCACAAATAAACCATTAAATATTCAAAGTAGACGGCTAGTCTGACTGGCTCGTGATAATCATTTCGCATAGATGTTGAGTTTAAAGATTTTGCAATACTCTGCCAGCGTATTGCAATTTCTCTTCAACCATGATGATTGATTTAATGTAAATTAGATTTTGTTTTAATTTTACACAAGATATGAGCGCAAGAAGCACTCTTATATTAACATGCTCTAAAGCATGTTAACTGATTTGTGCTAACATCTACAAAATTACTCCATGGTATATAGAAGCGCCAGTCAGTTGTTGCACAAGTACAACACATCTCTTTACTACCAAATCCCCCAGTTATTACCAAATCAAGCACGTGTCAGAACTAGGCAATAATCAAACATAAGCTAGCTCTCTGTTGGTCGGTCGAATTATTGATATGGACAATGAAGAAGGATGTTTTGGGTCGAAGGATGATCTGTTTCTTCCGTTAGCAACATCTTGAAGTCAACTTTGTTGTCTAGAAATATAGAATACGAGAGAAATGAATTGATTTTTCAGTATCGGAAATCATCGCACCATGAACTTATTATGTTCGTTAATAAATCACTAATCACTTTGGTTACTTCTTAGTACTTTAACATGGCTCTCTGATCAAATAATTTAGTATGTTCAGCATCATAAATTATTGTGACACCCTGGCTCTTGCGTTCACTTCATTGCCATCTTTTCTTATTATCGTCAGTGATTCTTAACCGTGTACACTTTTAAATTATTTGTTTTAAAATTGAGTTTCTTAGCCTGTGGCTGTCATAGAAAAATGATTTTCTTCTTTTCAACTTCCAATGGCAAAGTTACACAACGAGAAGGTGCTTTTGGTGCTGTCTTTGGTCATACTAGTCTTACAGCACAAGCAAAAGTGATTATTAATTGTGAAACAAGACAGAATAAATGAAGGATTAGAATCAACATGAGCATAAACAAAACAATATTCAAAAGAATTTCCGTTTTCCTGGTCTTTTAGGTCTCATGAGAAAACAAAATTGAATGCATGGTACATACGAATAGAATAAGCATAAACGATAAAACTTTATTTCTTTTTCTCTTCAGAGTTTACACAGAAAGACATGGAAATCTTCTTTTTTCTCTTGTTCTTTTGTGTTCTTCTTTCAGCTAATGCCTAACACATTTCCTTAAGCCTGTGTAATGGTGTAACTTCGCTCTTTTGAGTGGATGGGAGGAGCTTTAGGAATAAATTTGCCCATAAAAGCGTGGTGTTATTTTTATGTTGTTTCCTAAGCTGAAAGAAGTATAAAATATTGAAAAGAAGAATATGATTTTTGATGTTTTTTTCTGTAAACCCTCGAGAGAGTCATAAGCACGCTCGTTGCTTATGCTTGTGATTACGTAGACGTTAATGTTCCAACTTTTGCTTATTGTTTTTCTTTAACACTTTATTGACACTTGACACAACATTCAAAAATAGATATATTCTATTCAAACAGTTCATGAAAAAAATTATTGCTTTGTTCAGACAGTTGGATTGGCTGGATTTGAACAGGACGTTCTATACGAGAAGGGATTACGTTGGTTTTATTCAGTTATTTTGGGGATGATTGACGTATTATCAGTGTACCGTATGTCAAGAAGCATCCTATGGTGATACAGGTGAGCCATCACCCCTCAGATTAAGCTCTAGGATATGTTTGCTACAATGACGGAATCGTTGTAACAAAGTCTTCTGTTCTTACTTCATATGCTTCATCTTGTTTTATACAGTTTTCCAAAATGACTCAACTGTAAATATTGTAAAACAAGCACGATTAAAAGCGTGTATATAAATTTGTAAAATTTAAGAATTGCCCAAGAATTTGTCCAAACAATTAATTTTTTGAGAAATTTCCAGAAATTTCCTTCAAATAGGCCATTCTTTTCTGAGAAATTTCCTTAGAAATAAGACCACATTTGACCATCGTTATCATGTTAACTACTTCATGTAAAAGTTATATATCGTCTTCCAAGAAAACAACATAACAATTTTTAATTTTAAACCTCACAAGCATTCGTTCTCCGCAAGAATATTTCTCTCCACATATCTGTTGTAAAAGAGTGAAAGACAAATAATATTTTAAAGAACATATAAAGTTTTTTTTGAAAGCTGAAACAAGGTAATAGATATATATGTTATTGTTATGCCTGAGTCTGACTTTGAGTTTCATAGCGGGAAATTGAAACGATATTTATTTTTATTTCTACATAGCAAAGATATTTAAGTTTTTTCCTACACAGCCAATATTGTGAATAATCTTTTGTATAACATCTCTAACTAAAGCAATATCGTTAAAATGGATAAAGTTCAAGAACTTTCTGAAGCACTGCCTTTACCAAGTCAGCCATTCTTAAACGTCGAAGTAAATGAATGCAAAGAAAGGTTAGTTCATAATATGAACAAAGGACTGTATGCAGAAGGATATTGAATTGCATTTCATGTAATAATCTAGTTGAGTGAGTCTGTGTTAGTGAAACCATGCTACAGGTGAAACTAGGTAATGAACAAATCATGTTTTTGTTTTGTAAAGAAACTTGAATAATTTTAATATGTTACTAGATTGACGTCACTGGTCATATGTTGTGCTTCAACAGACTCACTTCTTCAAATACCACTGTGCTGTCAAAACGTGAACAAAACCATTTATTCAATTTGATAATAAGCATTAACATCTTAATAGTATTTACCACTTTATTTTAGCACTATCCCAGAGTATAGAATTATAAAGCTTGTCAAAGACTTTCTTATCAACATGAAAACAATTCATGGCGACTCATGTTTCGTAGAATTTGTTGATCCTTTTTTAATGGAACATGTCAAGAGCATAACTATTGTGTATGACACAGATAATTTTTCAACATATGGCAAGGTTATTGACCCTATGATCAGACAATATTTACTTTCGCATGTGTGAGAGTAGGTTGTTCACACCCCCCTGGTATGTCACACATCCCTTTTTGTTGAACCCCGAGGCATGGACCGAAAACGGATTGTTTGGTTTTCAAAATTTAACTTTTCTTTACAAGAATTCTTCTCATAAAAAACTAGAACGTCCAAGGATACTTCAAAGGTTCAAAAAATTTCTGCCTTTTTGAACTTTAACTTAAACAAACACTAAGCATGTTTATACGTTTTTTACTTATTACCTTTTACAACGTAACTTTCTCATAACTTTCTCGTGATGAACAAGAGCCTCCTTATACAATATGACTCTTTCATCATGAACGAACGCATCCATGGGCTTCACGGAAAAAAGGGATTATGTACTTTGTTGTAATAGTTTCTACAAAGGATAACATTTATTAAGCTAAGAAATTTGAAAATAAATATATTTGAGTTATTAGCAAATAACAAGTCGAGAATTCATTGATCATACTCATTCCAATTGGTCTGGAACAACCATGACATTTATAATTTTGACCATCCAACCCTTTATCAAGGGCTATATTGTTAATCTTGTAAACTTAAATAAAAGTTACAAAGCAAAACAATTGAAAGTGTAATATTTACATTTTTAATCGTCTTGTTTTCTAAATTTGATGTTGAGTTTACAACATGTCTTTTTTCGGATTATACTTTGTATTAATAATTCACGACATAACAATAAAATTACGTGGCAATATTAGTTGCAGTACACACATGGATAGTAATGGATTGCGATTTACGTAACATCAAAATAAAATGTAGTGTTTTTACCTTTTAGAAAGTCGTATGGATAATTTTTGAGCAAGCGCCTTGCATAAGGATGTTTCACCAGTACCGGTTGGCTCTGTGAAAGTTTTAAAGAAAAGCTCAACTCATTCTTCTGGATATTTGCAGTAGATCACGTGAAGACAAACATGATGTACTATGAGTGGTAAATGCTGGTGTTTGATTGGCTTCGTTGTTTGTTTTCGAGTGACGTCACAGCGGTACACAAACATGGTAGCCTTGACGTCATTTAATAGTTGGCTGGTTAAAACACCATCACGTCTCTCGCGTTTCATTTCATCTGATTGTAGCTAACTTATTCTTATCAATACTTTGATATGTGATTTTTCAATCTTGAATGTTATGAGTGATAAGAGATTTACTCCGTTAAGATGAGAGTTGTTACAAAGTCAACACACGCAAAAATAGAATCTAATTTGATTCGTAAAAAGATACACGTGACGGACGATGACGCAAGGACTCACGTCTGGTTACCAAGGAAACTAACTTACCATGCAATAAGATAACTTTATTTCACGAGATGATGTTGAAATCCACGCCTCTAAAATATGATTCAAACACGTGACTAATATATACTTTGAAAATGTCATTGTTTGGGAGTGATTTTAAAAAGATGGAAAAACGAACGATTTTGCAATTTGGCTTCTCTAAAAAGTCTTCAGTTCAATAGTTTCATTTCACACGACAAACCTGTCGGAGAAGAGAAGTGTCGTTGCCGCATATTTTAGCAACTAAAAAAATAAGATAAAAATGAGATACATGAAATATCATAGTCATGGCACGACATATACTTTCGTAAATAAATTAGAACAACAAAATTTTTAACATTTTTTAATCGATATAACTCGCTAAAATTGCTGAGATGTGTATTTTTAATGTTTACTAAGTAAGCTTTGTCACCACTACGGTGCACAATGTCATCGCTTGCGTAAACCTTTTGAAAATATTAGAGATTAATAAGTTAGCAGATCAGTAACTCCGTTGATCAGTAACCCGAGTACATAATGTACATTGGAAAATAGGAGAAATTAGGAAAATCCTTATAAAACCTATTTGACGTTTTGACAGCTAACTGTTTAAACGTTAACTTATTTCGGCGCTAAAGACGTCCTTAACAAGCTACAATTTAAACTTCGCTCACAAGAGAAATCATTAAATGTTCATTATGAAGAACAACCTGATTTTTCACATCCGAGTCAAAGAGCAAGCTTTCCCACAAGCCCTGAAAATCCTCTAAAATGATGAAGTAATTGTATTAGTTGCTAATACTTATAACTCGTGAAAGCGAAAAGACCTGGGCTGAAGTGAGTTGACCACCTGCAGGCAAAATTTACCCACCTGTAGGCAAAAGCCAGTTGTCTGGAGCAGATATATCATCCTCAAGTTCTTCATATCCATGCCCCCCATCATGAAGTTGATAGACATGATACTTTAGCATAACTTTTTCAAATCAATTATCTGTTAAAAGAATTATGAAGGTTTGACAGAAATATGTACTTCATGTAAATCTTCATTATCAAACTAAGTCAATCCTCTAAGAGTTCTTGCATTTTCTTTTCCGTGGGGTTCAACAAAAAGGGATGTGTGACATACCAGGGGGGTGTGAACAACCTACTCTCACACATGCGAAAGTAAATATTGTCTGATCATAGGGTCAATAACCTTGCCATATGTTGAAAAATTATCTGTGTCATACACAATAGTTATGCTCTTGACATGTTCCATTAAAAAAGGATCAACAAATTCTACGAAACATGAGTCGCCATGAATTGTTTTCATGTTGATAAGAAAGTCTTTGACAAGCTTTATAATTCTATACTCTGGGATAGTGCTAAAATAAAGTGGTAAATACTATTAAGATGTTAATGCTTATTATCAAATTGAATAAATGGTTTTGTTCACGTTTTGACAGCACAGTGGTATTTGAAGAAGTGAGTCTGTTGAAGCACAACATATGACCAGTGACGTCAATCTAGTAACATATTAAAATTATTCAAGTTTCTTTACAAAACAAAAACATGATTTGTTCATTACCTAGTTTCACCTGTAGCATGGTTTCACTAACACAGACTCACTCAACTAGATTATTACATGAAATGCAATTCAATATCCTTCTGCATACAGTCCTTTGTTCATATTATGAACTAACCTTTCTTTGCATTCATTTACTTCGACGTTTAAGAATGGCTGACTTGGTAAAGGCAGTGCTTCAGAAAGTTCTTGAACTTTATCCATTTTAACGATATTGCTTTAGTTAGAGATGTTATACAAAAGATTATTCACAATATTGGCTGTGTAGGAAAAAACTTAAATATCTTTGCTATGTAGAAATAAAAAATAAATATCGTTTCAATTTCCCGCTATGAAACTCAAAGTCAGACTCAGGCATAACAATAACATATATATCTATTACCTTGTTTCAGCTTTCAAAAAAAACTTTATATGTTCTTTAAAATATTATTTGTCTTTCACTCTTTTACAACAGATATGTGGAGAGAAATATTCTTGCGGAGAACGAATGCTTGTGAGGTTTAAAATTAAAAATTGTTATGTTGTTTTCTTGGAAGACGATATATAACTTTTACATGAAGTAGTTAACATGATAACGATGGTCAAATGTGGTCTTATTTCTAAGGAAATTTCTCAGAAAAGAATGGCCTATTTGAAGGAAATTTCTGGAAATTTCTCAAAAAATTAATTGTTTGGACAAATTCTTGGGCAATTCTTAAATTTTACAAATTTATATACACGCTTTTAATCGTGCTTGTTTTACAATATTTACAGTTGAGTCATTTTGGAAAACTGTATAAAACAAGATGAAGCATATGAAGTAAGAACAGAAGACTTTGTTACAACGATTCCGTCATTGTAGCAAACATATCCTAGAGCTTAATCTGAGGGGTGATGGCTCACCTGTATCACCATAGGATGCTTCTTGACATACGGTACACTGATAATACGTCAATCATCCCCAAAATAACTGAATAAAACCAACGTAATCCCTTCTCGTATAGAACGTCCTGTTCAAATCCAGCCAATCCAACTGTCTGAACAAAGCAATAATTTTTTTCATGAACTGTTTGAATAGAATATATCTATTTTGAATGTTGTGTCAAGTGTCAATAAAGTGTTAAAGAAAACAATAAGCAAAAGTTGGAACATTAACGTCTACGTAATCACAAGCATAAGCAACGAGCGTGCTTATGACTCTCTCGAGGGTTTACAGAAAAAAACATCAAAAATCATATTCTTCTTTTCAATATTTTATACTTCTTTCAGCTTAGGAAACAACATAAAAAATAACACCACGCTTTTATGGGCAAATTTATTCCTAAAGCTCCTCCCACCCACTCAAAAGAGCGAAGTTACACCATTACACAGGCTTAAGGAAATGTGTTAGGCATTAGCTGAAAGAAGAACACAAAAGAACAAGAGAAAACGAAAGAAGATTTCCATGTCTTTCTGTGTAAACTCTGAAGAGAAAAAGAAATAAAGTTTTATCGTTTATGCTTATTCTATTCGTATGTACCATGCATTCAATTTTGTTTTCTCATGAGACCTAAAAGACCAGGAAAACGGAAATTCTTTTGAATATTGTTTTGTTTATGCTCATGTTGATTCTAATCCTTCATTTATTCTGTCTTGTTTCACAATTAATAATCACTTTTGCTTGTGCTGTAAGACTAGTATGACCAAAGACAGCACCAAAAGCACCTTCTCGTTGTGTAACTTTGCCATTGGAAGTTGAAAAGAAGAAAATCATTTTTCTATGACAGCCACAGGCTAAGAAACTCAATTTTAAAACAAATAATTTAAAAGTGTACACGGTTAAGAATCACTGACGATAATAAGAAAAGATGGCAATGAAGTGAACGCAAGAGCTAGGTGTCACAATAATTTATGATGCTGAACATACTAAATTATTTGATCAGAGAGCCATGTTAAAGTACTAAGAAGTAACCAAAGTGATTAGTGATTTATTAACGAACATAATAAGTTCATGGTGCGATGATTTCCGATACTGAAAAAATCAATTCATTTCTCTCGTATTCTATATTTCTAGACAACAAAGTTGACTTCAAGATGTTGCTAACGGAAGAAACAGATCATCCTTCGACCCAAAACATCCTTCTTCATTGTCCATATCAATAATTCGACCGACCAACAGAGAGCTAGCTTATGTTTGATTATTGCCTAGTTCTGACACGTGCTTGATTTGGTAATAACTGGGGGATTTGGTAGTAAAGAGATGTGTTGTACTTGTGCAACAACTGACTGGCGCTTCTATATACCATGGAGTAATTTTGTAGATGTTAGCACAAATCAGTTAACATGCTTTAGAGCATGTTAATATAAGAGTGCTTCTTGCGCTCATATCTTGTGTAAAATTAAAACAAAATCTAATTTACATTAAATCAATCATCATGGTTGAAAAGAGAAATTGCAATACGCTGGCAGAGTATTGCAAAAATCTTTAAACTCAACATCTATGCGAAATGATTATCACGAGCCAGTCAGACTAGCCGTCTACTTTGAATATTTAATGGTTTATTTGTGCCTATGATTGCACTGTTATAATATTGAGGGATGTTATAACAGTGTCTACAAAGCAATAAAAAATTTAACTTCCGGTGATGTTCTAATGTTTGGTAAATGATTTAGCCAAAATAGCTATTTTGTATGATTGTATAGAACTATTGCAATCATAAAGATAATTCCTCGGGAGAGGAAACTGTTTCCAAATTTTCGAATCCAACTTGAGGGCTCGTCATGAATGCTCGTCTGTCCATTATGTTCAATGGAGATGATTGACTTCGTTTGAAAAATCTGACAGTAACTTTTGTGCCATAAAAGTAAACCTTTCCTGTAAATGTTTGCAGTTTACAGCTGTTTTCTGGAAATCATCGTAAAGTACCAGTTTTGATAGAAATTTCGACAGATCGTCTGCAAACACTGGTTTTTGAAAATTTATATGCTCCTACAGTTCGTCATGATTGTATTTTAACATTATTCTTACAGTTATTCATGGCACTGAACGATGAAGATTGAGACTGCGGTATGTGTTTGTTTGTCAGTTGTTTGCTTGTTTGCTTCATCATACTGCAACTTTTTCCTCAGTATTTTTCAGATGCAGAGGTCGATAAGATCAAGAATAGCAGAACAGAGATGTAAGCATGTATTTGTTTGTATCGTTCATCAAATCTTCTTTGCTTCAATTTCTTTCAGAACCACATTGCCGTAACCTGTCATTGTCAAGCAACGCTTCTTGCAGTAAGTTAAACCAATATTTATTACTTATTTTGGAGAAGATATTAAAATTTAAAGAAGGCATGTTTCGAGAAGACAAAATTTTCGACTTCCATTCTTCGGTGTTTGCAGATGATCATAAACATGCACAAAAACACAAAACATGCACATAAAAGATTTTTACAATATTCTAACTAAACTAGAGAGTTCCCTCGCTCTCTAATTTAGTGAAGAATTTCAAAAGAAATTCAAGTATTCCAAAAGAGACTTCTGCCACCTATTTTGAAATAACTTGCACAAAATTTCAAGCAGCGTACACTTGATATTCTCATAGAAATTTTTTGTAATTAAAATAAGATCATACGTATGTAATATAAAATTTGACTAAATCAAAACAATTTTTCAAATGATAGCCAAGTATTCGAAACTTCGATGTAAACTAATAGAATTTGTATGAATACAATTAATAAGAACTTACTGTTTGTTCATTCTTGGAGGAAGATTGGGTGGTTGGAAATGGCATTAATTTTTTGGGAAACGGATGTTTTATATGGACCGTTTACATTCTATATAATAAGTCGTTCATGTTTTGATTGACGTTGTCAGTCAGTGAATTGTAAGTCAAGATGTATCAACTATGAAATACAACCGGAAATCCTTATATATATGTGTCTCTATGTATTGTGTTCAAGAGTAAAACAATCTTCCTTATTATATTACATTTACCATTCACTATGGTATTTGCTATCTTTAGAACTATGTATTATTTCTTTCTCTACAATGTTGTCGCTTTTACAGGAGTAAAAGCACGAAAATATTTATATGACATGAACAAACTTGCTTGATGACAACTTTGCTCAGTCAAATACTTATTATCTATCAATTACGTATTTACAGAAGTCTTGATTTGAACTACATTTATGCGTTTATTTGCTAAACCTAGTCTTCCCCAATGTTGTTTTCTTCTTATTTCAGACATCCTAATGTAATTATATTGACAACATCGAACATAACTAGAGCCATAGACGTTGCGTTCGTGGACAGGTTGAAAATATGTTTGTGACTCGAAAGTTTTTTAATTCACTTTCTCATCTAACTTCGCTATTTGTTCGCCCACAGAGCCGACATCAAACAGTATATTGGTCCGCCATCAGCCAAAGCTATTTACAAAATTTACCATTTGTTTGTATGTAACTTATGTCTTCTTGTGCACGTGATCAACGAAATGGCTGCCGGTCAATTATGTTTTCTGGCCAAAAGGAACGCCGAAATGGCTTACCGCAACCTGTCATCATATACAATATAAAACAACAATTTGCCTCGTGAAGTATATCCCCTCTTCTCAGTACTTTGTACCTTTACGTCTACTGCTTTATTTCCATACCACAATATAGTCGTTTGTGCAAGTTATACAAACATGTTGCTTAAATAGAGAGGTGTGCAGCTATATAGAAATTGATTGCAAACGATTGCATTGTAGATAATTTTTAATAATCAAAATTAATGTTCACCGTTTCATCACAGACCAGTATCATATCACCAGCCACTCAAATTTTGGATTTAAGGTACAACTGAAAAATACACGAAATTTTATTTTGACGAAAATTGACGGTGTTTGTTAGAAATTTTTGTTCACTTCTATGTTGATGACATGGTTTTCTTTTCCGATGTACAACTTTTTCCCTATTTTCCATTGTAGCTTTGTCGACAACGATGTAACACACTGTAGTCTTGAATTAAAGAAGATAGCCGAGTAAGTGAGTAGATGTTTGTAGATGTAGATCGTCGAGGTTAGTGGTGTCCTGCGAAGGACTGTTGATGTTGATGTTGACTGACTTCTTAACAACCTTAGCGGTAGTCATCTTTAGAGTCAGCATCAACAACAACAGTTCTTTTCAGGACTTTACTAACCTGGACGATCTACATCTACAAACATGTAACGATACTCCCATGTTCAAACCTTTCACTTTAAAGTAAAGTGATGTCACAGAGTAAAATAAACATTTCTTGTCTTAGTTTATGGTAAATATTATGTCACCCAGTCTTCATGTTTTCAAGTTAGTATTCTTCTCGTTTTACAAAGAAAACGAAACTACGCCCGGGGGATTTTCAGAAGTTGTCTGAACCCTGGCAGTATGTTCTAGTTTCTTTTATGAGAAGAATTCTTGTAAAGAAAAAAGACAAATTTTGAAAGGAAAAAACCCCGTTTTCGGTCCATGCTTCCCGATACCTTCTTAAGCGTAAGGCACTAAAACGCGGCATGTTAACGTTTCGGTAGCAGATTTCGGCCCTCCACGCTATCCTACTTGGGAGATGCAATAGCAAGCTTCCGCCCATCAGACCCCGAGATCACCTGCGATAGGCTTTGCTCGGGGTACGCAGGGAGAGTGCGGTCGCCACCGAAGTGTGGACCCCTAAGCCACTGCATACTATATCGCACCCAGCTTCCACTGCTAGTTGACATCTACTATATGAAGCTATAGATTTATATTTATATATACAAAATTTAGAGGCTTACGAAATTTGTGGTATTATTAAAGTCACAACTGCGCATGCCCAGATAATTTCTTTGATAATTTGCGATTAAGTGGGATAATTGCCCCAGATGTAGTGCAAGTACATCTAGTTAGTCGTTGCCATGACTATAAACAATTAGTCGAGTGGCTGCGCATGCTCGAGCGCATGCGCAGATGATTTCTCCATTAAATTGTTACTAAACATGCTATTTACTTCAAAATCGGGGCTAGTAGATGCAATTGGTCGTTGCCATGACCATGAACATTGGCAGCCAATCAATTTAACTGCGCATGCTCAGTTGATATCTTTAATAGTTTGTTAATAAGCAAGTTATATACTCTCTAATTGATGCTAGTAAATGTAGTTGGTCGTTTCCATGACTATCAACTCGGACAATTGGTCAAGTGGACTTTGCATGCTTGAGCAGCTGCGCATGCCCAAGTACTGCGCATGCTCAGATGATCTTCTTATATTTTTGTGACCAAGCGATTAATTACTCAGTAAGTGATGAAAATAGGTCCAGCTTGTTGTTGCCATCACTATGAATATGAAAAATTTGTTAAATGACTAAATTTCTCATTATGATTGAAATTTATGATTTCCCAATATGTGACCAAGTGAACCACAGAAGGATGCAAGCTTGTTCTGTTTGTCATTGCCATGATTGTAAACTCGAACAGTTTGTTGAGTTGTTTGTGCATGTTCAGATGAGTTCTCAAATAATTTAGGACTGAGGTTTAAAATATACCGTCTTAATACTTGCAACATAAATAAAATTTAACTTTGTATTACATCTACATTTAAGGCGTAAAGATGTTTTTTCTTTGTTATCGTAGTCAGTAGTTATCAAGTAATGGACCACTCTCAAATAATCACGAATATTGGTTGACTTTTGGTTAGGTTTCTTTGGGAGGCCCTTCTCCTTTTGAACTTGCAAGGAGCAGTCAAGCGTCTCACTGTGATAAACCTACGAAGTATTCTTTCTCTCATTTTCTTGTTTAGAAAAAGTTATCAACTAAGTAGTCGAACTCTTCGTAAACTACCATTCCTTGCACATGCGCTGTACTCAAAAGTAAGTAATACGAATTAAAGCCTTCACCCGTCTTCTTTTTGTTGTACATGCATGTACTTATATTGTCCCTCAAACCTACGTAATAGGCGCAAACGATAACCTTAGAAGAGTTTTTGAATAAGCGTGCAAATGTGATCTTTCTAGCGATTGTATACTTTTTATACATTCATAGTAATATTTTGGATATGTTTTGTTGAAGATTAAGATTTTTTTATTGCTCAATTTAAGTCAATTTGGTAAGATAGATCACAAAGTTTTCTAATTTATATTGGTACTTTGAGACTCCTTACATGACGTTTCCCCAACACACCCGAGGTCAAATGCAGCAATGTGTATAGTTCGTTATTGAGGATAATGTGTAGATTATTTTAAATAGGGAAGGATATTTATACGATATAGTTAATTGCAACTGTTTAATTTCAACGTATGTTTACATTAAATTACATCGTTAAGCCAACTTTACTAATATTGATCGCTATTTTCATGTTATACATCTATAATCATCTTGTTAAAGATTTGAATCTCTGCTGCGATAATACAGGTTTGTACTGCTATCTCATCTTTGTTTGTTGCCTATCTGATAGCATGTCAACTCCGGACCAGATTTTTATCGAGATTTATATGACATTAGAGATTGTCGTACGTCAGTCTAATATCTTGAGCATGAACGATATGTTTTTTAAAAATAAGTTTACATATACTCTAGCGTAGTGTCTTCATCAGGAGTGATCGAATGTTGAAACTTGAGTCACAATATGCTCCAGTCTTATGATTTGTCAGGAGTGATCTTTTATTGAAAGTTTCGCTAATGTTATTTAACCATGTTATCTAAAAACTTTATCCTCCATATGCATGTGAAACATGTTTTACAAATGCATGTGAAACTCGTCAACACTTTGTTACGGCATTCGTAATATCCGTGACAACGTTAAAAATGTTTTTATTTTTCTACAACTTTATACCTGCATATTGCATGTCATATACAAGCTTTCCTTTGATTTGACGGGAAATGGTTTTTATTCACTCTTACATCTTCTGCCTTTATAATTAGTCGATCTGTATTTCTAAACTAATATTTAAAAATGCCCCAAGAGAATCTTTTTATTTTATTGGCTCTCTTCTACAAATACAATACCATTTCCGACAATTTGATTGCACGAATTTTTTAATTTGATCACGTTTTTTTGACACGTGTGTTTACCATGGGAAAGATGGATTGCTTAAATGTACCTAGTTGTTTAGACTACTTGGATCCATAGTTATCCTGTAATGCATACTCTTGTGAAACACCAATGAGCATACGTAGTGTGCCTTCTATAACCTCTATTCTTGTTCTCCACTTCATCATCTATCCATATTTGTTCTTTTTTAGTTCTCAGCTCAACACAACCCTAGTCTGAAGTTTCTAAAACCTTGATCTACCCAAGAAAGATATCTGGTGGTAACATGTTAGGTATGGCTAGTGGTTGGTCATCGTCATTGAGCCTTGTGACACCAGTTCAGTATACGTTAATTGTCCTGAAGACGTTGAGGAGGTTGCTAGTAAAGCGTCGCCTAAACCAGAAGTTAGTTTTCATGGTATGCTAACGGATTACGCAAACGTTGTTAGGAATAAGTTCACATCAAATGGTTATGGTCTCGCTCCATCGTATTCTGAGAAGGTTTCATGTTCATCCTGTATCTTTCACCAATGTTACAAATACTTAGTTTTTTTATGCTTTTTGAAATTGTCGTATTTATGACTATTATTTTAGAGCATAGACATTGAAAAATCTTGTGGTAGTACAGGTATTTTCAACATTTTTTTGTTGAAAAATTCTCTAGTTTCAATTCTTCGAAATTTCTCATCTTAATTTTCACCTTTACTTTAGAATCCTTTCGATACGAGAAATCGTCGGGATTTTAGGTACTTTATACGATATATTGAATTTAAGTTTTATAGCGTTAATAACTCTCATCTGTTGATCGTAACTTTGCTATAATTCTATGGATAAATTATGTTTTTATATATAACAGATTATTGATGATCCTACTTCACCTGAAGGTGTTCAGCAAGAACGACGTATGAAGTTACTGTCGTTAATTAACAATATAGCCCTTGATAAAGGGTTGGATGGTCAAAATTATAAATGTCATGGTTGTTCCAGACCAATTGGAATGAGTATGATCAATGAATTCTCGACTTGTTATTTGCTAATAACTCAAATATATTTATTTTCAAATTTCGTAGCTTAATAAATGTTATCTTTGTAGAAACTATTATAACAAAGTACATAATCCCTTTTTTCCGTGAAGCCCATCAATGCGTTCGTTCATGATGAAAGAGTCATATTGTATAAGGAGGCTCTCGTTCATCACGTGAGAGTTATGAGAAAAATACGTTGTAAAAAGTACTAAGTAAAAAACATATAAACATGCTTAGTGTTTGTTTAAGTTATAGTTCAAAAAGGCAGAAGTTGTTTGAACCTTTAAGTATCCTTGGACGCTCTAGTTTTTTTTATGTGAAGAGTTCTTGTAAAGAAAGACAAATTTTGAAAACCAAAGAATCCCGTTTTCGGTCCATGCGTCCCGATACCCCGAGATAGTTGATCACTAGAGCGTCGTATGTTAACTAAGGGAACCACATAATCCTTGTTTGTTTTCCATGAAACATATGGATGGTTTGCTCGTTATACATGAGAAACATTAAATGGGAGAGTTAAATCAGAAAGATATAAACCGATAAAATTCTTGTAAAACATGTTTAAGGTTGTCTTTAATTATAAGTGTCAGAAAAAGACAGGGTCATAAGAAGTTAATTGAAACATTGCTTGTTTTGTTTTATGAGAAGAAAACAAGAAGATAAAATTCGAAAGCAAAAAACCCCGTTTTCGGTCCATGCTTCCCGATACCTTCTTAAACGCAAGGCACTAGAACGCCGCATGTTAACGTTTCGGTAGGAGATTTCGGCCCCTCCACGCTATCCTACTTGGGAGATATGCCAATAGCAAGCTTCCGCCCATCAGACCCTGAGATTACCTGCGATAGGCTTTGCTCAGGGTACGCAGGGAGAGTGCGGTGGCCACCGAAGTGAGGGCTCCTAAGCCACTGCATACTATATCGCATCCAGCTTCCACTGCTAGCTGACATCTACTATATGAAGTTTTAGCTTTATATATATATACCAAAATTTAAAGGCGTACGAAAGTTGTGGGATGATTGTCATCGTTACTGCGCACGCCCAGATGATTTCTTTGATAATTTGCGACTAAGTGAGTTAAATGACACAAATGTAATGCAAGTACATATAGTTGGTCGATGTCATGACTATGAACAATTACTCCAGTGGACTGCGCATGCTCGAGCTTATGCGCAGACGATTTCTCTATTAAATTGTTACTAAGCATGCTATTTACTTCAAAATTGGTGGTAGTAGATGCAGTTGGTCGTTGCCATGACCATGAACTTGGGTAGCTGGTCAAGTTGACTGCGCATGCTCAATGAGACTGCGCATGCGCAAATGATTTGTCTTAAAATGTGTGACTGAGCGAGCTAATTACTCCAAAATCCGTACTAGTACATCCAGTTGGTCGTTACTATCAGCTTGGAGAGTTTGTGGAGTTGACAACGCATGCTCAGATTCTCAATTAATTTGTGACAGAGCGAGCTCTGAAATTGGTGCTTGTAGATGCGCTGAGCAAGCTTTCCATCATATACTTTTGGCATGCTCTTTGTCTACTTAAGCTTGTTTTTACAAATGCATGTGAAACTCGTCAACACTTTGTTACGGCACTCGTAATATCCGTGACAACGTTAAAAATGTTTTTTATTTTTCTCTACAACTTTATACCTGCATATTGCATGTCATATCCAAGCTTTCCTTTGATTTGACGGGAAATGGTTTTTATTCACTCTTACATCTTCTGCCTTTATAATTAGTCGATCTGTATTTCTAAACTAATATTTACAAATGCCCCAAGAGAATCTTTTTATTTTATTGGCTCTCTTCTACAAATACAATACCATGTCCGACTATTTGATTGCACGAATTTTGTAATTTGATCACGTTTTTTTGACACTTGTGTTTAACATGGTAAAGATGGATTTCTTAAATGTACGTAGTTGTTTAGACTAGTTGGATCCATATTTATCCTGTAATATATACTCTTGTGAAACACCAATGAGCATACGTAGTGTGTCTTCTATAACCTCTATTTTTGTTCTCCACTTCATCATCTATCCATATTTGCTCTTTTTTTGTTCTCAGCTCAACACAACCCTTGTCTGAAGTTCCTAAAACCTTGATCTACCCAAGAAAGAACTCTGGTGGTAAAATGTTAAGTATGGCTAGTGGTTGGTCGTCGTCATTCAGCCTTGTGACACCAGTTCAGTATACGTTAATTGTCCTGAAGACGTTGAGGAGGTTGCTAGTAAAGCGTCGCCTAAACCAGAAGTTAGTTTTCATGGTATGCTAACGGATTACGCAAACGTTGTTAGGAATAAGTTCACATCAAATGGTTATGGTCTTGTTCCATCGTATTCTGAGAAGGTTTCATGTTCATCCTGTATCTTTCACCAAAGTTACAAATATTGAGTTTTTTATTCTTTTTGAAATTGTCGTTTTTATGACTATTATTTTAGAGCATAGACATTGAAAAATCTTGTGGTAGTACAGGTATTTTCAACATTTTTTTGTTGAAAAATTCTTTAGTTTCAATTCTTCGAAATTTCTCATCTTAATTTTCACCTTTACTTTAGAATCCTTTCGATACGAGAAATCGTCGGGATTTTAGGTACTTTATACGATATATTGAATTTAAGTTTTATAGCGTTAATAACTCTCATCTGTCCATCGTAACTTTGCTATAATTCTATGGATAAATTATGTTTTTATATATAACAGATTATTGATGATCCTACTTCACTTGAAGGTGTTCAGCAAGAACGACGTATGAAGTTACTGTCGTTAATTAATAATATAGCCATTGATAAAGGGTTGGATGGTCAAAATTATAAATGTCATGGTTGTTCCAGACCAATTGGAATGAGTATGATCAATGAATTCTCGACTTGTTATTTGCTAATAACTCAAATATATTTTTATTTTCAAATTTCTTAGCTTAATAAATGTTATCTTTGTAGAAACTATTATAACAAAGTACATAATCCCTTTTTTCCGTGAAGCCCATGGATGCGTTCGTTCATGATGAAAGAGTCATATTGTATAAGGAGGCTCTCGTTCATCACGAGAGAGTTATGAGAAAGTTACGTTGTAAAAGGTAATAAATAAAAAACGTATAAACATGCTTAGAGTTTTTTTAAGTTATAGTTCAAAAAGGCAGAAGTCTCTTGAACCTTTGAAGTATCCTTGGACTTTCTAGTTTTTTTTATGAGAAGAATTCTTGTAAAGAAAAAGATAAATTTTGAAAACCAAAGAATCCAGTTTTCGGTCCATGCCTCCCGATACCCCCTAGATAGTTGAGCGCTAGAGCGTCGCATGTTAAGTAATGGAACCACATAATCCTTGTTTGTTTTCCATGAAACATATGGATATGGATACAGGGTCATAATAAGTTAATTGAAACATTGCTTGATAAAATTCGAAAGATACAGGATGAACATGAAACCTCAGAATACGATGGAACGAGACCATAACCATTTGATGTGAACTTATTCCTAACAACGTTTGCGTAATCCGTTAGCATACCATGAAAACTAACTTCTGGTTTAGGCGACGCTTTACTAGCAACCTCCTCAACGTCTTCAGGGCAATTAACGTATACTGAACTGGTGTCACAAGGCTCAATGACGATGACCAACCACTAGCCATACCTAACATGTTACCACCAGAGATCTTTCTTGGGTAGATGAAGGTTTTAGGAACTTCAGACAAGGGTTGTGTTGAGCTGAGAACTAAAAAAGAGCAAATATGGATAGATGATGAAGTGGAGAACAAGAATAAGGGTTATAGAAGACACATTACGTATGCTCATTGGTGTTTCACAAGAGTATATATTACAGGATAACTATGGATCCAACTAGTCTAAACAACTACGTACATTTAAGAAATCCATCTTTACCATGGTAAACACAAGTGTCAAAAAAACGTGATCAAATTACAAAATTCGTGCAATCAATTAGTCGGACATGGTATTGTATTTGTAGAAGAGAGCCAATAAAATAAAAAGATTCTCTTGGGGCATTTGTAAATATTAGTTTAGAAATACAGATCGACTAATTATAAAGGCAGAAGATGTAAGAGTGAATAAAAACCATTTCCCGTCAAATCAAAGGAAAGCTTGGATATGACATGCAATATGTTAAATTATTCGAGGTTCGGCAATAACGTTCGGATAATATGTGAAATATTATGATTTTATTGTGGAACAAAATAACAACTTACATACAAGCTAACAACGATATTAGAATTAACAAGTTCACAATGTCACTTGATCTTATATGTGTCATGCCTACTTAATTATGCAAAGCTATGTTGTTTATGTTTTTTGCGTGATGTTCATATCTTAACACTCCCTTTCAAAAATATAAACTAATCACTATTCCTTTAAATGTTTGTTACTCCCATATCAGATCTCATTCGTTGAAACACAGTTTTTCCTAATGGTTTCGTTAACATATCAGCAACCATTTGTTGTGACGTACAATACTCAAGTGCAATTTTTCTTCAGTACTTTGTCGCGAATGAAATGATATTTTATGTCAATATGTTTCGTTCTTGGATGGTATTTCGGATTTTTCGACAAACTTATTGCTCCTTGATTATCTTCCTTTATGATAGTTGGTTCATTTTGAGTGAAGTTTAAATCATGTAGTAATCCTCTTAACCATATTGCTTCCTGACATGCTTGTGATGCTGCAACATACTCAGCTTCAGTAGATGAGAGAGCTACAATACTTTGCTTTTTGCTTGCCCAACTTACCAATCCACCACAAATCATGAATAGGTATCCTGAATGTGATTTTCGATTATTTGGATCACATCCCCAATCAGCATCAACAAATCCACTTAATTTAACTTCGGATTCCTTTTGTCCATCAAAGCAAATGCCGTGGTTAATCGTACCTTTAATGTAACGTAAAATACGTTTGGCAGCATTCCAATGGTTTTGGCTAGGGTTAGCACAGAATTGATTAACTGTTGAAAGTGCTTGTGCCAGGTCTGGTCTTGTCGCTGTAACTGCATACGCTAATGCACCAATTAATGCTTGATATTGGGTTATGTTCATTGGCTCTCCTTCATTATTCAACAATTTGGTTCCTAGCTCAACGGGGGTTGCAACAGGTTTGCAGTCTTGCATTCCAAACCTCTTCAATAAATTCGTCAAATACTTTGATTGATGAAGTCGCATTTGTTTCTTTTTCCTGTCTCGTTGAATTTGAATGCCAAGACAGAAATGAATTTCACCTAGATCTTTCATTTCAAAGCGTTTCTTTAAAATACCTTTCTCCTCTTCTAGCATTTTCTTGTTGTTACTTGCCAGAATCAAATCATCGACGTATAACGCTAAAAGCATGATATTATCTCCCTTTCGTTTAATGTACAGGCACGGATCAGAATTGGATTGAACGTAAGCGGATTTCTTTAAGAACTGATCAATGGTATCAAACCAGCATCTCGAAGATTGCTTCAAGCCATATATGCTTTTGTTTAATTTGCAGACCTTCTGTTCTTGTCCCTTTTCCTCATATCCTTCAGGTTGCTTCATGTATATTTCCTCTTTAAGTTCGCCGTTCAGAAATGCCGTCGAAACATCCATTTGGTGTACGTCCAAATCTAACTGATTAGCAATTGCCAAGAGAGAGCGAATTGATGTATATTTTACTACTGGAGAAAATGTTTCTTCATAATCCAAACCATATTCTTGTAAGTATCCTTTAGCAACTAACCGAGCTTTATGCCGTTCAATTGAACCGTCTGCTTTGTACTTTACTTTGAATATCCATCGAGAGTCTATGGCTTTACGATCTTTAGGTAAGTCAACCAGTGTCCAAGTATTGTTTTTTATGTGGGAGGAATATTCATTGTCCATTGCTTGTTTCCATTTCGCCTTATCTGGACTATGAAAAGCTTCATTAATGTTGAGTGGTTCATCATGACGGATAGATTCATCATCAATGCTAGCGACATTGTTCTGCCACCAATTACCTGTGATCACCACACCATATCTATCAGGAGATTTGTGTAATCGTGCTGATCGTCGTGGTTGTTGTTGTTCATCTGTCATACTGTTGTTGGAACTATCTTCCATTTCTTCTTTGACTTCATGTTCTTCATTGTCTTCTAATAGTTCATCATTCTGTTTTTCGGTCACAGTATCTTTATCATATCCATGTATTACTATAGTAGATTTCTTTCGTCGATCAAATGAGCTTTCGTCAAATAACACGTCTCTTGATATGTGAATTTTACCTGTTGAAGCGTCGTAGAGTCGATAAACTTTACTTGTGAGGCTGCACCCAACAAATGTGCATTTCTTGGTTTTGGAGTCCCATTTCTTCCTTGTTTCCTTAGGAACGTGCGTGTAAGCTGTGCAACCAAAAATTCTCAGATGTGAAACATCAGGTTTCTTAGAATGGAAACATTCGTAAGGTGTAACTCCGTTCACGGATACAGTAGGACTTCGATTTCTTAAGATGACTGCAGTATGAACTGCTTCAGCCCAGAATTTCTTTGGTAGTTTTGCGTTGTTCAGCATAGATCGTGCAGCTTCTTGAATGGTTCTGTTCATTCTTTCGGAAACTCCGTTCTGCTGTGGCGTTCTTGGAACACTAAACTGATGCTGAATTCCCTTATCCTTTAGATATTTTTCAAACATGTGACAAGTGTACTCACCACCGTTATCTGATCGAAGTACCTTAATTTTCTTGTTAGTGAGATTGGTCACTATTGCTTCAAACTCTTTAAATTTCTCAAAAGCTTCATCCTTACTCTTCATAAAGTAGACTGTTGTGTACCTTGATTTATCATCAATAAATGTTATGAAATATTTATTTCCACCAAGACTTGTTTCTTCCATCGGTCCACAAACATCGCTATGGACAAGGTCGAGTACATCTTTAGCACGCGTTGCAGGTTCTCGAGGAAAGGTTGCTCGTATCTGCTTTCTTTGTGCACATCCTTCACAAACTTCAAAGTGATCATCTGATTGAAAATTAAGACCTTTAACCAACTTTTGATCTCGAAGTAGACGTAAATTCTTCAGGCTTAGATGGCCATACCGTTGATGCCATATTTCTTCGCTAGTATCACTTGTAGAAACATTCGCATGCTTCGAATCATCCTGTTCTTCTTTAACATCAAGAACATACAGCTTATTCATCATTCTTCCTGATCCAGATATAGTTCCATTTTGATCAAGTATCAAGCAAGTATGTTGATTAAATTCAACTGTGTATCCTCGTTTTGCTGTAGCACTAACTGAGAAGAGATTTTTTCCTAAATCTGGAACATATAGAACGTCAACCAATCTTCTTGGTTCATACTTCTTCTTAGACTTAATCTCAATGCGTACATTTCCTTTTCCCAGTGCTTGAACTATTCTGTCATCTCCTAGCTTTACCTTTTCAGGGAATTTGAATGGGATGAAATCAACCATGATGTCCTTATTATATGACATATGTGATGATGCACCTGAATCAATGTACCATGCAGATTCTTTGCTATCTGTAAACAATGATGAATTCTGAACTGTGGCTCCGTAGGATGCTTCTTCCCTTTTATTTCTATAGTCACTTTGCTGATTTTGTTTGGGTTTGCGACATTCTCGAGCCCAATGTCCAGGTAACCCGCAGTTATGGCATTTACCTTTTCTTTTGAATTTGGTATTCTTTACTTTGTCGTTTTTGGACTTTTGACATAGTAGTGCTTTCCCACCAATATCCTTACTTTCGTTGGATTCTTTACGTTTCTGTTCTTCATGAAGAAGTCTAGCAGTAACGAATTCTAATGATAAGTCATCCGCTCTAGATTCCATCGCTGTTATTAAGCCACTGTACGAATCAGGTAAACTACAAAGGAGTGTCGCCACTTGATCTTCCTCAGAAACAGACGCACCCAATGCTTCTAATTGACTTGCAATATCCTTCATCTTGTTGAGATGTTCGGTCATGGAATCATCAGGACCCATACTTGTAGTGAAATATTTCTTTCGCAAGAATAACTTATTGCCCAAAGATTTGACTTCATAATGACTTCTAATTTCGCCCAAGCATCTTTTGCAGTACGCGCTGATCGAACGAGAGATAGCTGTTCATCGCCGAGAGACAAACATATTGTTGCAAATGCCTTCCTTTCACGCCTTTGATATTGTCGACGTTGAGTATCAGTAGTTCCTTCACCATTAGGTTCTACCTCATCGCCGATAACTATTTGCCAGAGATCCTTCTCTTCAAGTATCATCTGCATCTTAAACTTCCAAAGGTGAAAGTTTTGGCCATTGAACTTTTCGATCCGTGTAAATGCTTCGTCATTTCCCGAAGTCGCCATATTCAATATTTCGCACTTATGTAAGTTATATTCTCATGAAATCGCGATATCTCATAAACTTTCCGCATTTGCCGTCATAAACAGAAACTCAAACGCTCCTGGGCCCATAACCTGTTAAATTATTCGAGGTTCGGCAATAACGTTCGGATAATATGTGAAATATTATGATTTTATTGTGGAACAAAATAACAACTTACGTACAAGCTAACAACGATATTAGAATTAACAAGTTCACAATGTCACTTGATTTTATATGTGTCATACCTACTTAATTATGCATGCAAAGCTATGTTGTTTATGTTTTTTGCGTGATGTTCATATCTTAACACAATATGCAGGTATAAAGTTGTAGAGAAAAATAAAAAACATTTTTAACGTTGTCACGGATATTACGAGTGCCGTAACAAAGTGTTGACGAGTTTCACATGCATTTGTAAAAACAAGCTTAAGTAGACAAAGAGCATGCCAAAAATATATGATGGAAAACTTTCTCAGCGCATCTACAAGCACCAATTTCAGAGCTCGCTCTGTCACAAATTAATTGAGAATCTGAGCATGTGTTGTCACCTCCACAAACTCTCCAAGCTGATAGTAACGACCAACTGGATGTACTAGTACCGATTTTGGAGTAATTAGCTCGCTCAGTCACACGTTTTAAGACAAATCATCTGCGCATGCGCAGTCTCATTGAGCATGCGCAGTCAACTTTGTTAGGTTTTGTGATGTAGCCATGTTCTTCTTTATTATAATTTGACTTACACCAACAAATGTTACAGATAACTATACGATCACATCTAATGTTCAACGTCTTCTATTTTACAATGATTTAACTACTTCTATTTATACAAAATTTACGTAAGATTATTTTGGGTTCTGATAACAAATAAGGTTTATTGACGTCAACGGAAAACTACTAGGAACTATAAAAAATATTGTCTTGATAACATAAGTATCTCTTAACATTTGTCATCTAATTACTTACACTTGAATTAATGTTTACTAATCACGGGAAGAATATGAGAGCATATCTTAACAAACTTGACCAGCTACCCAAGTTCATGGTCATGGCAACGACCAACTGCATCTACTAGCACCAATTTTGAAGTAAATAGCATGCTTAGTAACAATTTAATAGAGAAATCGTCTGCCCATAAGCTCGAGCATGCGCAGTCCACTCGAGTAATTGTTCATAGTCATGAGAACGACCAACTATATGTACTTGCACTACATTTGTGTCAATTAACTCACTTAGTCGCAAATTATCAAAGAAATCATCTAGGCATGCGCAGTAACGATAACAATCTTCCCACAACTTTCGTACGCCTTTAAATTTTGGTATATATATATATAAAGCTAAAACTTCATATAGTAGATGTCAGCTAGCAGTGGAAGCTGGGTGCGATATAGTATGCAGTGGCTTAGGGGCCCACACTTCGGTGGCGACCGCACTCTCCCTGCGTACCCTGAGCAAAGCCTATCGCAGGTGATCTCAGGGTCTGATGGGCGGAAGCTTGCTATTGGCATCTCCCAAGTAGGATAGCGTGGAGGGGCCGAAATCTCCTACCGAAACGTTAACATGCGGCGTTCTAGTGCCTTGCGCTTAAGAAAGTATCGGGAAGCATGGACCGAAAACGGGGTTTTTTGCTTTCGAATTTTATCTTTTTGTTTTCTTCTCATAAAACAAACCAAGCAATGTTTCAATTAACTTCTTATGACCCTGTCTTCTTCTGACACTTATAAATAAAGACAACCTTAGGCTTAGTTCAAACGGCGAACTTCTCATGCGCCGTGCCAAATTACTATTAAGTTCGGCAGAGCACGGCAAAATAGGAATTTGATTTAAATGTCGATTTTAATTCAGTCGAACTTAATTCCTTCATATGACCTTTCGTTCCTTTACGTCAGCGTTTATACAAAGCGCATGCTCAAATAAACAGTGGGATTTTCAATATGGCGAAAACAAAAATAGCACAAAGACAGATCATTTTTATGCGACATATGCTAGAGCGTGCCAAAAATCGCAGGAGAATGCTTGATTCTTTTATTCAGTTATTGATTAATAGAAGAATCATAGCAATCAGAGCTGCGATCACCCTGATTCTGTGTTTATTCTCGCAAAACCAGCGTTCAACATCAACGCCTCGATCATGTCGGAGACTTGCTAGAAATAAAGGATGGTGGAATCTTGTTTGGGTTAACTATTCTGCTGTGAGATTCAAGAAAACATTTAGAATATCTCGGAAAACGTTTCTGTTTATTCTTGCTCGCCTAAGACACGTACTCGAAAAGAAAAACAAAGTTGAAGAGCCCATTCCTCCAGAGGTTCGACTAGCTGTTTGCTTGTATCGCCTTGGAAGAGGAACATATTATTATACAATTGCAGAATTGACTGGGCTTGGTGTTTCCACCGTATGTTCTATTACTGACGAAGTTTGCAAAGCCATCATTGAACATCTCTGGGACGAATTTGTCAAACAGTTAATGCCACAGTCTGAGCACGATTTCAAAGATTCAATGATTGATATGGAACACTTTTGGCAGTTCCCTTGTTGTTGGGCAGCCCTTGATGGTTGCCACATATCTATAAAATGCCCACCAGGTGGTCAGGAAGCAAACAGAGAGAGTATCACAACTTTAAAAACTTTTACTCTGTTGTTCTTATGGCATTGGTTGACTCCCACTATAGATTTATTTGGGGAAGCTGTGGCTACCCAGGTAACTCACACAGCTCTATTATTTTTCAATCCACACAGCTGTGGGCTAGTATTCAGGAAGGAAACTATTTGCCAGCAATTGGGAAAGTAATTGGTCAGCAAACAGTCCAGCCACTTATAGTTGCTGACTCTGCTTTTCCATTTACCAAATGGCTTATGAAGCCTTATACAGAGGCTGTCCTTTCTGAAAGGAAAAGGTATTTTAATTACAGAGTAAGCCGTGCACGAATGGTGACAGAGGGTGCTTTTGGACAGCTTAAAGGTAGGTGGCGTGTGCTATACAGAAAATGTGAAAGTAATAGAAAAAGTGTCAGAATGACTGTCCTGGCTTGCCTGGTCCTCCATAACATTTGCTTAATGAAGAAAGATACTATCTCAAAACAATTGGATCTTTCACAAGACCCTGGCAAAAGTGAAATGCGAGATAGAGATTCAGTAAGAGAATTGCTACAAATGAGAGCATGTCCTAAAGTCAGGGATACTTCCAAAGAAGCAGCTGATATAAGAAATGCTTTGGTGGAAAAACTTTGGTTGGAGAAGGAGACTGGAGAAGTGGTTCAATTTTTTTGACTTTTGAAAAAAAAGTTCATTTTCATATATTGAACAACACATTCATAAAAAATTAATTTTTTGGTACTTTCTAATTCTCAATCTTAACTAATGTGATTATATAATGCTTTATTGTGCACAAATAACATTTCATTTGAACATTTTAATAATATAACAACATAAAGTTTGTGTAGCAATTAGTAAAAAATATCTTTATTACTTGAAATGTCTTTATCAACAACACAACTGAATTATAAGAACTAATTAAACATTGCAAGTACTTCAGGGCATAATAAAGGCCATAATATGTTATTTTTATTCACATACAAAATTTCTATAAAGACTGGTATTGTTTGAGATCATAGTCTGAATGACTATTGCTAAAGTTTGGAGTGCCTGCTGAATGACTTTGGGTTGGTAATTGATACTGCTGAAGATTAGCTGATGAGTGGATATTCGGTTCTTGTTGAAAATTTGGTATTGGTTGAATATTGGGTTGTGGTGGAAATGGTGAGTTATATTGATGTGGTGACCAGGAATGATGTGCACCATTTGATGAAGTTAGACAATTAAGAAAAAGCTTGGTCATTTCAATTTCATGCTTTCTTGCTATTTCTGCTTCATCTTGCATGAAACGTAGCAGCTCCTTGGATGGATCATTGTCCACCATAGTCTTTAAAAGAGCTATAGCTTCACCAACATTGTCTTTTGTTGACAATTTTCTTCTCTTCATGGGAACAAATGATTTTTTCACACTATCTTCACCTTCTTCCAACTGTCTAATTTCTTCCTCTTCTTCAAGGTCAATCAGAGAAGGATTACCACTGGAGCTAGAGCTACTGATATCACTTGAAAATGAAGGTTCTATTGCCATCTCAGGTCTGCAAGAGTCTCTGGATTGAACAAGCTGAAACAACTGCTTGAACCATATACCATAGCCTTTGCCTTCTTGGAAACGTTTTATGCCACTAGCAGTTTTGATGGTCATTGCAGCATGTTTGCATTCTCCAATGCATTTCTTAAATTTATTACGCATTTGAGACACAGTAAAGTCGACGTTTTCTTTTCTTTCATGGCACCTTGCTTTCAGCTCTGTCAAAGTATTTTCGTATATATTACCATTCTTTTGGTTTTTTGTATTCGTGAAAATTAATTTTTTCTTGTAGCAATCACTGTTAGCAACAATATCGATAAAATCATTTAGAACGTTCTCGGTCCACAAGGCTTTCCTGCCAGCTTTCTTTTTTGAACCTTTGTCATTATCACTAACTTCAGATTCATCATCAGTTGAGCCACTACAAGTAAAATGTTGGTCAAAATATTAGTACGAATACGGTATATTGAATAAAAGAAAATCATAATATTTCTTGGGGCTTTAACAATAATTATTTAGGTCTTACCTTTTTTTCCAATCAACGGAGAGGGTGTTGAAGTTTCTCGGCTTTCAGCGTAAAAAGTATTTGAATTATACGGAGTGCAATGATTTTCCATCTCCGGTGATTCGACTGGATGCTTATCGGTATTAAATTCCTTACACAATTTTGGCAATATCCAACAGATACTCCAGCCTCCCGACCAATAGTTTCCTCATCGTTTTGGAACAAGCTACAAAGGTTACAAACTGGACTATTGCAAGTTATACACTTGTATTTCGTTTCTTTTTGGCAAAAATTACAATCAACAATCGATTGGCTTTGTGTAGATGAAGAAGCCATGTTGTTTAAAATTCGCGCCATAAAATTCGCGCCAGTTTACTCGGGTTTAGATCATGGATTGAATAGGATATGTACGCACGAATAGGGTGACAACGCTACTCGTTTCACGTCGCTTTTTTAAGTTCGGCACATGAGAAGGTCGCCGTTTGAATTGACAACGTGCCGTGTCGAACTTAATGCATTAGGCACGGCAAGCCCAGCCGAGCTATATCTTTGAGTCGATCAAAATTAAAACCGCCGAACTTAATTGATTCACGCGTCGTGTTTGTCATGTGCTTAATGCGTTGTATTAAGTTCAGAACATGAGAAGTTCGCCGTTTGAACTAAGCCTTAAACATGTTTTATACCAATTTTATCGGTTTATATCTTTCTGATTTAACTCTCACATTTACTGTTTCTCATGTATTACGAGCAAACCATACATATGTTTCATGGAAAACAAACAAGGATTATGTGGTTCCCTTAGTTAACATGCGACGCTCTAGTGCTCAACTATCTCGGGGTATCGGGAGGCATGGACCGAAAACGGGATTCTTTGGTTTTCAAAATTTATCTTTTTCTTTACAAGAATTCTTCTCATAAAAAAAACTAGAGCGTCCAAGGATACTTCAAAGGTTCAAACTACTTCTGCCTTTTTGAACTATAACTTAAAAAAACTCTAAGCATGTTTATACGTTTTTTATTTATTACCTTTTACAACGTAACTTTCTCATAACTCTCTCGTGATGAACGAGAGCCTCCTTATACAATATGACTCTTTCATCATGAACGAACGCATCCATGGGCTTCACGGAAAAAAGGGATTATGTACTTTGTTATAATAGTTTCTACAAAGATAACATTTATTAAGCTAAGAAATTTGAAAATAAAAATATATTTGAGTTATTAGCAAATAACAAGTCGAGAATTCATTGATCATACTCATTCCAATTGGTCTGGAACAACCATGACATTTATAATTTTGACCATCCAACCCTTTATCAAGGGCTATATTGTTAATTAACGACAGTAACTTCATACGTCGTTCTTGCTGAACACCTTCAGGTGAAGTAGGATCATCAATAATCTGTTATATACAAAAACATAATTTATCCATAGAATCATAGCAAAGTTACGATGGACAGATGAGAGTTATTAACGCTATAAAACTTAAATTCAATATATCGTATAAAGTACCTCAAATCCCGACGATTTCTCGTATCGAAAGGATTCTAAAGTAAAGATGAAAATTAAGATGAGAAATTTCGAAGAATTGAAACTAGAGAATTTTTCAACAAAAAAATGTTGAAAATATCTGTACTACCACAAGATTCTTCAATGTCTATGCTCTAAAATAATAATCATAAAAACGACAATTTCAAAAAGCATAAAAAAACTAAGTATTTGTAACATTGGTGAAAGATACAGGATGAACATGAAACCTTCTCAGAAGACGATGGAACGAGACCATAACCATTTGATGTGAACTTCTTTCTAACAACGTTTGCGTAATCCGTTAGCATACCATGAAAACTAACTTCTGGTTTAGGCGACGCTTTACTAGCAACCTCCTCAACGTCTTCAGGACAATTAACGTATACTGAACTGGTGTCACAAGGCTCAATGACGATGACCAACCACTAGCCATACCTAACATGTTACCACCAGAGATCTTTCTTGGGTAGATGAAGGTTTTAGGAACTTCAGACAAGGGTTGTGTTGAGCTGAGAACTAAAAAAGAACAAATATGGATAGATGATGAAGTGGAGAACAAGAATAGAGGTTATAGAAGACACACTACGTATGCTCATTGGTGTTTCACAAGAGTATACATTACAGGATAACTATGGATCCAAGTAGTCTAAACAACTAGGTACATTTAAGCAATCCATCTTTCCCATCGTAAACACAAGTGTCAAAAAAACGTGATCAAATTACAAAATTCGTGCAATCAAATAGTCGGACATGGTATTGTATTTGTAGAAGAGAGCCAATAAAATAAAAAGATTCTCTTGGGGCATTTGTAAATATTAGTTTAGAAATACAGATCGACTAATTATAAAGGCAGAAGATGTAAGAGTGAATAAAAACCATTTCCCGTCAAATCAAAGGAAAGCTTGGATATGACATGCAATATGCAAGTATAAAGTTGTAGAGAAAAATAAAAAACATTTTTAACGTTGTCACGGATATTACGAGTGCCGTAACAAAGTGTTGACGAGTTTCACATGCATTTGTCAAAACAAGCTTAAGTAGACAAAGAGCATGCCAAAAATATATGATGGAAAACTTGCTCAGCGCATCTACAAGCACCAATTTCAGAGCTTGCTCTGTCAAAAATTAATTGAGAATCTGAGCATGCGTTGTCAACTCCACAAACTCTCCAAGCTCATAGTAACGACCAACTGGATGTACTAGTACCGATTTTGGAGTAATTAGCTCGCTCAGTCACACGTTTTAAAACAAATCATCTGCGCATGCGCAGTCTCATTGAGCATGCTTAGTAACAATTTAATAGAGAAATCGTCTGCGCATGCGCAGTAACGATAACAATCATCCCACAACTTTCGTACGCCTTTAAATTTTGGTATATATATATATATATAAAGCTAAAACTTCATATAGTAGATATCAACTAGCAGTGGAAGCTGGGTGCGATATAGTATGCAGTGGCTTAGGGGCCCCCACTTCGGTGGCGACCGCACTCTCCCTGCGTATCCTGAGCAAAGCCTATCGCAGGTGATCTCAGGGTCTGATGGGCGGAAGCTTGCTATTGGCATCTCCCAAGTAGGATAGCGTGGAGGGGCCGAAATCTACCGAAACGTTAACATGCGGCGTTCTAATGCCTTGCGCTTAAGAAGGTATCGGGAAGCATGGACCGAAAACGGGGTTTTTTGCTTTCGAATTTTATCTTTTTGTTTTCTTCTAATAAAACAAACCAAGCAATGTTTCAATTAACTTCTTATGACCCTGTCTTCTTCTGACACTTATAAATAAAGACAACCTTAAACATGTTTTATACCAATTTTATCGGTTTATATCTTTCTGATTTAACTCTCACATTTACTGTTTCTCATGTATTACGAGCAAACCATACATATGTTTCATGGAAAACAAACAAGGATTATGTGGTTCCCTTAGTTAACATGCGACGCTCTAGTGATCAACTATCTCGGGGTATCGGGAGGCATGGACCAAAAACGGGATTCTTTGGTTTTCAAAATTTATCTTTTTCTTTACAAGAATTCTTCTCATAAAAAAAACTAGAACGTCCAAGGATACTTCAAAGGTTCAAACAACTTCTGCCTTTTTGAACTATAACTTAAAAAAACTCTAAGCATGTTTATACGTTTTTTACTTATTACCTTTTACAACGTATTTTTCTCATAACTCTCTCGTGATGAACGAGAGCCTCCTTATACAATATGACTCTTTCATCATGAACGAACGCATCCATGGGCTTCACGGAAAAAAGGGATTATGTACTTTGTTATGAGAACAAACCTGTTAAGAAATCAGGTTGTTATTTTTATAACTATAAGCTGTGTACAAAAACAAAGTGAGAGAAGTCACCATCATGCATAAAATGCTTTCTGATACGTAGATGAACACTCGTATTTACTAATTAGCAGACCTGTATATATTATATATTACAGATAAACTTCAAAAATACTTACCTTCCATCTAGCAATCCAGTATCAGACTCTCTTAAATTATTTGGTAAGAAAGTTTTCTGTATTCCAAGAGTTGTTCCATCCATCACCACCTTCTGGGGAATTCTTCCACATAATTCACAAAAAAACCCATTGTCAAAATCAATATCAAGCAACCTTAATAAGAGAAAATTCAATAACTTAATAAAACAAGCGATCACTATCTCAATGGAATATTCATATTTTGCAGCTGAAAATGAAATGATGCTTACCGTATCATGGCAATGATAGCGAGACGAAACTTGGCGTAAGTTATTTCCTTTGGGAAATTCAAACTACCCGAAGACACTTGCCTTTGTACATATGCAACATAATATTTGTACATAGGTAAACTGAACAAGAATAAAAAAGAAAAAACATTCAAAAGATATAGTGCGAGAAAATTAAATAATGGACAAACGTAGCTACTAATGCTTCGGCAAATTTTCATTAAAAAGTACCTCGACGTTATGAAAAGCCGAATGTAATCTTTTAGATCGGCATGAGATAGTGCATATGATCCAAACCATACAATAATGTTTTCAATGCCATCATAATGCTTTTTCGTAGCACAAGAGGAGCAAGGTCTACAATACACTAAATAATTTATTTAAGTCAAATAATTATGAAGTGAAGCGTAACCTATAACAAATCAGAACTTACCCTTCACATCATGGATTGAACAAAAGTACGCAACTGAACACAAGTCTACGTACAACCATTCATCTTGAATAGAACGTTTATCCCACTCTGCACCACAAGAACAAATACCACTTTCAGATGGCGCCAAAATTTTATGACCATTTTTTTCAGGAAGATCAGTAAAATCGCTTGCATCATTCTCATTGCCTAAAATAATTAAATAGTAATATTTACAAAATGCTAGAAAGTGCTAAATACCATACCGATAAAGGAAATAGTATATGTAAAGCTAAAAGGATGTTCACCATTGCAGATTATCTTGCATACCTGTTTCAAATAAAGAAACCTTTTCTTTGCTAAGTGTCAAAAAATAGTCTCGCATCTGGTGTAATTCCAAAGGAAAACTTAAAAGTGCCAATGGAGAATCCATTTCATCCTCGTCAACGATTTGCATGGCTTTTGCAAGGGTTGTCACATGAATGCAATGATATGACGAATAGCTGCAACATTTTAACTCGGGCTGGGGGCATTACTTTTGAATACACTAAAGTACAAACCCCCATGGACTATTCACTGGTTTTACAGCAATCCACTGAACCTCCTGCACACTGCACTAAACAAGTCCTAAAATATGTAAAATCATTTATCTTTAGGTTGTATTATGTGTGTATGTATGTATGTGTGTGTATGTATGTGTGTGTATGTATGTGTGTGTATGTATGTGTGTGTATGTATGTGTGTGTATGTGTATGCAGATTAATAATTATGATTAATTATGACTTCACAAAATCTTTAGAAAGTGCTTAATATATATATATCAGGCACGTAAAGCAAATGGTGAATATGACTTTACTATTTTTGTCATACATTTAGTTTATACTACTTAATGTATGTACTGTAAGTATGTGGCTATGTATGTATGTGAGTATGAATGTGTATACCTCAATAGTCATAAATAAATTCAATTTGCCCTGTTGGTTATCACCCTAATAGCTTTATAGAAGCTCCTGAACTTAGGCACAGGATGTATGGTAACAAATTGTGGGGTATTAGAAGGTTGAGAAACAATACGTGTATTTGTACAAAAAAGTTATTTTCACATAACAAAATATACTTCTTCAGGTTGCATCTCATGGTAGGAATGATCACTGAAAACAGACTGCATCATGGATGTGGATTCTGCATTCATAAAAGAAATTCCATGAGATAAATATATTGTGTAAATAATCATTCACAAGTTTTAACAATATTTTTGCTTGTAAAGCTGTGCTGGTTAACATCCACATGTAATAAGAACAATGTCGAACAAGGGTCTTGTAAAACACAGAAGGATGACTTCACAAGGGTTTGAAATGTACAATAAACTGATATTTAAGGATGAAGACATTTTCTCCCATACCACATGAAGAACTTTACATTGAAAAAATAAGCCAAATACAAATTTGAGACATTCACTACATGCAATGTCAGATTAATATGTAACAAGTTCTCACATCTTTGACAAGAGTCTTGAAACAAATAGTATGTAAGTGTAAGTCAAAATTTGGTGAAGCTGTTCAGACACCTTATATCCTGAAAGAGTAACACACAACACTTACTTTTTTCAATAAAATCTTTGGCTTCAATACCAAACTTTCTATCATACACAACCAGATATTTTTTCCATTGCTAATATGTGTATGCAACTAGGATATGGTATATCTGACAAGTACAAAAATGTTGTTTGGCTTGTTTTAATCATTTCATTTCAGTAACATCTATTTTACATACCTTTTTGAGGATCTAATTGTATATTATTAGGTAGGGCATCAACAAATTGCTTTCTATTTGCATCACATGAGCAGCACAATATCCAACCATAGCCATCAAGCAATAGGTGGGGATATCGATGTACAAATACAAGTGAATTATGCTGAAGAAAAAAATACATGCAGATTATAGCACCAAAAAAAGCATATTGAGTAATATCATTTAGTTGGGTATATACCCAACATTGAAATTATGGAAATAAAATTTGACATCACCATAATTGTTCTTTTGTTTGCATTATAATCATGAACAACAAAGGATTGCTGACGTGATACATTTGATGCAAAGTCAAACTGTAACAATAGCCCAGTATAGTGGCCAGTGGGTGACAAATGACTCTGAAAGAGCAAGTACGCAGTAATTATTAATGTTCACTATTTCAAAAATATCTATTGTAATATATTTTTATGTTTGTTGAGCACATTTCTACCAGATGTTAATAAAGTTTTGCTAGACAGTGTTTCACGCATAAGCAATCAACAAGCATATTGTCAATTTATAACACATTAAAAACATGACTAGTGGTAAACAGTATAAAGTATAACTGTATATGTGAGAACTACTTGACTATGTTGACATGGTTGTTTGGGTTCCTCTGTAATAATAGAGATAGATTGCTTGGTAAAGATATCTTCAGAGTCCTACAAATAAAGACCATTATTTAATTTAAAATGTTTACAGACTTTTAATAAGTGTTTAAATAATGCATGCCTTCTTTAAATTACTTCAAAATTTTTTAGTTATTTCTAGTGAAAGCAGTCCTACATATAACCACTTCCAATGACTTTTCATGAGAAACAATATCAATATGTACATTAAGAACCTGTGTTTTGGTGGTTAACTCTTGGTGCTTGTCATAATTTTCAGCAATATCTTCACTTTGTTCATTCTACATATAAATTAAAAAAAACCCATAAACATAGCGTATTTTTATATCTACATAGTTTTACAATATATGTAAACTTACCAAATCCCCAAATTCGTTTTCTTGTTCAAAAAATTGAGATTCATATGACACACTGCTATTCTATTAACATATATGACATTGTGATTAAAGGATGTAGAGAATCCAGACTTGAAATTGGAAAATGTGCTCCGAATAAGGGGGTGTTTACATGAATCCGGAATGACTTTCAATCCCGATCGAAACGTGATGTCAATCCGTGTTTACATGAAACTAATTGTTGTTTTTCTTCGCACTCATTTTAACCCATTTAGCCTCTTTATTTGCTTACGAGCTTCAATTTGCCGGAAGACAATACCCATGCCACATGCGTGCTTCGTCATTAATCACAATATCATTCCAGAATGAAACTCAATTCGCGTTTACATGAGATAACAAGTAAATTTCGATCCGGAATGAAACTAGGAATGAACTCGATCCGGATCGAGTTGTGACTCATTCCGGATTCATGTAAACATGCAATAGGATTTCTTTTAAAGTGGAATGAGTTCATTCCGGATTCATGTAAACACCCCCTAAGTGTTTTTCCTTACACCACATTGTGGGCATAAATAAATTTGTACACATACTTTTGTTAATATAACTGTGGTAATAAAAATAAATTAATATGAAATTGTGCAACCAGAAACAATAAAAAGAACACTTTAAAAATTCCTACCGCATCATCTTTTTGTGTGTTTCCTTTCCTCTCCACGTTATTGTAAAAGAAGTCATTTGAGCGTCTGAATTTCTTCCTGAATTGATACATTTTGCAAGTGTACCCAAAAAATAATACCCCGATTTATAAAAACCAGTACTGCAGGTGTTCTTGGATTGACAAAGTTAGCACATAAAATCTATTGTATCTATTCTGTGAAGTTAGCCTAGAATTAGTCTAAGTACCATTCTCCCAGCCAGACTTCCCGATAGATATTTAAAAAAGTACTAAGCATAGTACTGAGTGACTGAGCCCTGTTGATCGATTGCCTTGCTTCGAACTTTTGATGTTGCAAACTCGTAAAAAATATGAATACGCGAAGAAATATTGTCCTCATGCATGAACTTTGAAAAATGTAGTAAATGGAAGCCCTGAAATTTCTTCACCAGTCGGATAATATACACAATATAGTTAACATACCACTTGTTCAGAATACGCCTTTTTGAAAGCATGTCCATAATTATTCACTATCATCCATTGTAACCAATGACTTATACCCAATCCTCTAGATATCTAACTGCCGTTGTCGCGGTGAGGCAAATTTTATTCGCGGGCGCCATCTTGAAAGGTGGCAAAAAACATAACACGCAATATACGGTAGTATAGTTTACATGTCAAACTGACTCAAATATATGCTTGAAAAACGTTGAAAGCAATCAATCTTCAAAACAAACACAGGTATAACATCCTCAACTCTAAAACAACGTTCAAGAAGCACATTTTAGCTGCAAAGCGCGTAATTTTCGATTTTTCATGGTCAAATCGTGCGCCGCATATGGATGTACAAATCGCTTTTTGAAAGAGAGTAACATAGCTTTTCACAAATTTCCCATTGAAAATAAGGACTTCTGTAAAAGATGGGTCATTGCTATGAAACGAAAAAACTTTACCCCAAACGCAAACAGCTTTCTTTGCAGCGATCATTTTTTGCACGATGATTATAACACTGAAAATGCCTATAAACGCAAGTTAAAGTTAGACGCGATACCTTCAGTGTTCGCTTTTCCGGAGAGACTACTATCTAAAAAGTCAAAAAGAAAGCCTCCTGCTAGAAGAGAGACAGAAACATCATCACCAAGCGCTATAAAAGCTAAAATAGATTTGCTCGAGGAAAGTCATGTTCCTGACAAGGGAACATGTCCTTTCAAATACATTCTGACATACAAAATGTCCCAAGACCACCTTGAGCTGCTGTTTACATGCATACGTGGTAAGAATGGCTTCAACAATAATCTAGATATTGTACAATTTAAGTCCAGTCTACGAAAAATTCTATTAAGAAATTCCATCATTGGTTCCAAGCATGCAAACTGTTTGACTTTCGAAAATGAATCTGCTGGTTCTATTTTTTCATTAAAATGGAATAAAAGAAATGCTCCAGCCTTTGAAGTAGAAGAGATGACACCAAAGGACACACAATATGTCAGTAGTTTAGTTTCTGGATTAGAATCATGTTCACTGTTATCATACAAAGAAGCAATACTTGGATATATTGCTGGGTTTGTTGTAAAAAAGATAATCAATAGAATCACCTGTACTGAATGTGCAAGAGCTCTTTTGCTTAAGTCAAAAAAATCATCATCAGTTCATGATCATAATTATTCACACTTCCAAACTACTACATCTTTATCTTTAATCAGTTTGAAGAATCGCGGTGGTCTTGTTCTCCCTTCTAATGGTGTGACCAAAATAATATTTGCATCTGAAAGAGCTTTTCAAGTCCTCATTCATGAAACTCGTTCAAAAAAAAAAAAATTTCCAGCAGGAGAAACTTGAACACTATAATGGTTCATCTTATTAACCAAGAGCTTGCAGAAAAGAGCTTGTTTCCTGAACTCAACGAGCATGATGTTGATCACGAAGCAATAACTGAAGATCTACATTCATCACAGCTTATCAAACAGATCATTGAAAAATACATCAATTTACGACTTTCGACCTATGGTAAGCGATATAATAAAGATATCCTCCACAAAAACAAAATTGGTGTTCGCCAGCAATCTACGAAGCTTGTTTTATTTCAAGGAATCTAGTCGACTTCGATGAACATCCACACCACAACCAAGGAAATGTAAATCCTAAAAATAATTAATAGTGGTTTATTGTAAATAGTGAAAATAAGCGCATTTTACAACGATGCAGTCATATTGTTAATAGATCTAAAATTATGTTGTTCAGGTAAAATAATTCATATAAACCGTAAACGTTGTGTTCAAATCAAAGTTCTGGATAGCTGTTATGCGATTTTGTCGCTCTTTTTCCGTAAATATGTTTTTGGTTTACGATAAAAAGCATAGAGAACAGCAAAGAAGATGTAAATTAATAAATACTCACGATTAGTAGTTCATTCTTATGTAACTCTCAGCCTTTAGTTTATGGTCGCAAAATACACGTTAAGACCGCTCTATCTCAAGTATTTAAAAATTTAACACATTTTAACAATATTAAAGAAATTACTCACCATTTTTAATGCAACTTCAGTAGAACAGCATCATAAAAACGCTCTCAAAGTCGATTTCTCTCAGCACAGACTTAATGTTTTTATATGCCGCCATTGTGCTTTTGCCACCTTTGCAAATGGCGGCCGCGTAGAAATTTGCCTTACTCATTACTATACAAATTTGGCTGAGTCAGGTATCTAGTAGAATGGGTACTAGATCATTGATTGTAACCACTATCAACATCCTAATGTCATTGGTCAAAAATAGTCACATGTTTGATTTACTTTTGCCTTTCATTCATGTCATTTCTAGATATCAATTTTCTTATTCGTCCCAAGTTCAATCAATAATAAAAAAATATTTATTGTAAATTTTACTATAGCAAATGAACGTGACGCCAAGAGTTTGTAAATCACATGCAATTTTTCGTCGTGGTATAGTGAACTATCTATCTCGACCTTATTTAAACCTGAACATTTTTACGAAGATGGTTCGAAGTTCTCTGCAATCTCTCACCAGTTTAAAGAAGCAAAAGACAAATTAGGATCTTTAACACAAGATCCAGGGAATGAATTGAAGTTAAAGATGTACGCCCTTTTCAAGCAGGTATTTTACGATTCATAAAGATATTGTATCCGGTTTTTACATAAAGCTTGAACATTAGTTGTTGTATCTCCTACCTACAAGCTCTTCAATTAAATTAAATGGTGACTTTACATTTTTAATGCACAATGTGCATCATTGCGTTTGAATCACATTTTTGCAAAGGCACAGTGAATTTTTTTCAATTATAGCTGTTCACAGTCCCACCATACAATACAATCAAAGTTAAAAATAAGACGAACCCAAATAACAATATACATTTCCAGGGTTCTTTAGGCAAATGTAATACACCAAAGCCTGGGACTTTGGACTTTGTTGGAAAGGCAAAATGGAATGCATGGATGCAATGGAATGCTTTGGGTGATTTATCACAGGTGAATATTTAGTTTAAGAAAGGCTGCACTTATCTTATAATGAACATTCAATATGTATCTAGTTTCAAACATCACCAAAGGACTGTATCTTTCAACAATTTTATTGAACACTCTCACAAGTCTTACTAAAATCTATCGTCATCAAATTATTTACAGTAAAAAAGTTGTTTTGTGCAAAGTTGACAGCACACCGTTAATTAAGAACTGTGGGTCTTCAGGAAATTATGAGTACCTATCGGAACATACAGCTAAAATATCTGCATGTAAATCTGTGCTTTTCAATGGTTTTAATATACATAGTTTCTCTCCAAGCCATGCAATCTTAATTATATCCCCTATTTGTATTTACGAAGAATTCCTTAACATTTAGGAGAGTAAAATCTTGTACTTAACATTCTTAGTATTGGTGATGCAGGAAAAAAATGCAAATGTACCATTGATTCTCTATCAAATACCTATGTACTTTTGAAAAAAACTTCTATTGCATGTAATGAATACTTTTAAATTGAACTTTTCTTTTAGGTAGATGCACAAAAACAGTATATAGCACTTGTGGAATCTTTACTAGGTGATTTTGAATTTTGCTGTGTATTATAAACACAAAGCTTTTCTGCAAAATATTCTGTATAAACATCATTTCCCTGTTGTGTACATGTCCTTCTCAACATTGAACTATAGAACAGATTTTTTGACTAACAATGTTTTTAACATTACAGGAGTAAGTTTGTTATATGTCTACAGTTTTTTTTTTGTTTTTTTTAAACCTGTCTTAGTTAACTTTAATCGCGATTTTGATTAAAAAAGAAAAATTAAAATTTAATTAAAATTATAAACTACAACATACAAATATAAATGTCAAAACTAAATCAAAGATAACTAACATCAATGTTTAAAATATCCATGATAAAGGGACAGTCAAGTGTAAAGACAACTTTCCCAATAACCTAGGTCAATATTTAAAGTATGTTCGCGAGTTGAGGCAGATCGACTTCCTCGTATCGCAGTAATTGCTGACCTAATCAGTGCGAAAGACAGTTTACAACGCATCCACGCTAGCCTGATGCCATATTTCAGCTTTCTCTTTTGTGCCAGCAGATCAGCTAGCCGCTTATAAGCAATTGCCGTCTCTTTCCCCATACCACCTGATGTTGAAAAAACCAGTGGTGTAAAAGCAGCATATTCAATATCTCTTACTCGATCACCATATTCCCTTTATATGTCTAGAGTTATTAAAGTTAAATATTGTTAAAAAGGTTTGACATGCAAGTGAAACACCTTAGTCATTCATCAAGGAGATGAAACATCTTTGAACTCAATCTCTTACACTTTTGGGCTGTTTAGTCCAAAACAGTTATTGCAAATTTATTCAATATTTCTTAAATGTAACTTCAGGACAAGAACCCAAGACCAACAGCCAACGCAACAAAGACATTAATACATCAAATGAGTTTGAAAATATTCTTGTCTCTACTGATGGCGGTTTGAGGACAATCACAATGAACAGGCCTGATAAATACAATGCTTTGACCCCAAAGGTTTGTTGTTAACTACTAGAAAATCATGCTCCAACAATAGACCACCTCTTCTAACCATAACCAGCCATTTATTTAATGGTTTATCTCTAACAATTACCAGTCATACCCATTCAATAGACTACCTCTTCTAACCATGACCAGCCATTTATTCAAAGGTTTATCAAGATTTTCTTCGACATTTCCACCAGCTGCTGGTTCAGTTCATTAAAAGTTCCGTTTATTCAAAACCTTTTGAAATATGCAACAAAGGACAAATACTCTGCAGCAAGGGGCCGCATCTCGCAAGAAGCCGCAAGTCTCTCATCAATTTTCATTCAATTGCTTCAAGATAGTACAATCATTGCGATTATTTAAGCCTCAATAAATAGATTTATGGAGTAACAATATGTACTTTAAAAGAAGAAATTCTCGTTGTAGTTTTGTCAACGCCACAAACGAAGAATAATGTTTACAAAGCTGAAAGCCACATGTTGTATGTACTTTGCTCATTATCACTTATTTATTAGCGGAAAGCTAAGCTGTTATGAATAGCACAACTTACAAGATGCTTTATAATAACGAGAAAAATATAAATTTTGGAACTGAAACTGAATGTGATCTTGAGAAACGTGTGAAGATGTTAATAGATAGTCACAAAGATTTCATGCGGTTTTCATGGCTTAAGAACATAATCTAAAACCGCTTGCTGTTCGCACACCTTTTACCTTTTTTTTAATAGAATGTTGAGCAGTAAAAGAAAATTTATGGTTTACTGATTGAGAAAGAAGATCTGTAAGGCTACTAATAACTTGCGATTTCTCTTGCATAAAAAGGAATGAACAACTACAATTTTAAAAGTATAGTTTTTCACAGACGGTTTTTTTATTGTGAAATATTCTGTCTAATGCGAAAAGTTGTCCATCTACAACAAAATTCGCGGTAAAAGAGATTAACCACATATCAATGCTTTATAAAAAGTCAACTTGGGAGATTAGAGAAAGCTGTTAAGGCGTGGCACGGATCGGAAATTTTAAATTTTTTTTATGAATTTAAACTAGTGTAATGAGTATGAATGAATTTGATTGGTTTTGCAATAAAATTTAAATTGACGTTGCAGTTTTGCAGCAACCCCATGGTGGCTGTTTCTTTTGTCTATATAACACGTGTTTTATAATAAAGTGATAAGTGTCGTTGTCTCTACAGTTCGCATCATATCGATGTAAATTAAAGTAAATTTGGACTGTGAGATAATGACTTCCCACATGTCTCATTTTGCTTCCTTTGAACATAACACTTTTTATATTTAGTTTGAGGAAGCAGCCATTGGCAATGAACTTTTAACATGCAATTGGCATAGAAGAAAGCGATCCGTTTTCAAACTGTGAATTTGTTAGTTTATGGAAAGTATTTGTGGTTTTCATATGCATCATGCTGATGGACTCCTTACAAAATAATATCATTGGATTCCCTTTGCTGTTAGGCGACATGGTGGATGCCCTTTCTTTGTTTGTTATTCCCTTGAGACACACATGAAAACCAAGAATTGCTGTTTTCAAAATTATAATTAATGTTTGCTTGATGAGATGAAGACAAGAAAGAGCGACTCGCAGCTTTGGCAGAAAAACGTGTAAAGTAAATTTGGAATGTGAGATATATTGACGTCGGGCATTTCTCGTTTTGCTTCCTTTGCAACATAACGCTATATATATATCGGCAAGGTCACAATTCGTTTGTTGAAGTTTGGTGTAGAAGCCATTTTCAATGAAGTTGAAAGCAATGTGGTTAGTTTATGTTATGTTTCTATATCTTTAGATTATTCTTGGCTCGATGTTTTTTTTCAATCATATTTAGCAGATATAATCACCAACAACTTTATTTTCATGCTTGCTAGCGTCAGGAATACGCCTAAAAAGATATTGTGGTAAAAGTCATCTCTTAAAAATCTATCGTAGTTAATTATTGGTACTTAGGTGTGTGAAATGTAATCTTTGGAGTTATGTGCATAAACTATAGTTTTTTAATTGTGAGGTGCATGAAATATAGTGTTTGCAAGCTAATTGTGTGAATTATAGTGTTTATAAGTTAGGTGCAAGAAGTATAGTGAGTTAGGTGGATTCATAATATTTGTGATTTAGGGGCATAGACTATAACAGTCAGGAGTTATGTTCATGAACTCTAATCTTATGGTGTTAAGTGCAAGAACTGTAGTCTTTGGGAGTCAATGTAATATAATATGAAAGAGATGCATGAGATTTCATGATAAATTAATTTTGCTGATGCATTGTTACTTTGCATATCTTTATTTCAGATTTTCTCATATTGTAGATCCCACATGGATGGAGTTGTGAAAGTCCCTTTACCACCTCTCTCATTCACTTCAATTACTCTTACTAGTTTTTCATTGCTCATGTGTCATGGTGATTCATGGCCAAGAATGTTTATTTGTAGTTTGGATTCTTTGTGGATGTCAGTTGTTTGTTCATATAATGATGATGGGCCCCATTATTATATGAGCCCACCTGAAGGTGGTCAACTGATACTCACAGAAGATCTACTCTGCACTAAACATTCTTTATGTGATGATATAACTGGGGTATTGAAGTGGTCCATTTCCGTTTGCTCGAAGATGCGTATATAAAGGAATGAAGTAGCTACAAAAGAAGATAGAAAAGTTTGGTTATAGCCGACATCATCAATAGAAGAGGTTTTGTGATAAATGATTATAGGCCTCTTGATTTATCTCTATTGTTCTTGTGAAAATCTCAATGCTTTTTGTTGATGGTTTTAATTTTTGGTTTGTTTATTGAATGGCACATTTATGCCGTTAATTGCATAGAGGTGCAGATTATTCAGATTGTGGTGTAGACCTGCAATAATACGACCTACGACTTCGTGTCACGTGTCCTAAACCTTTGATCGCTTCGGTAAACGGTCCAACAGCTGGATTTGGTCTTTCCCTTCTCGCATTGTGTGATATAGTCTTTGCTTCAGAAAAGGTACTAGTATTGAGTTTATAAAATTACTCATCCTAGCTGGTCTGATTTCATCTGTGTTTTCAACTGTTTAATATCAGAGTTATATTTAATATGGAAATTAGTGATTGTCTCAAAAGAGTTTTTTGCGCGTACCGTCACTTCACTAACATTTAAGTCATTTTTGAGAGTTTTGTGGAAAAAAGAAAGGAATTGATATAATTTTTAAAACAGCCGAACTTTTTTGAATATCATATGTCAAACATTTATTGAGTCGTTTTTGATTGGTCAATTTACTTCGCCAATGAATGCAATAAACACGTCAATAATACATTCAGACGAAAATCCCCAAAGTGAAAAAATTTATGTGGTAACGTGGCGATATTAAGCCTCGACGGGTTCAGTTTCCTTTACCTCCATACTTCCCTCTTTACCCACAACCCTTAATATAATAGAGTACTTTGTTCACCCCTCTAGTGACTCCTCAGTACTACATTACGTAATTTTTATTTCAGTTGACATATTCGTCGTGTTTTTTTAAAGGCAACTTTTCAAACAAAGTTTGTGGAGTGGGGTCATCCTCCAGTTGGATGTTGCTCTCTAACTTTACCTCATTTATATGGTCGTTCACAGGTACAAGTGATTTGTTTATATTAAACGGAGGCCTGGGCACTAGGTCATATTTGCCATGTTATGTATCTGAGTTGTATCCACGCCTATTGATCACTTTATATAAAAATTAAAATGTTTTCTTTTCTTGAACCTGAGAGGATGTGTTATGTTCTGAGGTGTTAAAAATTAACTGTGAGATTGAAAAGTAATTAAAACTACGAATAGCTTTATCTAAGTTCCCCAAAATGCTTCACTCCCTATCCCTATCCCCTCCCCCCCCTCAAAAAAAGTTTATCGTGAAACATTATTTTTTTTATGAAGGAACCGAGATGCTTTAAAAAATTTCATTTTGTCTTATGGTGAATTTCCTTTAAATCAGGCCTTGTCTGTTATTCTAAGCAGCACGAAACTCGACTGCTACATGGCAAAGGAGCGCGGAATTGTCGCAGAAATTTTATCTTTCAAACATTTGGAGGAGGAACTCAATTAACGTTTGGCGAGATTTTCACTAGTTTCTAGACAGGCTTGTGTGTCTATTTTTACGAGGGAGAGGGATTGGGCACTATTGGAAAGAGGAAGGAGTGGGGGTGGGCGGAGCTTAGCAACTGGAGGGAGAGGGACTGGACACGGGACCTTTGAAAATGAAATAAATTTCTATTGTTGTTCATGGACGTTCGCGTCGCAGATTATGAAAATATTGACAGTTTCGAACTTTTAGCAAATCCATGTCAACAAATAGTAAAGCAGCATATTTAATATTGTAGTGCCTGCGAGACACAAAGACGTTGATGGTCAGCAGTAATATGAAGAACTTGAGTTTAAAAATCACGAGGAATGCGATTTGTTTCAAAAGTACATCAGCAACGATGATATTGTGGATTGCATCGTAAGTTGATGGTGGACGAGGTTACAGGAATGACTTACCATCCAGGTATACTTGCGATCAGACTTATGGCGCGTGCTAATATTTATTGTACAAATAGGATAATGTGTCCCAATGATCCGTTTGTAACCGTTACGCAGCGGAAATTGTATTCCTAATGATCCGTTTGTAACCTTTACGCAGCGGAATTTGTAGCGTTGTTTGTGTAAATCATTCGTAACTTGAGTTGAATAACAAAACATATTCGTTCATTTAACCACGATTTTTAAAATCTTTACTTTGGAGGAAAAAAATTGCGTTTTGAATCAAGTTCCAAAACATAGAAAAAAAAATTTAGCTGGAAAATTTCGAACACTCGTTCTGTATCGTCGAAGTCATTGAGACTTCAGTGTTTACTGCTGGCGTAACGGACTTCTTAGTCGCAATAACCTTATTTTCTTGTGCATTTGTTGAAAAATGATGCAGTTGTTTAAAAATAAGTGTGATTAATTAACATATTGTCACGTGACATCAAGTAGATATTTGCGCAGGTGCTTTTGTACGCTTAACACTTTGGTGTAAATGGTTTTTATCAAACTGAATAAAATACACAGAAAGAAAATACATCGAAGATTTCATAAACAGGAATCAACTTAATATTTCAACTATATTTTTGATATGCGTTGTAAAAGTCATCACTGCTTGCGCGCATTCCTCCGAAAGCCATCTTTGAGCAAGCAGTTCGCATTCTTTATTATTCACATCGTGAAGTTTTTTCAGGTCTGCTGAGCGACATAATTTCTTGGACAATGAGAGCGACTGCAATGCAGAGAAGCATTGTATGGTTAAATGAAACCATGCAATAACTGTAAAGTCCAGATTTGTGCTACCTTCGGCGGCAACGCAGCCATGTATTTCATTCTGTTGTTAATTTCTTTTTCAAACTCGGCTTGAGTAATAACTTCTGTTACCAAACCGTAGTTACAAGCTTCGACCGCAGTCAGTTTTTTTCCAGCGAGTAACATCTCATTCGCCTGAGTGCAAATTAATAAGAAATGTGTGACAATCATACCTTAACTCTTAAAGTGGTACTATGACGAAAATTTTGCCTCTCGTTTTTTTTTCATAGATTAATAGTGTATGTAAAAAAATCTCTTCTGGCGAAATCTTAGCGCAATGTATTCCATGCTGCTATTCCATGTTACGTAGCGATAAAACTTGAACTTTAAGAGCCGCCATTAAAATGCGCCATATTTGAATTTTCAAGAAGGAAGGTGCCTGTGACGTCATAGTCTTAACTCGCGGCTGTTTACAATATAACACTATATACAAATAGAGATTTAAAAGGTTGTATAACTCAATTTTTTTAACATGCCTTCAACACGCTGTGTCGTGCAAGATTGCAGTAATAAGTCTGATAGAAGTACAGGCATTTCATTACATAAAAGCCCAAACGACGAGTCTTTGAGAAGAATTTGGATTAAATTTGTTCAGACGAAGCGCGCAAACTTTAATCCGAGTTCGCGCGAAATTCGATTTATGATTTGTTCGAATCACTTCTCGGATGATTGTTTTGAGCGTTTATTCCATTTGGGTGGTATTACTAGACGGCTCAAACCTGGTACCGTACCTACTATTTGGAAGAAATCACAAACAACAACAACGTCAAGAGAGCGGCGTCAGGTTAGCACAAGTTGCTATTATTATATACTTACATATATTGCAGATGATAAATTTACACAATTTGAGAGAACCAATAATACATCCAGGCAAACTTTCAATATATATTATACATTAATTCTAAGGTTTTAAAGGAAATACAAAATGAAGTGTCTGGAATCATGCGATGACCTTTGGTCTTTAAACCTAACGAAGCTGCTTGAAGAACAAATTCGTTCAGGCAAACTTCGTTAAAGCCAGGGTGATCCAAAATGCATTTCCTTTCATCGATTTCGAACTGATACATTTTACCACGGCATTGCTCTATTTCCATGCAGCATCGGCACTCTTGAGGGTTGACAACAAGATCCAACGAACAATGGCCACATTCACACCTTTAATATTGGCCAAATTGTATGTTTCCATAAAGTCATCATAGCTAACGGCAGACGATTCAGATCAAAGTAACACACTAAGAATGACATCTTACCATGAAGTAACATCAACACGGGCATCAAAACGATATTGCAGCATGTCTTCAACCCGCCGTTCTTCTGCGACTGTAGCTTCGTACTCAGCAATTTCATCGGGCGAAGCAAGCGGTTCAGTATTATCGACAAATGGCAAAATTTCCGAATTAGATTCGTTCGAATTTGCCGTCACAAATTCCGATGAAGAAATCGATGCGTTTGTCTCGATCGAAGACTCAGAGAGCGAGCTAGACCTCGATGAATTTGACATTTTTTTTGCTCTATTTATGTATTACTTTGTATACTTTCCAATGTGCGCTTCTTGCCGTGTTAAGACTATGACGTCACAGACTTTGCTGATTGCAAATATTCAAAATGGCCGATTTTAATGGCGGACATGAAAATTAGACATTTCAAATGTTCATAACTCCCTCGTTATATTATTATTTTTGCTTACATTTTACGAATGCAATAATTGATATGTGTTTAAACTATTGAATGCTAAAATCGATGATTTTTTAACGCTAAGTTTTCGTCATAGAACCACTTTAAGTATAGAGCATGTTAACTATCCAGTTGGAGAATATGCACTGTTCAACCAAATCGTAGACAAAAGAATCGTGGAACGAATTCGCAAACTAGCAAACAAAAATATAACAGCGATTCCAGAAGTCAAACGTTTTCTTGAAGAATTCGTACAAAATGATTGGTTTGCTGGTACACCTGAGCACACGAAGCCCAAAATGACAAATCGTCGATATTATCCAACAACCAAAGATATACGTAATCACGTGGCTATAGCTGTTGCCTCGACAAAAGAAGTCAACGACTAGCAGGAATCCCTGCTACGAAAGATAGACGCGTGGAAATTGTCATTAGAAACGTCAAACTTCTTTCTGCGTACCCATGAAGGCAAACCAAACTTTTTCGGGAATCCTGTGAATTGTAGAGAAGGTAATAATTTTCTGTTCGTCCATCAAGAGCAATGGCAACGAAATCTCTTACTGAGGTATGGAAGTGACCTGACCTTACTTGACGCAAAATACAAAAATACAAAATATGCACTACCATTATTCTTCCTATGTGTTCATACCAACGTTGGTTACAAAGTTGTTGCAGAATTCATGTGTCAGCAAGAGAATGAAATTTCTATCTTGGAAGCATTGAATATCTTGAAGGAAGGGAATAGGCACAGGAGAACTTTCATCGAATAAATCTTTGTCCACATAATTATTTTCGGTTTTTTCTATGATTTCATTTTTGCTTGATTTTAGTTTTTTAAAAGAAATAGAACTTTGTTTTGTTCGCTTGCAATTGCTTGCGAAATTACTGTTGGCCATATTTGCTTTTTATCAAGCGTACTTAGCAGCCAAGCCTAGTAACATATAACATATTGATGAGTGAAATGTTGTAGTTTTCATTAAAGCTCGCTTGCAGGCAGTTCCTGGTTAATGTAAATTAATAATAAGGGCATCATGGCAGTGCAAAGGATCCGTTCAATATTTTGAGTATTTGGTGCAAATATAAAACCCATGCATTCAACATGCTACATACGCTACAGCAAGGAATAAATTTGTGGTGTCCTTCATATAAATGTCACCCACGCTCCAAAAGTAGTGGGTGCCCGGACACCCAGACACCCACGGCTTCGCAAACCCTTGAATTAGTATCCCATAGAATGCGTAACAAGAAATTAAACTTCTGCAACTACGTATTTCTTTAACTCAATAGTGAATTGTTTATGCTGTCTGGTTCGACGATTCCGACTATAACCATTCTCTTTCACTGTTGGTAGCGACAAATAAAACTGATGCAACAATTGGTTCGAGTTTGTGTCAGTCATTTCTGTTTTGTATAGGTTAGAAACGAGCATTTAGCCTTCAACGGAGAGGAGAACTGCGAGAAATTTATAAAAACTTTAGTTCTTGTGAAAAAAACCTAAATCGCGAAGATCTTCAGTTTGTTCGTTTGTTCCTTTCTCACTATCAACCTTAGTCTTCCCACTTCCCCACTGACAACCATCGGTGTGAGTGTAATAATAGTTGCCCCTTATGGGACACCCCGAAGCTTGTAGGAGTTAGTTGTTAGTTCAATAAACAAGTTTACGCGACAGCCCTCGTGCTTTTATATTACTTTACTACAATGAGACTTAATTTTTTTTGCCATGGTTTTCTTATTTTTGGGCAGGGTTCTTATATATTTTGATAAATAAGTCGTATCTAGTTCTGGATGAAAAGAATCAGATCTGGTCTCAAATCATCTGGGGCTGGAAAGATAGATAGTAGTCAATGCGTTCGGATCATAGAATGCTTTACATACAGTGTACATCAGCAAAATGTATTTGGTAACTCTCTGGTGAAAAACTGAATGTGTAAAATCGTCTGATGTACAAATAAATCTATTGAAATCTTCAAATAAATGTGTGAACCTTGCAGAAGAAGTTGTCTAGTTTTGGAAGCCATTTTGCTTATGGAAAGCGAAATGAAGACCAGAAGGCAAAACGTTTTGCTTACATGACGAGCCTCTGACAAAAATTTCATCAAGTTTGTTGTTATTGTCGATTTCAGTTAACTTTTCAAATGGCGATTGCCAAGTTACTTTCTAATGTTGCCAACTACATTTCCAAATATGGAATATTCGTTATGAACTTGTCAACTTGAGTTGACAAGTTGTGTACTTGAGTACTGAAGTTGTGAACTTGAGTACTGAAGTTGGGAACTTTAGTAGTGAAGTTGTGAACTAAAGTTGCGAAGTACTGGCAAAGGCAAAAGGTCTTTGTACCCTGTAGACATTTGGCAATGAATCCGTTCAGTAAGCAAGGAAAAGCTTTACCAATAGAAGTAAGAAATGAAATACTTGAAAGGTGGTTAAATAACCAGCGTTTGACAAACATTTTGAAACAACTAAATCTACCGTATAAGACTATATCAAATATAATAGATCTATGGGTAGACACTGGTTCTATTGCACCTCGCCAGAGCGAACGTGATGTTCGAACCACGCGTACAGATGACGTTATTGCATACGCTGAATAACTAAAAATTAATAAATCATCTATTTACGCGAAAGAGATTCAGCAACACCTAGAAAATATCAAAGTTTGCCTTCCAGCAAACATACCTAGCAGGTCATCCATTAGTAGAATTTTGAATAAAGATCTTGGTTACTCTTGCAAGATAATAAGTCAAATTCCTCGAGAGACACAACGGCCGGACGTTATGGAGAAGTTATAAGCTTACGTAGCAAATATTTCATTGATTGATTGCAACCGTATGCATTTCTTTGATGAGTCGCCTGTAGTTGTTACGAGTGGCAACAGACGTCGAGGGCACAGTATGCAGGGTACTCCTGCATTTAAAATCCAACGATACTCTTCTAATGCCACATTTACTGTAAATTTTTTACATAATGTGAACGGCGTATCGCATTATAACACTCTAAGAGGGCCGTCAAACGGATTAGAATTGCTAAAGCTTTTCCTTGCTTACTGAACGGATTCATTGCCAAATGTCTACAGGGTACAAAGACCGTTTGCCTTTGCCAGTACTTCGCAACTTTAGTTCACAACTTCACTACTAAAGTTCCCAACTTCAGTACTCAAGTTCTCAACTTCAGTACTCAAGTACACAACTTGTCAACTCAAGTTGACAAGTTCATAACGAATATTCCATATTTGGAAATGTAGTTGGCAACATTAGAAAGTAACTTGGCAACCGCCATTTGAAAAGTTAACTGAAATCGACAATAAAAATTTCATCAAGTTGGCTCTTAAAAATATCGTCAAGTTTAATAGTAATAATTTCATCAAGTTGGCTGCAAAAAATTTCATCAAGTTTTAAATAATCTCCTTAATTATGGTGACTTGAGCTCTTATCACAAATTTTGCAGTGGCTTGATGATATTTCGTGCAATTTGAAATATTGACGCATTTGGCACCTCATATTTGTGCCAGAGAATACGGCCTATAATTTAACATAACTGTTCTGACATGACTTGATGCGGTGTAAATATTTAGTATTTTATATCTCTCAGGATGTGTTAGAAATGTATGCAAGGAGAGCCAGCTACGCTCAATACATAAGGAGCGAGCATGGGAGCGAGTACCACCTGGCCAATCACTTGGCGATCTACTGTCTGACGTCATCTGCTTCAGATGTCCCGCGAATCGAAACGACAGAAGACGATATCCGGTAGTAATTGTCAATAGAGCAATAACGATTTTGTGGTCTGACTCTGACCAGATCAACAGGTCTTGCTCTTCTAATGAAATCGATCTGTTTGAACTTTTGGCGACGTTGCTTTCAAAATGAACACAAGCGAATACCTGAATCAACTTCTAAAAGACAAAACCACCATTTCAAAAATGCCCAAAATATTTCTTCATTTAGAGCGTCTTCTTGATGAAGGTGAGTCGCCGTCGTATTTACATTTCATTAGATAGCATTTCCAAATTCGAAAACCGTTTATTTTGTACGCTTTTTGCCAACTTCGCGTCTTTTTGTTGTTTCGCTCAAAAGAGTCTCAGAGCTAGCACAATGGCAATCGATTGACTAATGTATTTGTTGAGTGTTCCACTTTGGGACATCCAGTTATTTTAAATTCCGATTTAAAGTATATTCTGCGCCAATGCAGTATGTTTACAATATGGTTACTGCTCAGAGTTATTAATCTTTTAGTGTCAAAATTGTTTCTTCTTGTTTCATAATACATCGGCGAAGCCTACTGAAAGCACTATTTCGGTTTTAATAGGGTAGGAAAAATTATGATCTATCCAAATATTTCGAGTTTGCCTTATGTTAGATAAACCTTTATGGTACTCGATATTATGCGTCCTTATTCAATAGCATTAAATTCACGATAAATTAGTCGCAGTTCGACGAGTATTTCCCATAACACTTTACCCATATCCTATTTGTTATTGTATCGTGTAAATGGGCATTATTATATTTTATCTTCGCTTCGATGAAGATTTGAATATCAATATTGCTTTACCAAGTAGTATAGAAATTACTATCATTCTTGTGTCTTTCAGACTTTTATTTCGGTATAAAACAGTTGAAACGTCACTTGGTCGTGAAGGCATGATGATTGAGAGTAAATGTTGTGCACCAAAAGTGTAATACATGAATATAACTGCCTGCATTAAAGTTGACATGTATTTGATATGTTGATTTCTGGGCCGCTGTAACAAACACCTGCTTACTCTAGACAGGTTAAAGTGCGAAGCGTATTCTAATGATATGTATATAAATGAATTGTAAAATTTTCTCATTTATCACTAACAGTGACAATTTTGCTTAGCCTTTTGCGCCTGTTCAAAATCTTTGAATCAGCATGGTCAACATATGAAATTTGTTTTTGAAACTGTTATTATTGACGTATCGTATTTCATCACAGAAATATTTGTTTCAAATTGTCATGATCTTCGATTTTCGGCGCATGTGAGAGACTTAGCAAAGTCATGTCATTTTTTGCGTCACATAAACGAAGAATGTTCGCTTACTTACCGTAACATTAAACATATGACTCGATATTTTATAATTGGACTAATCTTTCTTTACAAATTCTTTATGAAATCACTAGGATTTATGGATTACTAACAAAGGCTTTATATCTTTTATGGCTGGCTTAACATGTTTAATTTCAGTAGAAGTCATTAATACGCGTCTGTTTCCCCGTTTCTTATCAATTGTTCAAAGAGATAATTGAACTTTAAAAATGCCATCAGAAACCATCAATGTTTTAAGGTTAGCGATCATTTGTTCTAAATTGGATTTTTTACGCCATTTTCGATATCTTAGCAACACTACGTTACAACATTTGCTGCTGCCTCTTTATTTGTTGTGTATTGGTAGGAGAAAGTTTTAAATATGCAAAGTCATGCAAATTCTATTATTGACGAGCAAAATCTTACAACAAGCTTGTGATAATCTTTGTACGCCTCTTCGTTTGAATGTTTCTGTAGTTCTAGTAATGATCGTAATAAGTATACGTTCGACCTAGTTCTGCGTTGGAAAACTATCAAAACTGTGGCAATCTGTTTACCCGTAAGAAGGCTAGGAAATGATCGTCAAAATACTCGATCGGAGGACTAGAAAGTAAAGCAAAGTCGTAATATTCCATCAAAGAATCTGCGCCCAACTCGCATCGTTTCAAAATTATTAATAACTTTACAATAATCACGTGACAACTACGAAATCTGTTAACTCGATCACAAGTGTAAGAATGATTTAATCTACAGTGATTACTATCTGGAACTTCTAACGACGTTTTAACGATTATTAATGACTGATTGTTGATCTAACACATTAGATAAAATTAATTGTATAAACTCTTATATTTAGAGATTAACCGCATTCGAACCGAACTTTTCCACGGTCCATGCAATGGCCTACCAGTACCTGCACCGGCCCCACTTAATCTTCCTCCTTCTAACGGTAACATTGTTAAACTAACAGAAAAGGTCTTTGCTCCTGTTAAAGAGTTCCCTAAGGTCAGTTCACAATGTCTTAGAGCACTGAACTTACATAATATTGATCGTCCATGATTCTTCGCCCTGCACGATCAATGCCCCTGTCAACATTTTAAAAAATTTTTAATGCTTCGGTTTTGACATAGCTAGTTCTGCCATCTTAACTCCAATGTGCAGAGTGAAATCAATGAATGAAGTATTTACTAAAGAGTTGACGTCGTCGATAAAAAAGTCGTCTTTTATGTTAAATGATTAATTTCAATGGTGAGGCCACTGATCTGAAAATACACTTGATAACGCATTTCGCTATTTGGTGAAGCCAGAGCCGCCACATTGCAAGGTCCCACTTGATACGAAAAAGTAATCATAATATTAATCATGATCATATTTCCACAAAATCTGCTGTGTTTATATATGGCTTTAACTTTTAAGTTCAAAAATAGCAGAAATACGTCGTTATGAAATCTCTGTCGTATATTAAAGTTGGGTTTCAAGTAGATAAGATGCAGCTTTGTCACACTTTTGTCACGGAGCTCTTACCCGTGCCAGTTAGTTTCCAGTCCCCTGAAGTTGATCGGTGCGCGCGCATGTCAACCGGAAATAGGGGTTAATAAACATGGCATGGCATTGGATGGCGTGAAAATCGGAAATACGACAAAGCTGGAAGTTGCATGCTATTGACAAAGTAACATTAGATCCGCCTTATGTTTTATTGGTTAATAAACCGGATCTATGTTATTGTGTATTCATTCTTCAAACTATATAGTCGAACTATCGTCTTAAAAAATGTTATTTGCGTTGTTTATTATTGCATTGCTTTTGGACGTTTTGAAAAAAAACAAAAAATATGGCACACATGTTTAATCAGATAAATGCAGACACTGTTGAGTTTGAAGAAGTTAGTCACAGCGATCTTATCAATTTGATTTTCGTCGATTTTATAAGTAAAAAGATTCAAGAGCTACGAAGAGCTGAAAAGGATGAAAGTAAAGCAGACCCTTGGGCAGAGTATCAAAACGTTTTAGAAATGATGACTGAGGAAGGTCGTTGGTTCAATTTTGCAGCTCGAGCAGTCGAAACAATTAATCGCGAACATGTCTGGAATGGAATATGTGAAGCCTTTAAGTTTCTAAAGAACTGCGGACCTACGAACTCTCACAAGACATATTTTGACAAACTGTTTAGTGTTACTTGGGTAGAACTAATGTTAATGTACACGGAGACAAAACGTCCTCCTTTTTATCAACATCTCTTTGACTATGCTGATTGTAGTTGTAAACTGAAATACAGATCAACTATGTAATTGCTTTGACAAAAAAAATAAAATATAAATTTCAATGTTATTGCATTTTGACTTCAGTTGTTGTATGACCATGTCATTGTGAAAATGGGAATCGGTAGCAGCAAACGTGAAAATAGAAATGCAAAAAGGGATAAAAATCATAATCGTCAGAAAATGTTTCGCTTTGGTATAAGTTTCGGACGCAACGATCTCAATCTTGAGGGTCATTTGCAAGCAGGATACACAAGTAAAACTGTTAAAAATTATGGACCCGCTGCAATTAAACTTCCAACAGATAATGCGATAGAAGAAACACTGCCTGTAACTGAAAACATTGAACCCATCGATAATGAGTAGTTAAAAGAAATTGACATCTAATTGCAAAATTATTATCACGAGAACATTGTCATGAGTAACGTTGACCATTACTTAGCCGGTGTATACTTCAATCCAAAACGTCCTGGAAGCTACGGAGGTGTTGAACCTTTGTACCGCGATGTAAAGGCAGAAGGAATATATGACATTAGTCGTGAAAGAATTAAAGAATGGCTCATGCAACAAGACGCATACTCTTTGCATAAACCTATTCAAAGAAAGTTTGAAAGAAATCGTGTCGTAGTGAGTGGTATTGACGACCAGTGGCAATTGCATCTTGCAGACATGCAATCTTTGCAAAAGTATAATGATGGTTATCGCTATCTTCTTATCTGTATTGATGTTTTTTCCAAATATGCATGGGCTGTTCCATTAAAAAGAAAACAGGATCGTCGTTGGTAGAAGCTTTTAAAAGATTTTGTCATCAGGACGTAAACCGACACACATTCAAACGGATCAAGGCTCGGAGTTTTTAATCGAGACTTTAAGAAACTTTGGCAGAAGAAAACGTTACCTTGTTTAATACATTTAACGAGACGAAGGCATCCATCGTTGAACGTTTGATACGTACACTGAAAACTAAAATGTGGCGCTACTTCACAGCAAACAAAACCATGAGATACATTGACATGCTTCCTGATCTACTGTATTCTTATAATCATAGCATGCATCGCAGCATTAAGGAAAAACCGATCAACGTTACAAGTGAAAATGAAGATAGAATTCGGCAAAATTTATATGGTGATAGCAAATTAAATAAACCTACGCATGTAAAATATAAGTTTGATATAGGTGACCAAGTACGAATAAGTAAAATAAAACGAAGGTTTGAGAAGGGGTATTTACCGAATTTTTCAAAAGAAATTTTCACTGTAAGTCAAAAAATACCGCGCAATCCTCCTGTATACAGACTGAAAGATCATGAAGGGGACGAACTTCAAGGAACATTTTATGAAAAAGAACTTCAAAAGTCATCAAGAAAGACGATGTTTATGAGATTGAAAAATACTTAAGAAACGTGGTAGAGGGGCAATGTACAATATTTTGTAAAGTGGTCTGGCTACCCTAACAAATTTAATTCATGGGTACCAGCATCGGAAATACATATATAAAACGTAACCGTTTTCATGATTTTTTCATTTCACATTATACCTTAAAGATGAGCGGGACACACTTCTATCTGACATTACCTAGTAATGCATCTCTCTCTGTATTTCCTGAGAATAAGATTTCAGGTTATCGCGTAAAACTACCTCACGTTGTGAATTTAAATGGTAATTGGGAAGTAGGATTGTATTCAATTACATATCCTCATACATGGTACACGTTGAAAAAAGGTTTGGATACACATATATATGTAACTTACAAAACAGGTCTACCTACTCCGGTATTTGTCGACTATGGCTTGTATGAAAAAGCCTTCGACCTAGTAAAATCAGTTAATGAGACTCTTGAAAAAGAAGTAAAAGACAATATCAAATTGAGCTTTGACCCCGAACAGAAAAATTAAAGTGCATGTAAGACAGGGTTACAAAATATCATTTAATCAACGAATGTCGGTCTTACTCGGTTTTGGCGGAAAAGACGTAGAGATTTTAAAAACAACCGAAAGCCCTTATGCTTCTGATTTGCACGGATCCGTCATGATGTATGTATATTGCAACATTGTACAACCGCAAGTTGTTGGAGACGTCAATGTAAAATTACTAAAGGCAGTTGCTATTCAAGGAAAATATGGAGACATTGTTTCAAGAACATTCACTAATATCCAATACTTACCCGTGCAAACAAAATCTTTTGAGGACATCGAAATTCTCTTAAGGGACGAGTTAGGAAACCCCATCGCATTTGAACGAGGGAAGTCGATAGTGACACTTCATTTCAGAAAGCAAGCTTCGTCTTATTTTACATAAGAAATATGATTCTACCAAATCGTTACGTTCAATATTATCTCAACCAACAACGAGGATACGGTTCATCACCAGTGTTTAAAGGAGCACCTTGGCAAAGAGGATATGGGCAAGTGGGTTATGGTCTTGGTGGGTTATTTCGCAGTTTAGCTAGAGCTGTAATACCTCTGGCAAAAAGCGGTGCAAAAGCTCTGGGTAAAATTGCTCTTAACACAGGAGCAAACGTTTTAGGTGATGTTATCTCCGGGAAAAGTGTGAAAGAGTCTGCAAAATCGCGAGTAAATCAGGCTGCTAAAGATGTGGGGAAAATGGCTGTAAACAGAATGCAGCAGTTTGCTCAAACAGGAAGAGGAAAGTCTTCAAAGAAACGGTCAAGAAAACCTGCTAAAAAGAGAAAGGCGACGACTTCCATTGCCATTCACAGTTCAGCCAAGAGACGTAAAGCAGCTAAAGAAGCAGAGGACATTTTCGGCTAAATATGGATTTCGTTCATCCAAAATCTGCAGAATGTACAAAAACCGAACTTGATTTATTTTCTGTCCCACCAACACAAGTCAGTTTGGAAAAGGGGCATTGGATTGATCATCAACCTGTGTCCAGCGTATCTGAAAATGGACCAATTACATTTTTAACGCCCGGCACAGAAGATTATGTTGACATGTCTAAGACAATATTGGTAGCTAGAGCGAAAGTAACAAAAGCCGATGGTGGGGATATCGATGATGACACTAAAGTTGGACCTGTAAACAATTTCTTGCACAGTTTGTTCAAGCAAGTTGACGTGTTTCTAAAAGGAAAGTTAGTTACACAAGCAACAGGAACATACCCATATCGTGCATATCTCGGCACACTTTTAAATTATGGTCCGTCAGCCAAACAATCCCAGCTCACCGCTGCGTTATTTTACAAAGATACTGCAGGTCAGATGGATAATGCAGATCCTGCCCACGCAAGTCCAAACAGGGGTTTGAAGACAAGAAATAAGTTTATCATGGGAAGTAAAATTGTTGATATGGCAGGTCCTATCTTTTGCGATGTTTTCTTTGGTGAACGTTACTTACTTAGCTATGTTGATTTGAAAGTGGTCATGAACCGTGCCAGTGACGAATTTGTCTTAATGTCATCGGTGGACGGTGCAGCCTTTAGAGTGAAACTGATAGATGCATACCTTAAAGTTCGTAAAGTCAAAGTGAATCCTAGTATATCTCTGGCTCACAAAGTTGCCCTGAAAAAAGGTCCAGCCATTTACCCAGTAAGACGTGTGGACTGTAAAAGTTTTATTATTCCTTCTGGAAACCCTTCGCTGCAAAAAGATAACCTTTTCAATGGTTTAGTGCCTAAATCGTTTGTTTTCGGTCTTGTTGAAAGTGCGTCATTCAACGGAGCTTATAAAAAGAACCCATTCAATTTCCAACATTTCAACATTTCATCGTTAGGCATTTCAATAAATGGTGAATCTGTACCATTTAAACCAATCAATTTGTCCTTTGGTGCGAATCCAAGATTTATAGAAGCATTTCTATCGCAGTTTTCTGGCACTGGGAAAATGTATTACGACACAGGCAATGGCATTACGCGTGAAGATTTCCCAAACGGTTTTGCCCTGTTCGGCGCGGACTTTACCCCAGATATGTGCAGTTCATCCGAACATTTTAACACGGTGCAAAAAGGAAACCTAGCCATTGACTTACAATTCTCGACACCGCCAACTCATGCAGTTAGCCTTGTCTGCTATGGAGAGTTTGAAAATATAATACAAATCGATGGAGAGAGAAATGTCGTTTATGACTACATTGGATAAATGAACACCTCACAAATATGGACCGCTTTGAAATCTGATCTGGTAACAGGAAAAAAATTTCTCGGCGTTTTTCCAGCCGACCGTCTGCCTAAAGAAATCGAAAGCTACCCAAAAGGATTTATTGCAAACACGGATGTAAGCGGAAAACCGGGGACCCATTGGGTTGCCTTTTACTTTCCTTCAGAAGAAAAAGCCGAATTCTTCGATAGCTATGGACAACCACCAGGGCGATACCATAAGTTCTTTAGAGATTATTTGAAACATTATGATTGGGGATTTAATAAACGTCAATTGCAAAGTATCTGGACGGCTGTATGTGGACAATATTGTATATTTTACCTCAGCCATAGAGTGCGAGGATATAGCATGAATAAGATTGTAAACATGTTTGATGGTAATACTGTTGAGAACGATAACAAGGTATCAAGTTTCGTTAGCAGACATTTTCATATAGAAACTAGTGTAACCCTAAACGATAGCATTCAGTCATGTATAAAATTTGTTGTAAAAGCTTGAGCCGTTTATTATCAATAAAATTTTCTTTGTGTAAACTAATTGCCTGTGTTTTCTATTTGCATATTCTAATGATAACAGTCAGGAAATTGATATCAACTGCTCTATTTATTTAAACAAAACAAATCTTTACATGTCAAATTTTAATAGTCTATCCAACGTAAACGAGTTTTCTTTAGTGTAGGGTGGCTTTAGGTGTTGTCATTTTCGTTCTTGAGCCTCTGTGGTAGGCTATTCCGTCTTCTTCATCGGGCGAAGTTTCCATTTGAGCTTCTTCCCATCTTACATCGTTCCGAACCAAATCACGAGGAATGTTTATTTTGATAAAACGCGAAAGAATTCTCTAGAACCTGTAGGATTGAAATTCTTTCTCCCTCTTACGGCGTCGCTAATGAGGTCTGATATATTTGATTGAGGGATAATAACACCGTCAAGTTTGACTTGTCCTGAATCATCCCAAGTTATTATATCTGGTTTTGTTTTGAGACGCTGCAGTATTGCTGTTGCGCGTTCACGCATCGTCTTCGGCACACTTTGTACAATGACGGAGTCAGCTAATGTACGCACTTCGTTGTTTATTACCGAGTTTCTTTCTTCCCGTCGGTTGTATCCATCACGCGTACTGTGGGTATCTGAATATCTTTTTGTTTCTTCAAATTAAGGAATTGCTCAAAGTTTGTGTTGAAAAGTTTTTGCCTTTGATCGTCACTTAAACCGTCTTGGTGAAGGATGTGCGAGAGTTGAGTATCTTTTTGCATCATGTTCATCGTAATTGGCGAAACTTCAAATTTTTGCTTTTGTTCATATTTATTATAAACGTCTTCAGGTACTAAAATCATTCGCTTGGCATGCTTCATTATTTCAGCAAACTCCTAGTACGTTCAAAACCGGCGGTAGGAAGGCGCTCAGTAGATTGCCTCCTTTTTGATTTAAAAGTTTTTTCTTTTTAGCTCTTGAAATTCTCTTGTTCGCTAAGGCTCTGAGATGTTTCTTATACCTCAACAAGCGTCGTTTTTGACTCGCAGATATCGGTACAGTTCCTTTTAACACATTAACTGCGCATTCACAAATGCACAACATGACATCAGATGGTCCATGTTCGATGATAACCTTTCGAATTTTCGGCTTAGATTTTGCAAGTACTTGCAGGTACGGAAGATTGCTCCTAATTCGTTTAGACATGATGTTTAAATGATTGTTGATGTCGATGCTTATCACTTATGTACATAGACAATCTGCTTTTCACCGGGCAAGATATTTGTTCTGACACGCATATTGTCAGATGTGAGTTGATGCAAATCGAGCAAAAGATAACCGTAAGGGCGGCATGTGGCGTCTTGAAATGACTCCAAAAGGTAATTCGTTTTCTTTGGGTACATTTGGCGTGCCAATGTTGCGATACCTAGCGAATCTCTGGGGTTTTTAAAAATGATCATGTAGTGGGAATTTAAGCTGATTGTTCGGGATTGTTTACCAGGCGGAAATAAATTTTGTGTTAGATACATGACAGAGACGCCACGGTGATGTGACCCACGGGTAAATAAATCGGATATTCGTTGATCGCTAGAACATTCTGACATCAAATCGTCAACGACCACTAAAGAGTTTTGACAACCTTCCAGAATATCAAATAAGTTGTCTGGGAATCCTTCGACGAAGCAAATGTTTGGAATTTTTGATTCCATTTCACCAAATTCACTTTGCCGTTCGCCGTAACAGTAAATAATTTTATTCGGAACAGGATAATGCCCGACTGACTTTGACCACACACATAAAAGTTGGTAGGTGTTCTAAAACGTACGTCCATTGTCTCGCAAATAAAAGCAAACATGTTCTGCTTTCACTTTTATAACCACTCGCTAGTAAACATTTTGACATATTCAAAGAAAGACGGAATGATTCGACTAGCTTGAATGGGGAGGTATTTGTAAAATAGTGAACAAAGTGCACACAATAAGAATACATTGGACAATGAACAATTTTTATTAAATATTTTTCTAATTATCTACATCAATCAAACAACAAAAATCTCTTTTGATTACATATGAACACATCATACTTTAGCAGATATTTATGACAAAAAATTTTAAAAAGCACTTGAGGGTTTACTTTAAAATCCTCACAAGCATAGGCATGTCTTTTAATCGTTCATTCATTTTGTAACTACATTCATAGTTCGCAACATTCATAGTTCACAAGAGTTGTTTGTAACTTTTCCAATTTTCCATAATGAATTCCTTGCTGTCTGTATGTTTTTTCCTTATGGCTTGCTCATAAGACGAATAAAGGTTTAAACTATTGTATATAAATTATACCAAGTTGCTATCATAAAGCAGGGGGGGAGGGAGTTTAAATGAGCAATACCCATAAATGAATACATGATAACAACTTGGTATAATTTATATACAATAGTTTAAACCTTTATTCCTCTGAGCAGATGAGCAATGCTCATTGATGCTCATAATTACTTATGAGCACTTGCTCAAATGCTCATAACTGCTTCAACACACTTGCTCATTTGCCCACAAATGCACATTGCTACATAAAATGTCTCATTTCTAAAAAAGCAGTGCCGGCGAAATGAGCTGCAGATATTGTGGAAAAGTATTTAATCGAGCTTTCAACTTACGCAGACACGAAAAAGAATACTGTCCACTAAGGGATGAGGAAAAAATGTCTCAATCAGATTCAGACAGTCAGGGAATGCATTTCGAAGATAATGTTTCTACAAGTTCAACAGATGAATCTGAAAGTTCAATGTCAATAGAAAATGAGGCTGAAACTGGAGAAGGAACTGATCCTTGGATACCTTTGATAGAAGAAGCAAGAGAAAGAAGTAATGTAGATTTCGATGAGATGAAGGAAAGCCTTGTGAACAGTGGTCTGGATGAGCAGACAGCTGAAAATCAAGCATATTCTAACATTCTACCAAAACTTCAAAAAGAATTGGAAAGTATTTATATGCAACGTCTTATGTGGATAAACCAACTGAAAAAAGATCCCATCCACAGAAAAATAATGCATACAAAGAAAGGGTTTATAGAAAATGATGACTTTGATCCACAGGAAGCTATGGAAGCAGCTATTGATAAGAGAAAGTTTCTCATCAACAGACTTTTAAAAGAGTACAGCTTTGGTGAGATTGCCAATGATGAAGAAGATTAACTTTGTTAGATGAATTCGTTTCATAATAACTTGTATCTTATTTTGAAGTGACGTTGTTCAATAAAATCTTTTCATTTTCAGTTTAGTGTGAAAATTACTTTAATATTGCATAGCTGCAAAAATCCTCTGCTATTGTTTCTATCTCTATCTGTTTAATGGAAACATGCCAAAAAGCCTCTTAGAGCTATACATACTGCGCGAAGCTCGATGTTTTGAAATATTTTGCGCCTTCATAAGATGAAAAGGAAATTCCCTAAAGTGATGATGCATGAAATAGCTCGAATAATATTACGCTTACGGCACACTTCTACCTATATACGCGACTTTCGGCAGTAAACCGGTTATTGTAAGCCTGAAACAACTAAAGTTGTTGTGCCACATCGCATCTTGAATGCATAAGTTAATAAATTTAAACCACTATAGGCAGATAGGTTTGTGGTATCAATTACTGCAATATCAATATCAAACGCGCGTTGCACTTTTATCAGTTGATTGCCCTAACTTCTTGGTTTAAATTCTCCTAATACGATCTCTAGCAACCAGTAAAACAAACTTATACTAAAATAAAAATAATGTTTGTAAATCAAAGAAGGACAGAATTAAAAGCTAGGATACTGCACAGATCTTACCCACGCCACATTATTCAAGGTCATACTATTCAATGGTAATTTATAATTTACATTTGCGAGATGGCAACGAAGGTCACATCTCAAGCGCATGTGTAGTGTATCTCAACCACTTACGAAACAGATAGCCTTTGTGAAGATGCAATATCCAAACATGCAATCGAAGAAGGATGGCCTCGCCATAAGCGTCGTTTTATACCTTCAGTAAGTACCGTTTGTCTTTTTTCTGTTCCTTAGAGTGTTTGTATTAACTTTAACAGAGGCGTCGATTTTATTTTTTAGAAAAATGTGATCACTGTGATGATTATCTTTTAAAACCCTCGTGTGGGCATGTATCGTCTCATAAAAGACCTTATCGAGTAAGTTTTAATTCGTTTGTAGTTGTCGTAAAATGTTTTTTTCTATGTAATATTACATCGCTTACGTATATGTATACAGAAGTGCTAACATGTAAGCAGTAAATTCATACATGTTTCTTATATTTCTTTTAGAACAATGTGTAATGGTTTGACCTTACGAATCGAACGGGAATAAATAAAAATATATATTTACAAAAGCTTAACGACTCGTGTTTCAAGTTTGTTGTTTGACCTTACGAATCGAACAGGAATAAATAAAAATATATATTTACAAAAGCTTAACGACTCGCGTTTCAAGTTTGTTCTTTTTATCCGAAACAAATATTTTACGCCAGTCGTTACAAGTGTATTTTAGTATCTCAAGTCCATTAACGGGTGGCTTGACATCTTCAATGCTTTTCATAAAATCTTTGATCACAATCTCTTCGGACACATTTTCCAAGGCATCATCAAAATGCAACAACATACGCTCGTCATGCTCCATCATGAGACAGTCGTGCTCGCGTTGAGAGGTGTGATCAATCATGCATCCATTGCAGTTCTTATTTACTTCAGCGTTTATCATTGCAGCAATTTCTTCAGCATAGCAGTCTAAAAGTTTATTTTCTAACAAACTTTGACGTACAGTTATTTCATTCTTTTCTGACTCCAAAGGCAATTTGTTCATTCTTAATGCCTGATCAATGTCTACATTCAATTCCATTTGTTTCAAGAGATAAAATGTAAACCTTTCGATAAAGTATAAGTTATAAAATGCAATTACCTCGTTTTCTACCGTTTTTACCTTCGATTGTGAAAAGGAAACGGATCTAATGTTACTTTGTCAATAGCATGCAACTTCCAGCTTTGTCGTATTTCCGATTTTCACGCCATCCAATGCCATGCCATGTTTATTAACCCCTATTTCCGGTTGACATGCGCGCGCACCGATCAACTTCAGGGGACTGGAAACTAACTGGCACGGGTAAGAGCTCCGTGACAAAAGTGTGACAAAGCTGCATCTTATCTACTGTTTCACTCCTCGAGTGGGACCTACTAATCCGATGATAGCAATGCAAGCACCCGATTACTTTGGCCCTATGACGTCATTAATTTAGTATTTTAAAATATAGTGAAATATTTAATGTACACTCAAGGGAGGTAACAATTAATAACAATATTGCTTTTAAATTAAAAAAAATTACTATGAAAATAAAAAAGCAAACAGCAAAACGTAAAAAAATAAATAAAAAAAACTTACGAACGATACAATTTGAAAGATTTATTTTTTACTGGCGAAAAAAGGTAAGTGAAAGCCAACCCGTACAAAACAATAAGGACGACTTCGTTTCAGGTCAAATAATGCCATATAATAAACCTTTTACTAATCTCGCTTTCTCGGTCTTTACTGAGAAATATCGGACCTCTATTTTTATGTACAAATTTCACTGTACGCGCTCGGTTTGTACAAAAATATTTCTGTCCGATATTTCTCAGTTAAGATCCGAAGTTCACTACGAACTCATAAAATAATAATAACAATAACATATGCTGCTAAAATTTCTATTTTCAAGACTAAAAAATCTTTCAATTTTTAAACTTGACGATATGTTACAAAACTTTTCGAGCATGTAGCTATAGATGCCATTAGCCAATCAGAATGGGAAACCAGCATTATTTTTCTGCTTTGTAACTACAAACCACTACTATTAAAATATTATTTATTGACATCTTTCGCAAAAATCTTACTTAAAGATATAAATTATCCCGTAAAATTCAGCAGAAAATCTTAAATGTTGGTTTTAAAAGTTTTGAAATCTGAACAATGCAATGTTTGATTTTTGATTAAATTAATTATATATTTATTTGAAAAGTTTTTGGTTGTGCTGAGCCAGACCAGCGTGACCTATAGATATGCTACTGCTCCTGTTTGTGGTCAAAATCCTAAATCGTAGTTTCAATGAGAGAGCAAAGCCAAGTTTTCAGTACATCAACTTTTTTTAAATCTTTTGCGAATATTTGTATGATTGCGATTTTAAAATGAAACTCTTTCAGTGAAAATTTGTCGGTATGATTAAAGATCGTGTTCTTTTTTTAAGATCGTTAATCTGAGTTTTCTAACTAAAAAGGGACATTGTATACAGTGCTACACGATATTTCTAGAGTGAATTACTAACTTTAGAGAGACACCTACTTATCTATCTTTAAAAGGATTTCTAATATTTTTATAACAATTATGATAGATTTAAACGATATCTGTTCAGTTATAGATATACGGTATAACGTCATTTATGATAAGAACAAAAATGCCACCAGCTGCAGAATCGAGTTGTCATTTTTTGTTCTTATGACAAGTACGTCATGCCGTGTATCTACAACTAACCCGACAACGGTCAAATGTAATCTATTTGTTTTGCATTGCAAACTCGAAAAAATTCCCAAAGAAAAGAGGCAAAATCTTTGTTCTTTGTTGTCCTCAACACTAGGAAAATCAAAGCATTCAAGATTTTTAAATACCACTCGTACATGATCTATAAGAATGAAGAAATTCTTATAGATAGCTTAAATTCACAGATTAATTCATGTAACAATTCAAATAATTCCGCTCTTGGTTTGTCATTTAAAAACAAGAAGTTTTCTGTGACGTGATTCCTTGCTTCTCTTATAAATCATAGCTCTCGACCAATGAAATTGCGTGAATTCTTAAAGTTATAATTATATAAAATTATACAAATAACTAGCAATCACGTTTTTCATTGTATTTTCACCAAAAACATATTTGATTTCTTTTATAAAATAACAATAATGCGAAACAGACAAACATTTTAATTTTTCTTCTAAAATGTATTCATGATCGATTTGTAAATTCTCTTTGACTGATTGATTGTTATTATTGATTTGATAGGTTGAGCTTAGATGTGTTTTGCACGGGCTGATGTAAACACAGCTCTAGACCAATCAGCGCACGCATTTCATTGTGTTTATTTCATAATTCTTTTTAGTGAAGTTGTTTAAGGTTGGGTTTTGATAATAAAGTAAAAAGGTTGTAAAGCTCTTGAGAGTTTTACAAAGAGGGTGGTTCTTCTGAGGAGGTTGCTCTACGATACATTTATTTGTATCTATGTTTAGACTATTTTGAAACTTACGTCGGTTATAAAAAAGTTTTATTTTTAGTTCAATTTTGTTGGACGTATCATTGGCCCCCGAGGATTGACCCTACGAAAGATCGAAGCTGAAACCGGATGTAAACTGTTGGTTCGTGGAAAAGGCTCAATGAAAGATAAGAAAATGGTAGGACTGTCAGCTTTTTTACGATGATCATGCAACGTTATAATTCGACATCCTTGTCAATTATAAGTTTTCTCTTGCCATTCATTTCATTTCCCTTTTTCGGCTGTCCTCTAAAATTCGGAGTTTTCTCTACTGTCACTAGATTACTTAAATCACACACGACTGACACGAAATGCTTAAACCAATAACAATTTTTCTTGAATCGTTTCACGCGTGAGTGAATGTTTTCGGAAACAGGGAAATGTTTCTTCGAAGTTTCCTAATTTACTCAAACTCTCAGTTTGATATTTTTGCTTTATTTTTATAACAAAGGAAATACGCTTATAAGCAACCTACGAACATCGTTATAATTTTCATCCCAAAATAAAACAAAACTCACGTGATTAGTCTTTTCACAAAAAAAACATAAAATAACATAAAGTTTCCAACACACTCCCTCACATGACTTTTATGTTACAAGTCATATGCCATAGTACTTAATGTTATGGTTAATGCACATCGTTCTCATCCTGTAAAATTTCTCGAATAACGTTTTTGATTGAAAAATATGCTTTAGCGTTTTATCGAATACACAATCAAGAATATATAAAAATCTACGGTAAAGAAACTTCTGTTATATTCAAATAACAATTTAAATTCAAAATAACTCCAAACGCGGCATTTTTTGTGGGACCGGGAATGTCTTCAAGTTTACGTAAAAATAAACACTCGCACACTATGTATTTGTTCGTGAACAACCTGGTACAATTATCTTAATCGAATCTTAGGGAAAATGTGCGAAAAAATCTTGACCTGTCAACTGCTAGTTAAATCTTGGAGAGCTGCGACGAAACTATTCAGCATAACCCTTAAGTAACTGCTGAGAAAAACATTTTTTTTATGAAATTACAACTTATGAATTTAAAGTGCATTAGTTTTTCTAACATAATACTGTCATTTTGCTGAATGGGAATAAAAAAATCAAATAGTAGAGTGCTAATGGAAATATTTAGCAAAATGTGCAAGGATTGTGTAATTCCTGTAGTATTTTGGCATTATGTTATTTGTTAAGAATCAAGTTTGAACAAAATAGCTAAAACTTGTGCAAAGAGACAAAAAATCTTTACAGAACCACCTGTTTCCCCAGCTTCAACTTGACTATTTTCAACTGACTGTTTTTGATTTCACTTTCCAACTATTTGTTTTTGATTTTAATTTTTAATTTATTTTATCATTCATTTTATTTCCACTTCATCTTATCAGACACACAGAATTTCTTTTCAGAGGTGAATTACAAAATTTTAACAAAGGGCTACCTGATATATATAAACAATAATGGGTTCTCTTTCATACATGTTACCACTGCCAAAAATTTACATAAAATTTCAACAAGCTCCCTCCCCCTTCAATGTCCTTCTTGTTCTTCTACATCCTTATGTGCTTCTTCCTACTTCTTCAGTTCAAATAAGACTTGAATCCTGGATCACCTTCAATCCTAAAAATTATGGATTTTTTTAAATGAGAATAGTAAATCAAACTTTACATGCTCATAGTCATAAGCTTATGCAAGAATGTTATATGCAGTGCGGTGTTTGAAATTAAATGTAGATATGATCTTCGCACTTTGCTGGACAATTTAAGCAATTGTCTCAAGAACCTGAAAAATTCAGGTCACTCAACGGCATTCGAACCCATCATATCTACATTTAAAGTTTATCTTGTACAATACTTTCACTGTAAAAGCAAAGCTTATCTCATTGTACTAAGCAGTTCTTTTATCTTGGCTTTGACATATTAATCTGTTAACTATTACACTGCATACTTCATTTACAGAAACACAAAGAGGAATTTAAAAAAAATAGTAGCACCAAGATAACCTTTTTCCCCCACTATCTTAATTGTTTGCTACCTGCCAATGTGCAACACAAGCAAAGAGATTGAGCTATTTTTGTGGTACTGTACATTGTTGGCACTGCACTCTATTCTTAGCTTTTTTTGTTTTGCTGAAAAATATTGAGAAATGTTACACTACTTTTCAATGAACTCATTTCATTTTAAGACTTAGGTGAATTTTGGCTGTTTTACTTGATGGAAGGTATCCACATTTTGAAGAGATTTTATACTTAGTTTATTTTTTGTTTTTAAGCAAAGAATAAAACAGACTAGACAAACATTGCATAAAACTCAGTAGTAAGAAAACAATTGCGAAATACATGCCAAACACCCTAAAAGCATTCTAAGGCCAAGAAACTAAGACGAAATACTAATAATAAAGAAGAATGTAGAAAATAGACTATATCTTATTGCATACCAGTGTCATGTAACTTTTTTTTTTAACAACTTTGTCATTTGTGTAACACATGAGTTTGCAGCATGTTTTACCGTTGATTTTTTTTAAAAAAAGACATTTTTTGGTATATAGCCTTAAAATATAAAATTTTCTATTATATTATGTATTCATTGTACAAGTGTTAGGTGAAAATCCGGCTGGGCTTAGAATTTTTTATTTTTCATTCTGATGACGTTTTCCCCCAACATTTTCCATATTTAGTATGACGGCATCCATGTTTTTGATACCCAACCACGCGTTAATAAAATATAATAATTTGGATGTGGATTTCCAGTCCAGGTAATTAGTCTACAGGTCAGTTGGTACAACGGTCAGGGTCACTGGTCAGGTAGCGTTCCAGTTATATTCATTTCAATGGGCCTGAAAGTGATATACGTAAATTGGGTTTGCAGAGTAAAATTTCTTGGAAAAATTTCTCAATTGCTTCTGAACTTTAGCATTAGTTTAAAGAGGCTGCTTGTATCATAAGATATGAATGTCGAAAGAGTTGCTTTTTAAATTGCGTGAAAATTTTCGAATCGTTTATTTTGTTCAGGAAGAGGAGAAACGTGGTCAGCCAAATTATGAGCATCTAGAAGAGGACCTGCATGTTCTTATTGCTGTTGAAGATAGCGAAGATAGAGCAACTATGAGACTTGACCGAGCTGTAAATGAAATTAAAATGTTGATGAAGCCTGTGGTATAACTTCCCAAACATTTTCTGCATCCCCGTGCATTATACATAATTTCATATGCTGTATATTAAAGTAAATGATTTGAACCCGGGTGTATCGTTACATGTTTGTAAATGTAGATCGTCCAGGTTGGTATAGTCCTGAGAAGGACAGTTTTTGTTGTTGTTGACTGACGTTTCGACAACCTTATCGGTAGTCATCTTCAGAGTCAAAAGAGAAGTAAACGTCAGGTTAGCCGTATTTGTTATCTAGTGTATCTATTTGTATCACCAGATAACAAATACGGCTAACCTGACGTTTACTCCTCATTTGACTCTGAAGATGACTACCGCTAAGGTTGCCGAAACGTCAGTCAACCACAACAAAAACAGTCCTTCTCAGGACTATACCAACCTGGACGATCTACATTTACAAACATGTAATATGCTGTATATTGTTAGGACTAACAGTGGCGTGTGGTATTATTAGTGTGTATATTACATGTTGAGGTTTCATAGGGTGAAGGTTACACTAAAATCGTAAAATTGGCAGTGCTATGAAATTGTTCACAAAATAGAAACGTTTCCCACGTTTGTTTTCTTCATTTCTTGACATACCTAAGCATGTAAGGAGTGTTGACCTGTGGCAAATAAATACCCCCATGTTGACGAAGTTAATGTTTCAACGTACGTTTTACAGGAAGATGGTGACGATGAAATAAAAAGAGAACAACTAGGTACACTGGCTCTAATCAATGGCACGTATAGACCACCAGGTACGCAGTTATAGTTAATTCAAAATATTTGTTCAGTTATTTGAACTTTAATACAAGTCATATTTCAAGTTATTACAAGTTAGCAACCATGGTTTAAAATCCTGTTTAGAAAAGCAGGGTTTCATTGGCCCTTGACATTAATCTACACCCACTCCGCACTTTAAAGTGTCAGAACCATTGAACTAAAATACATGGAACGCTACCTGTAATACAATACCCTAATAATTTTTTGAAGCCAAATTTTACACCCAGACACGCCTGTGTAATCTATCAGTTTTCACTGCGCGAGAGAATCTCGAAAAACTACACACGCGCGTTTAGGTGTAATCTCGCGTGTCTGCATGGGTGTAAGATTTGGCTTCAAATATTTGCTTCTGGTAGCGTACAATTCATTTTTGTTCAATTGTCGGAACCTTTGAAGTTTTTGTGCTCGCGCATGTCACTGTGTCATCATAGCCGCCATGTTCAAAGAAAGCCTTCTTCGCTAAATTATTGTACGCTATTATGGTGAATGTGAGCAGGGACGGATTTAGGATTATTCAAACATCAGTCATGGAACGCCAAAAGCCCTCCGCCCCTGGGGTTGTCCGAGGCATTCTCCCCTGGGAAATTTTGAATTTCAGAGCCTTGGAAATGCCATTTTCAGCGTTTTAGAGCAATACAAAACGTATTTTGTGGGCATCGTTTTTGCGTAAAAACAACACATTTTGCTTAGGTTTTTTTCAAACTTACATTTTTGAACAATACTTGAATGTTTTGCCAATTATTTAGGCTCACTATCATGCCAAATATATGGCTCATTAGCATGTCTAGGAACATAAAATTTATTTTACAATAATGCTATTCCAAAAAAGATATTGTCTTTAAAAATTTCTACCAAGTTGTCAGGTATAGACCCCCCTAGAGACTCCCATTCAAACCTCTATGTAATGAGTTAAGTTAGAAATTTGGCACGACAAGAGACAGTTTATTAGATGTAGAAAAGTTCAGACTTCAAACCATGCAAGTTTATTGTAACCCTTTCTCCATCTCCACATACAGTGCCAGCCGATTCACCTTTTGAGAAAAAACTCAAAATTTTTTTCTGCCAAAGATTAAGCAAAAATTATCAGAGTGAAAATTTACAATTAAGGACAGCTTAATGCCATTAATGTTTATTAGGCATTTCACTAGACTATTATCTTCTGTACATATATGCAAGGTGTGCTATATAGCAATCACCAGTAGCATTGTATTTGCCTATACAAACAGAATGTAACCAACATGTCTTTAATTATATAATTACATGAATGTTAAAATTGGTTCATGAGTCATGCTTACTGGTTTTTATGATAAATATCTTTTCATATGATCAAAGCTCGTTTAGATGTAAATCTGAAATAATTTAGTTTAGAAATTATAATGATCATCAGAAAAATTACCTAGTGATCATGAAAAACACTTTTCTGTTTTGCCAAATTTCAAGGTTTATCTGCATACATAGGAATACATTTTTACTTTATAGAAAATGCTTTTCATACATCAATAGCCATTTGGAATTTATGGCAAACAATCTGCTATGAGCCGTAGATTAACACACCTTGACATCTCTACATGAGGTGTTTAGTTAGAAAAGGGGACAATATGTGACATGGGACAGCATTTCATGTTTGTGAAATACTCAGGTTTAATACCATTCCAGTCAAATTGTCAAAATAAAAAACTTCATGGATCAGAAAAGACTCAAAATCACAGGTTATAGTAAACAGCTTCTCATGTAAGCAATGTTAGTTTTCTCAAATCTTAAACAATATGTAGTATAACTGTCCAATGATTGAATGATCAATGATCATAAACTGAAAAGCCCCAAACATTTGTTTATGATAAAGTAAATGGTATGGCGCCTTATGGCTACAGATTTTTTGTCCATTGAAATATATTTGCAGGAATGTAGGATTTCGCTGCCATATAACGGCCACGATACCCCAAGCACTAAAGAAATCATAGCTAAAATTCCTTCGTCAACAACAATTTTAGAAGCATCAATCTGCTTACCATACGCCATATTGACATAAATCGCATCACACACTCGCATAAATTGACTTTGATATATTACATTCATGCATACACTTCACTTGTCCTTTACTACGATTTTAGATGTAAATTTCTGCTGCGAAAACTCTAAACAATGATGGCATGCTTTTGAACATCAATGACTGAAATGTCGCTCGCGACATTTTTCACCCTCTTGTCAAATTCACAGTTTGGACAGCAGCAATCATTTCACTATAAGAATTTGTAAAAGATTTCCATAAATTCCATCTGATTGTAGTTTAGTTTCTATCATGCTTTAGAAAATTACTATGATGAAATGATCAAACATTCAATTCAGACAGTGATCTTGACTATGTCAGTTCAGTTGGCTATCAGTCGAAATCGGTCAAACCTATCACAGTAAGACAAAAATCAAACAAACCAATTACACAATAGCATTTGGACTCCCTTATAGGTCCGGCCACCCCGCTTATTGATCGAGATTATTCCAGATCGTCTACTGATCTGGCTATTGACCAACGGAATGGCTTAAATAAGCGTTCTTGATCTCCGTTATCGGTCGACCAGTCGAGCCATCCCGCTTATCAGTCAGCCAGTTAATATGATGACTTGATGTTTTTATCTACTGATCTGTTTACTAAGGTGGTATTTGTATAAGTTTTCTTGCATAAAACGGAATTTTGACGATGAAATCCAAACGATTACAGAACGAAAATTGAATGATAAAAAAATTGTAATCATTAAATTTCATAAATAATTTTTCAACTATAAACATCAGTCGCGTGACTGATTTGACATACCCTAAATCCGCCCCTGATAATGTGAGAATAGAAACCTTATACATCTTTAGTCATATACAAAAAGTTGAATTTTTTTCATTTTTAAAGATAGTTATGAGAAACTATCAGTATTTGAAAGACTTTAATTAAGGAAATTAACTAATGGGAAAAAAATTAGAAAATCACCAATTACACTAATTATCCAACATGGCGACCACTAAGTAGCCAATAACTTAACTTCGCTGCGAACATGATATCTCGGGAACCAATGATCCAAATTCAGTGAGTAATACTTTTTTTAAAAGCTTAGAACATAATCTAGTGCTTGACGCTTTTCAATTTTTATTAATTCTTCATAAACAAAAATATACTCCAAAATTTGATTTTCTTCAGCAATTTTGTATTTTTGGTACACGTTTTATGACATAACGAGTAAATATTTCATCAATGCAAAATATCAAAATTTGAAAAATGACAAGCATTAGATAATATTACTAGTCTTCAACATTCAAAATTTCAGGCATCTCTGACAAATAACAAAGATAATATGATGTCACAAAGTTCTTACTAAGTGCTAAAATCACCAAAATGAGAAAACAACGTTTAAAGATTATGTAACCTGTATGATACCTCTGGATGGCCTAAAAATTGCCAGCTTTATAAGTAACTCCTTCCTTATGTTTAGCATTGTCAATATAACTCTTTCTAATGTGTTTCTTTGCTTTTTCACCTTCTCCCAGCTCTTCTTTGCCGACAACTTTATCCGGAGATGATCACATTCTTGAGCCCCTTTACTTGGAAACATTCCAGGAGTTATGCCCAGTTCACTTAATATCTTTAACAGATTTATATCCCCATCATTAAATTTAAGAAAAGCCAAATATGTAGTATGAGCAACAGTCTCTTGTTTTAAATATGTGGTCTTCGGACATCGTTTCCATATCATTTTATTTAGAAATTCATTAACATTTTGAGTTAAGCCATGAGTACATTTATTCAACAAAGTAGCATTACTCAGTTCATCAAATATAGGCTCAGTGAGCTTAATTGACATTCAAGAATGCCAATCTTGTGCTTGTAGTTGTCCTTTTCCCTCTTATAGCCACACCAACTGTCTTTACCATCAGAACTGAGATAATGCAGAGGATTAGTACTACTTGATGCATCATGATAGAGAGATGCTTTATTTATTTTGCCCTTCCCCTAACATCTTGAAAATTTCCTCTGACAGACAAACCATAATAATTTTGTAGAATATCAATCTTCCCATCTGTAAGCCTTCCTTTTCTTCTCAATCCTTTGCCGACTGCAAGCTTTGCCCCCTTTTTTGTATTCTTCAACTTACGAAGACGACTACCAACCCTCTTTTGAATGTAATCAATACACTCCAACTTTTTTCGAATGCATTCTTCCCCATATGGCTTTCTTTCAACAATAGTGTTATATGTTGAAGAATCCCCATCCCCAAGCATATCCTTGTGTGCCCTTTAGCCCTCTAGAAACCAAAGATCTCTCAAAATTCACACAGCCCTGGATGTCTGCATACTACTGGCACTTCCTTTATGATTGATCTTGCACTGATGACCAGCTTTTTGTTCACCATATTTAGGATCACTTGGCCTGTTCTTCCATTTGGCACATTGTTGGCACCTGTTTGTGAGCACTTCAACATCTAAACCCTTTTTGGTTTGCAAAGATATTACCGTAACAATACCATTGTTCGATGCATGGCCTCTCTTTTACCAGGTACCATCCAAAGATATTCCACATTCTGGGGCTCCATTCTCCTCTCTAACGGGCTCTCTGGGGCTCAATTCTCTCCTGTTCGGCAAGTTGGTGGGGGAGCCATATTTATGACCTTGCTGAATTTGACCATTGCAGCTTGGCATAAAGCTATGGAATCCATGTTTTTAACCAGAATTTTCGATAATATTGTCCGAATATAAACTGATAACACGCACAGCACTCGTAAGTTGATATTTGGATTAAGTAATTTTAAATTCCGCCTTGTTACTATGAAATTTGTTACTAATAAACATTGCGCAACCGTGGCCAACTGTGGCCTGCCACAATCAGGTGATCAAAATTGTAAGCTTTAATTGGTTGGTGGTCACCCTTTAGAATTACGTCACTGTGGCCAAAAATGTCGAAATTGCGCAAGAAAACGCTCACTGACCGTGTCCAAGGGTAGCATTTCGGTCGCCTTTTTAATCGCAACTACAAAACTGGACTCCGAACTGCAGTCGAGTTTTCGTTTTGCAAGATAGTCGGATTACATTAGACAAATCTAAACGGCGGAATAATACGATGATTTATAAAGTCAGTCGCTTAAATGCAAATTTTGAGTACGTCGACATCAACAAGTGCAGTTCATGTGCTTTTCTTACTGTTTTTTGGTTAAAAAATAGACTCAATAAACTGCATAAACTAAGAAAATATATGTTTTATGTCTGAACTTCAACTTCTTTTGTCGAATTCTGACCGTGTCCAGTGCCACACTGCATATCCCTTGGATCCGCTCCTGATATAAACTCCAGCATAATTAACTCTGAAGGTCTTCTTTCAACATGGCGGCCATACCGAAAGTTGGCTGATAATTTGGCACACGATGTACCCCTGAGTGAGACTTCTGCTTATTATCTATTCTGTGCTTTGAACGTTGATCATACTATGTTAAGATTAGGCACTAGCGTTAATTATATGTTATCTTTTGTCATTCATTTTATTTCCCTTTTTCGATTATCTTGTTTTTTCACTGAGTCTAACTACCCTTAAATTGCTCTTTAATTCAAAAATAAAAGGAAATCTTATGTATCTAAAAAAATCTTAATTATCAAAAAGTGCAATACTTCTTTCTTACTAATTTATATCAGAGGGTTTATTAACTTCTAATCGATGATTTCTAGTACATCGATCCAATTTCCTTTAATGCGATGTTCCTACTATCTTCATTTATTTCTTCTACTGTGTTCACAGGCAGGATATTTTATTTAAAAAAGACGCCCCTGATTTTGCACCTACCACAATATAAGGAACAGTGAGTAAAAAACGAAAACTATAGTGTGTAGCAACTTTCAAATATAACCACCCATTTTAGAGTTTAAAACGTGGACTTTGAAATTCGCAGTAAAAACGTAAAACGGAAACAAAACAATGATAATGCACTTGGTTTTAGGCTGGAGCGGTTCTTTGAAAAAACTGAAACCGACCAAAAACCGGAAAATGCTATCTTCCTTTTCTTTTCAGGTTCTAATGGGAATATGAACATGATAAGCCCACCAGTTACGCCTGTTTCGGGTACCTTTCCTGTTCTACGAACAGCTACTAGTACGTTATTATGACTGATTACATCCTTGTTTCGTGTTCATATAATTCTTTATTATTGTTCATCGCGATCTAATGACCATACTTATTACCAATCTTTGTCGTGAAGTGTTTTTGATGTCAGTTCACGTTGTCTTTAAAGGTGGAAATCACTTGCCTTCACAAGAATTCTCCTTTCCTCAACGTACTGGCGTCGTGGACATATCAATGGATGGCACCTTCATTGGTATAATATCAGTATGATTTACAGCAGTATTGATTGACGTTTTTGGATTAAATTGCGATTTCATTGAGCAAATCATCATATTCATCTACCCTTCAACGTTTGGTCTTTTCATTCGTGATTACGAACAATGAAAAGACAGAAGTGTAGTTCGTATAAACACATATGATTTTCTACAGCATAGCGGCAAGGGAAAACATTTGACAAACTCCGGACTTAGATGTGATAAAAATGCAATTATGGCCTATTTTTCCTTAAAAAACCATTCCCCTCTTGCCTGTCGTTTCTTTTGAAGATGTATAACAGTTGTGAACCTGTTTTTTTTAGAAAACGGTGGTCTTTTTGGTTTGGGAAGTAATTCTAAGTTACGACGTGGTATAATAAGAGAACACCCATATTCAAGGTGATGTAATGGTATGTAGTATTACCCTCGCCCAGATCTGCTCGATGCTCTGGTTTTTAAGGAAGTTAAGCAAAATCTTTTAAAAGGATTGCCTTTTAAAAAAAGTAAGACTTTCAATCACAAAAATGTTAAAAGAAAGTTTAAATAGCGATCTTTATCAAACATTTTAAAATTGCAAACCTAGAATATCAAGTTGGCAATTGTATATCCACAGAGAAAAGACAGATTCTTATCTTACATAACGTCGGTTGCCATCTGTCAAGACGGTGGCTTGCCTCATTCGTAATGTAACCACAAAATTACCGTGTAATACGATATGAAGTATATTGGGTTCTAGGTTGGTTCTAGGTCATTGGTCTCACAAGATATTGAACTGTTTTGATTGGCCATTCAGAAAAAGAGATGTCAAAGAACCATTATTGCCTTTTACAATCTTGAAATGCAGCCTAGCGATTGAAAGACTTTACCCATCTTCACATATTCTTGTATCCGTTTGACCTTTCATACTCAGCTAATACAATGATCGATTTTATAGATTCCTATTGGAAAACGATCATGTCCAGAGGTAGCCAGGTGTCACTTGAATCATTGTTGCCATACAGTAAAGACTCTCAAGACGATCAACGGCTTAAACATTTGCCTCATTTATAAACAAGTCATGGTTGTGACACTTTTTGAATTCAAGATATATTAATAGTACAACGACTTTGTAACATCGATCACGACGCTACGATCTCATTGACAGTATATTATATGATTCTTAATTTGTAGGTTTGTTTCGAAGATTGCTTCTCTTTATAAAAACTGTAAAAAAGTGCCAAGCTTTTCAAAAAGTAATGATGCTACACTAAAAACTACGGTGGCTCACAAGGGACACCTCATAAAATAATAATTATACAAAATAAAGATATTAATACATACACAAAAATACATTACACACGTACAAAATAAAAATACACACAAAAATACATTATACACGCACAAAAAATAAAAATACACACACCAAATAAAAATGCACACACAAAATAACAATACACACATAAAATAAAAATACACAAAATATGATCGCGGGCGCTTGCAGTATCGGCTTGCTCGTAATTGTCGTGTATGTTTTCAAAGTTGCAATGGTTCCAACATCCAGAGTACAAAACGAAATTCACTCATTTCACTGTGATCAATTATTTCAAAGTTGCTTACGATATTGTTCTCCGTATTCTGGTTAAAATTAAGGCTAATGAGTTGTCCTGGTTGCGGCAACGATTCCTGCTCAGCCTCGGAATCAAACACGTACTGCGATGATTATTTATCAGAGCAAAAGAATAACTGTTATCAGCGTGTTTATCATTACACGCTTGATAACAGGTTATTTCAATCGTAGTTATCCGTATGGGGCAATCGTCAGATTTTTGAAGTGAAAACCTCCGGTATTCTGATGTCTATACGAACACCGCATTTGTGACAAAAAGAAGCTTCGTCAAGTAATTGTGCAACACGGTTGGCACAAAAAATAATCATACCAGGAGCGTGCGGCGCAATTAACGCTAGTTATTACTCTTATTTATTTTTCGCTTTAGTATCCCAAGAGCTTGTTTTCGATTCCTTTCCAAATGTCATTTAAAACATTTCGCAGTTAAAAATACGATGTTAAATACGACGACAAGTCGACCACATGTTAAGATCACAATTACACATATCTCATTACAACCTCATAATAAACTGATAGTAGTCAGATGACGAGCCAGTCAGCTCCATATTCGTAGTAGTCAGGCAGATAAGTGAAGAAAATTTAGCAAAAAATTACCATACCTAGGGGCAATTTCATTTTATGCTAGAATTGTAGTTAAACACCTTTAAAAACCATCTGAATAAGTCGGCGAGCAAAAATGTTCTTGAGAAGGCCGACTAATAACTTTTACTGACAGCGTTTGGTTTGTTTTGAGAAGCGCCAGGATTTTTGAATAGTTTTGATGGAGAAGTGAGACTTGGCTATTTTGAACAGCGGCACTTCGACATACTTCAGATAAACTACCTAAAAATTATTTGCTCGCCTGGCATGTACTCTGACAAATCATGTCTAGAAAACAAAAAAATATACCGTTTGAAGTTGATGTGAGCATTTCACCATCGAAAGCAAAAAAAAAACTCTACATCAAATAAAACATTTATCGGCTGCATTCTTCAGTGCTGTGAAAAGAGTCCACGTGAATCGATTATTAGGTTCAGTGACACGTCCAAAAAATCCAGCTACAAAGCTGCAAAGCAACGTGAGGATAAGAAAGTTATTGCAATAATCGATTCTTTTGGGGAAGATCTTCCCTCGCCAGATACGGGTATCATCGAAAATGTTATAAAAATATATACTCACGGCAAGTTAAAAGTCAAAAAGCCTATACGTGAGCGACAGCAAAAGTCAACAGGAAAAACAGATCGAAGAGGTATAATTCGCGAATGTCTCTTTATCAGTAAGACGCTAATTATAATTAAAACTTACAGTTGATTAAGTAACTTATGTAAATATATGTAGGCAGGGGCGGATCTAGAGTATGTCAAATCCGTCGCGCGACTGATGTTTGAAATTCAAAAATTACCTATTCATATTAATTAAAAATTCATTAATTACACTGGTCAACAAAAAGAAACTTTTTAAAAGGTGTCTGATATTTTTTGACAGATTTACTATATTTTTGCTATGCTAAATCTAGAAATAACATTCATTTTGCTCTCGGAGGTCAAATTTTTTTGCAAATTTGAATTTAAAATTATGCGACTTTAGTTATATTTTTTTAAAACAATGTTTTCAAGATGTACATGTTTTCAAGATGTTTCAAAACAAAATGTCAGTTTTTATGATAAAATTGCAGTATTCCAAGAAAGAATCATGTACACTTCATGTACAGTACATGTAACTAAAAATGAAAACTTAATGTTTGCATTATTATGGTCTAAATTTTCGTTTTTTTTGATTGTCGCGAATGTTTTGGTGCTTGCACATCTCTTTTTAAATTCCAACAGTAGTCTGCCATCATCACCATGTCCCACCTTTCTCTTAAGTCATGGTGAAAGCGTTCTCCTTGCTCATCGCTTAAAGAGCCAAGATTTTCGGGATCAATACCAGCTTTTAATTTTTCAGTTGACAAATTGGGAAGGTTTTACAACGAAACTGAAAACACCGTCCATCTTTATCCAAAGTTTTAGTGAATTGCCTTATCAAACCGAACTTTATGTGCAGTGGAGGAAATAAAATACGTCCCTGTCAACTAGAGGCTTGTTTATCACATTTTTGCTCTACAACTTGCAAGCTCTTCACGTACTGGCCATTCTTTTTCACGTAATGATGAGTACGATCCCTACTATCCCAGAGGCATAAAAGTATGGGTATTTGGCAAATCCAGACTGTTGACCAAGCAAGAAGTTGACCATTTTAAAGTCAACGCAAATCAGCCATTTATGTTGGTCATAAGAAATTTTTCTAGGACGTACTTAATTGCTTCATGCTGTTCTTTTAATGTTGTCGAATGTGCCAATGGCACAGATGCAAATTGATTTCCATTGTGTAACAACACACATTTCAAGGACCTTTTGCTGTCGATAAAAGTCGCCAGTCCTCTGATTTGTATTCAGGTACGCCGAGATGTTTCAGTAGCTCTACTATGTCATTGCGATAGACTAATTCTTTTCTTGAGCAAAATATCTTAAAATTCCTGGTGCCTGGTACGGAAGAAACTTACCTTAACTTTACCATTTAGCATGTTCTTGTCCTTTAAACGAGATGCAAGAAGTTCGGCAGAGTCTTTTGGCAAATTTAAATCGCGAACAAGATCGTTTAGTTCGTTTTGGGAAACAATTTTGCCATCGGGAAAACAATTTAGTCATGTGGAAAGGATGCATCAACGGTAGTGGCAATGCTTTGAGTTTCATCCTGGCTACTACTGCTTTCTTCAATACTTGTATCTTCAAATACAAGTACGGGAATTTCTTCACTATAAGGAGTAGGGCGCATAGCTGACGGTAGATTGGGATACTCCAGTGTTGTGCGATTTTTTCTGTTAATTCCCATGACATTGATAGCACAAAGTAGCAATCGGTTGCATGATTTAAGGCTCTCGCCAAATCATGGGGATGCCAAAGTTCATGGACTTTTGCGTGCCATCTTTGCAAACCATGTGAGGTGCCCAACTTTTGTCTTGATCGCCGAGCTTCATGCCAAAATATGCATAGTAAACGCGCTTGATAAAGGTGGTGACAGTATTGCGATTTGGTGCAAGTGTGTATTTACCACAAACATAGCAAAAAACATCTGGCTTATTTTTCTTATTTCTACTTTTTATTATTTTTTACGTACATTAATATGTTGGTGTGTTTTAACAAGTTTTACCATTGAATTTCAGTATGGGCTAAATAAAGCCTTATTTTATCTTTAAATATCCCATAATAATCGCAAAACCTAAACTCCCTAATTGAAATTCAATCAAAAATTGCTTATTCAAATGCTTTCTTCTTTGTATTGCTAGTGCTAAAAAATTTAAATTTGTTCAGATAATAGAACTTTAAAAGGTAAATGGTTAGTGCTTCTGTTGTACCTTTCTCGGGTATTTAAAAGTTAAAAAATAGAAAATTAACGATAGTTTAAAATCTCGACCTGACCCAGCAAAAATAGTGTTATTTTTGGACTCAGCACATCAAAATTATCCAAAATCAGTTTACAAAACTGAGACACCAAATTTGCTGTTGACCAGTGTTATTCTTACTTTATTATCGCATTTACTTCGTGATAAAAATCCAGCTTTATTGATTATTGAAAACTAATGATTAATGCAATGAATATCTCGTTGGTAACCAGATCAGTTGAATTTTAATTGACCTGGAATAACCGACTGATAAGCGGGGTGGCTTGACTGGTTCGACGGATAAAGGAGTCTATGAACGCCAAAAACGCTTATTTTATTGGTCAATGGCCAGATCAGTGGACAGTCTGGAATGGTCTCGACTGATAATAGGGGTGGCCGGACGTATAAGGGAGTCCAATTGCTATCTTACAATTGGTTCATTTGAATTTTTGTTTTATTGTGATTGGTTTGACGGATTTCGACTGATAGCCAACTGAACTAACATAGTCAAACATATTTTAGCAAAAGACAAACGCTGAAAATGGCATTTTCAAGGCTCTGAAATGTATTTCTCAGGGGAGAATGCCTCAGACCCCCCCAGGTGCGGAGCGCCTGCGAGGTTTTATGACTGATGTTTGAAAAATCCTAGATCCACCCCTGTTTAAAACATGCTGCAAACTTGTTTGGTATACGGATGCTGAAGTAATGCCAGAAAAGGAAACATTTCATGACACCGGTGAGCAACGTAAGATTGTTTACCATTTAAAGTGTTCAGTGTTTTGTCAAGTCAATACTTGAAGTGTGATGGTATATATATTGTGAATGTTTTTACTACTAAGTTATAATTTAAGTTTTGTATATCCAGTCAGTCTTATTTGTTCTTTACTTAATCGCTTGCTAGACGAGGCAAAGCAACCAATTCTTATCGAGATATGCATGTCATAAAACTCCTTGTTTCAACTGACTTTACCTCCAAGAAATGGAGGATTTATTCATGATATTTTTCTGAAAATATGAAGCAAATATTAAGAACAGAGCTGTATTGAAATCAAATGCAGTGCAGGATTAATTAATGAGCTCTTTGGTACATGTCTTACAATAAAAAATACCTGTCTTAAACAGCTAGCCTGAACAATTTGACAGATTATGGACAATCATGATGATGGTGTGTAAAAGTTTGCTTTATGCTAAAAGTTTTAAATGCCATCTGGTGTTTCTGTAAATGAATTGTTTGTTATAGTAAACAGGTTAGTACATCAAAACTAAGATAAAAACTACTTTGTTCAATAATGTGCCAAATTATGCTCCTACCTTGAAATTTTTGCTCAAGAAAAGCTTATAATGACATGCATGAAACATTAAATATAGTATTGCATCATCAGACAAAATCCATACGTTTTTCAATTCCAGGTGATTAAAAAATCACATAAGATGCATTGGTTACAATGAAGTTGAATGTGGAAAAAGCAAAAGTTGATGGCAAAGAACTTTTTATGTCTTATGAAGAATTACGATATTATTTAAAAGAATAAGAATAGCAATCTAGTAAAAGAAGCGACATCTGTCTTCAAAATGAGACTTTTCCAATTATGTATAGTTTCTTTGTACAAAATACTACTTTAGAAAACTTGATTTTCAAGTCATTCACTGATATTTTTAGCAAAAGACAAAAAGAAAAATTCAAAGGCATAATGTAAAATTCAAAAGTTTGTCAAGTTGTTTGAACATAGAAAAAATTAGTATAGTTACTAGTAATTTGTAAGGACACAAGAGAAAAGTAGTGCAAGAAGGTTAGCATTTTTGAGAATTAATATGTTCTTCTTGACATACATTACACAAGGCTATAAATAATGACTGTACAATAACAATTATACAACATGCTAAAAATCTTCACCTACATTATAATTATTTAAACAAGTTTGCCTTCATGCAGCAATAAGAAAAGTGCTATGTCAGAGAAACCAATGCACTTTAATTTAAGAAATTGTATTTTCAATGGGAAATTAATGTAGTTCTGTTCAGTAGTAGATCCATGGTTGTCAATGACAATCCACTTTCTAATATCTTCGCTCAAAAACAGAACCAGCAACATGATTATAGAATTTCTGAATTTCGTTCTTTTGCTCTCCTAGTTCAAGATATTTTCTTCATAAGTTCTCAGTAGATTTATCAGAATATCATAATACCTTATAAGACACCCAGAATCAATCCTACAAAAAAAAAACTCAAAAAAATTACATACCTACTTATAATATATTTCCAGTCGACTTAAGTCGTAGGGGTAAGCTAACTTTTTCCAACTCCTTTTTTGACATTTTAAGTAAGATTTACCCATCTATTTAAGAAAGACAGTTGCACCAAGCTGTTCACAAACAGTCAAAAACACAAGTATTGCGCATGGGATTATGCATTAAAGCTTAACAACACATTGACAGTGTAAAGAATGCCGTTTGATATTTATTTCTAATATAGCTAAAGCATTACTTGACAAAATATACGCTATTTTACCGTAGATTTTCCTCATTTAAATGTGTGTGTCTATTTCACAAAAACCTGAGCATTATTTTCAATATTTTATGCTTACGATATCGTGGTTGTTTTCGCTGGTTGTCATTAATATAAGCAGTAATAGAGATTCGGATTCGGGAGGGAGCGAATGTTAAAAATTTTTCTCAAAGTGGAAGTTTTGACAACCAAAATCCGCCATTACCGCCATGTTTATGACCACGGGGTCCAGGCATTGAGTTCTATAAGACCTGGAGGGGAAACGTCAACAAAATTACTATAAATTATCAGCGCGCGGCCGCGTGGTCAAAAACATGGCGGATTTTGGTGGTCAAAGTCAGCGGAGAGACGCGGGCTCATGAAATAAAATTTTTGTCGCCCACCCTGATTTGACCACCACGATTAAGAGTATAGAAAATATCAAAACTATTTTCCTAACATAAACATTTCTTTAAAATTTTATTTATTAAACAATCTGCAATTTTCCGTGGTTTGCGGATGCTGAAATAGCGACAGAAAAGGAAACATTTCATGACTCCGGTAAGTAACACAGTAGTAGTTTTACTATTTTGTACAACACGATACTTGAAGAGTGTTTCTACTACTAAGTTTTAATTTAAAGTTATTTTTGTCCAGTCTTGTTTGTTCTTCCCTTCATCGCTCGCCAGACGAGGCAAAGCAGCCAATTTTTATCGAGTTTTGCATCCATCTTGTATCATTATCAAGCTAAACTCTCCTGATTTGAATTGAGCTTACCTCCCAAAAATGGGGCAGAATTTGTTCATATTTTTTTTAAAAGATGAAGGGAAAGTTTACAACAGAGTTGTGTTGAAATTGAATGCAGTGCCATGCAAAGTTATTGAGAACTATGGTATATGCTGTATAATAAAAATAACTATTAAACAACTTGCCTGCTCAATTTGACCGACTGTATAGTGTTGACAACTATAATGGGTTTGGAAAGTTGGATTTATGCAAACAGTTTTAAGGTACTACTTAATGTTTCTGTAAATGAAGTATTTTTGTTATAGTAAACAGTTTAATACTTCAAATCCAAGATAAAAGAAGTGTGTTGAACAATGTGCTAAGATTTACTCCTACCTTGAAATTTTTGTTCAACAATAGCTTATGATTATATCATTAATATTCATGAAGAACTAAAGATAGTATTGTCTCATCTCACCAAATCTATACTTGGTATGATTCCAGGTGATCCACAAATTCACATCGGATGCATTGGTTACAATGAAGTTGAATGTAGAGGAAGCAAAAATGGATGGCAAAGAAATTCTTTGTGTCTTATGAAGAATTAGTACAAATCAAGTAGTACAAAAAGAATTCTTTAAACAAATTGTACACAAATTTAAATTGCTCATGGTCAAGCAACCTAGTCAAAGAAGCAAAGTCTGTCTTCAACATGTGACCTTTTCAATTACGTTTAGTTTCTTAGTACAAAATACTATATTTGAGAAACTTGATTTGTAAGTCTTTCATTAATATTTTTTTACCAAGAGATAAAAGAAACAAATTCAAAGGCTTGATGGAAAATACAAAGATTTATCAAGTTGTTTATCATTTAATTCCCAATTGTTAGTTTGTATATATAATTAGTATTGGTAGCTGTAAGTTATTCAAGCAAAACAGAAGAGTAGTAGTGCTCGAAGGGGTTAGCATTTTTGAAAAATTATATCTTGTTCTTGACATACATTACACAATTCCAAAAGACTGTAAGTAATACACAATATCTATGGAACTTGATAAATTTCTTCACCTACACTTTCAATTAACTATTTTGCCTTCATGCAGTAATAGACAAAGTGTTCTTGTCAGAGAAACCAAATGCACTTTAGTTTCCAAGTTTGTAATTTCAATGGAAAATTAATGTAGTTCTGTTCAGTAATAGATCTAAGGTTCTGCCAGGCAGTTTACAAAATACAAATTTCCAACAAACAGTATCATGGTGTTTTGAATTTTTTTTCTTTTTTGTAGCTCTTCTAGTTCAACATACTTTCTTTATGAGTTTTCAGTAGATTTATCAGGTAATGACAATACACTTGTGATACTTATCAATGGTAAATTTTCAGTTGACTTATGTCGTAGGACTGAAGCAAACATTTTCTCGCTTCCTTAGGAGCATTTTAACACAGATTTATCCATTTGAGCAAGAAAAATAGTTGCACCAAACTGTTTACAAACAGTAAACACGCAGAAGCATGAAATAATGTATAAGTTTGACAAGATCGACAGGTCTACAAAAGAATGCCGTTTGATTTTCACTTTTAGGGTTAAAGGTTAAAATGCCATAAAAAAACTTAAAGGTTGCAGCCAAATTATGCGTTTCTCTACCGTCGATTTTCTTTATCTTGATGTGTGTGTACTGTGTTTTTCACGCAATGCCGAAGCATTATTTTCACATGATATGCTGTCGGTAGCGTAATTGTTTTTTTCTCACTTGTTATCGTTTGTATAAGAAATCAGGAGGGAGTGAATATTGAAAAAAATTTTCAAAGTGGAAGTTTTGACCACCAAAATCCGCCATTACCGCCATGTTTTTGACCACGGGGTCCAGGCCCCTTTTCCCCTCCAGGTCTTATAGAGCTCAATGGGTCCAGGCCATTGAGCTCTATAAAACCTGGAGGGGCAAAGGGGCCTGGACCCCGCAGTGAACTCCATATATATATATATATCTGGAATGATAACGACAATACATTTTATAGATATAAAATTGAAGCTAAAGTCCTAGTCTCTTGCGCGGTTTGTACGTCAGTTCCAGTCCTTCAAAGTCGAATATTCACGCGGTTTGTACGTCAGTTTCATTGCCCTGAGTGCCAAACATACACGGCCAATATAAATTTGAATACAAATTGCAAAAGCATAAACATATAAACAACATCACGACAAATAACACACGAGGCCAACTCTTCGCAAAAGGTTATTTTTTACAGCTGAAACTTTACTACAGTGATTTCGTTGTAACTTACAACTTGTTACGAGGAAAAGCCAACTGAAAATTACACTGTATGCTAAAAAGAAAACACAATAAGAAAATATGACGAGAAAATATTCAAGCAAAAACTTTTCTTACATCGGAAGGTAAATTTTCAAACGGTGTCAGACAGTGTTTGTCTTTTTTGTCTTTTAAGTGGATTTAAAGATCTGTTTTTCCGAAAAAAAAGAAACTTGAATATCCAGTTTCATAAAAAATATTGAGTCTATAACTCGCATTTTTACTTTTTACAAGCGATTGCCATTTTCATTGATTTTGATAGTGTTTCAAGTACTAAATGGTTGTCATCTCGATATCAATAATTGAATATCCTTAAAGACTTTGATATATTTTAAAGGAAAACCGCAGCGTAATAGCAGATCGGCTAAGTTCACCTGACCTTGCTTTTCGATTTATCACTTTGATTCACTTTCCGTGAACCTTTTCATTCCAAAAAATTTCGTTATTTTTACGCTCTGATCAAGATCCGAACTCTACCATTACCAAGGGACAAATGATTAAAAAAATTAAAATGAACATGCGAGAGACTAGAGCCTGACGTGTAATGACGAATGATGACGACAAATGTTTTTTTGGCTTCGGTTATCATTCCAGTTATTGAAATATCGAGTTCACTGGGACCCCGTGGTCAAAAACATGGCGGTAATGGCGGATTTTGGTGGTCAAAACTTCCACTTTAAAAATTTTTTTCAATATTCACTCCCTCCTGATTTCTAATACTGTTTGTATGAACGAAAACAAGTGAGAAAAAAACATTTACGATACCGACAGCATATCATGTGAAAATAATGCTTCGGCATTGCGTGAAAAACACAGTACAGACACACATCAAAATAAAGAAGATCGACGGTAGAGAAACGCATATTGTGGATGTAACATTTAAGTTATTTTATGACATTTTAGCCTTTTAAAAGTGAAAATCAAACGGCATTCTTTACTAGACCTGTCAATCTCGTCAATCTTATACATTATTTCATGCTTCTGTGTGTTTGACTGTTTGTAAACAGTTTGGTACGACTATTTTTCTTGCTTCAAATGGATAAATCTGTGTAAAAATGCTCCTAAGGAAGCGAGAAAATGTTTGCTTCAGTCCTACGACATAAGTCAACTGAAAGTTTACCATGGATAAGTATCATAAGTGTATTGTCATTACCTGATAAATCTACTGAAAACTCATAAAGAAAGTATGTTGAACTAGAAGAGCTACAAAAAAGAAAAAAATTCAAAACACCATGACACTGTTGCTTGGTAATTTGTATTTTGTAAACAGCTTGGCAGAATCTTAAATCTATTACTGAACAGAATTACATTAATTTTCCATTGAAATTACAAACTTGGAAACTAAAGTGCATTGGTTTCTCTGACAAAAACACTGTCTATTGCTGCATGAAGGCAAAATAGTTATTTGACAGTGTAGGTGAAGAAATTTATCAAGTTCTATAGATATTATTGTGCATTACTTACAGTTTTTTGGAATTGTGTAATATATGTCATGAACAAGATATAATTTTTCAAAATGCTAAAGTACTACTACTCTTCTGTTTTGCTTAAACAACTTACAGCTACCAATACTAATTATTTATACGTACAAACTAACATTTGGGGATTAAATGATAAACAACTTGTTAAATCTTTGTATTTTACATCAAGCCTTTGAATTAGTTCCTTTTATCTCTTGGTAAAAAAATATTAATGAAAGACTTACAAATCAAGTTTCTCGAAAATAGTATTTTGTACAAAGAAACTAAATAATTGGAAACATGTTGAAGACAGACTTTGCTTCTTTGACTAGGTTGCTTGACCATGAGCAAATTTAAATTTGTTTACAATTTGTTTAAAGAATTCTCTTTATTGATTTCTACTAATTCTTCATAAGACACAAAGAATTTCTTTGCCATCTATTTTTGCTTCTTCTACATTCAACTTCATTGTAACCAATGCATCCGATGTGAATTTGTGGATCACCTGGAATCATACCAAGTATGGATTTAATGAGATGAGACAATAATATGTTTAATTATTCATGCATATTAATGAATAATCATAAGCTATTGTTGAACAAAAATTTCAAGTTAGAAACAAGTAGTAACCTGTTTACTATAACAATAAATACTTCATTTACAGAAACGCTAAGTAGTACTTTAAAATTGTTTGCATAAATCCAACTTTCCAAACCCATTATAATTGTCTACACTATACAGTCAGTCAAATTGAGCAGGCAAACAGTTTAATAGTTATTTTTATTATACAACATATACCATAGTTCTCATTAATTTTGCATGGCACTGAATTCAATTTCAACACAACTCTGTTGTAAACTTTTCCTTCATCTTTTCAAAAAAAAACATGAACAAATTATGCCCCATTTTTGGGAGGTAAACTCAATTCAAATCAGGAGAGTTTAGCTTGATGCCTTGATCATGATACAAGATGGATGCAAAACTCGATAAAAATTGACAGCTTCGCCACGTCTGGCGAGCGATTAAGTGAAGAACAAACAAGACTGGACCAAAATAACTTTAAATTAAAACTTAGTAGTAGAAACACTCTTCAAGTATCGTGTTAAAAACAAAATAGTAAAACTAATACTGTGCTACTTACCGGAGTCAAGAAATGTTCCCTTTTCTGTCGCTATTTCAGCATCCGCAAACCACAAAAGTTGGCAGTTTAATTAATTAAGTTTTAAAAACGTGTTTATGTTAGGAAAATAAATAGTTTTGATATTTTCTATACTCGCAATCATGGTGGTCAAATCAGGGTGGGGACAAAAATTTTATTGCATGAGCCCGCGTCTCACCGCTGACTTTGACCACCAAAATCCGCCATGTTTTTGACCACGCAGCCGCGCGCTAATAATTTATACTAATTTTGTTGACGTTTCCCCTCCAGTTATTATAGAACTCAATGGTCCAGGCCCCTTTTCCCATTGAGTTCTATAATAACTGGAGCGGCTATGTCAAGCGCGGCCTTAGATATCTGATGACGCCAAAAAAATGGCGGATTTCGTCCGTTGCCGCTGAGATTTACCGAAATTGATCGCTTTTCCGAAAATTTCACAATTTCCCACTCCCTCCTGAGGAAAGAGTGAGGAAAATGTATGTGTGTATTTGGGATTCGGCAAGCAATTTTTTTGATGAAAATCACGATAAAAACCTACAATTCGTAACAGCGAGTCAACTGTGGTTGTCAGTTATCTGCTCCTACGAGGATGCATTTATAACTATCGACGAAAGACCTATATGTCGGCTACACATGTATGAATGTAGATGTGCGTCGTTTTCTTACCAGCGTCAAACTTGTTTGATCGATTAAACTCTTTAGTCTATACAAAAAAGTATATCACAGTTCATCTCCACGGTTCACGAGAGAGAAGTTAGCTTATTTGTTATCATTGCTATTTTGCTTCTTTTCATGATGCAATGGGCAATGGCTTTTTTCGCCACAATTGTTGGATTTTTACTTGTTTCTTTAAAAAAGTAAATATTAAATCTCTGGATATTTACGGATTTTCTGTAATTGAGTTTCATATAAATTTCAAAAAGACTCAAGTCTGCATAGGTTTGGTAAATGAAAACAAACAATATTGTATAGAAATTACTTTAAGTAACCTTTTTGTGATGTTCTGAAGTGCAACTGCATCAAATACTTGTAAAGTTGTAGCACATTTTGATTTTGTTGTATTGATATATGAATTGGGCAAAATGCAAATAATCATCAAACACTTATGCTTCCAATGGTGTTTATAATTCATTTGTAGTTTTAATACTTCTACCCTTCTTTTTCACTCTGTTTTGTTACAATTTGAATGATTAAGTACACAATTTGAATGATTAACACAGTTTTCACCTCAATAATAAATTTCATAAGCAGTTGGTAGTGCATTTTGTTCTCTGAGTATCCACATCTGGTGTTTTGTTCATACAAGAATGATGAAGTGCAAGTAGATATGTCATAGCAAGGCAATATAACCAAATGAATCAAATACCTATGGTGTACTTTTATGCTAGAAGCTTAAAAGCTTTTTAGAAATTATAAAGTTATTGGATTATATTAACCATATATCATCAATCTCATGAAAAGAAATAAGAAGCAAAAAATTTGTAGGAAAGCTTTGAAAAGTGAAAAACTTTTCTTTAAAAAAGTAGCAATAATGCATATGATAAATCTCCAATCTGTACTTTACTAGGTAAATAAGCTCAAACTGTTTCTTATAGCAAAAACTGTTATAATGAAGAAATATACAGTACAGTAACTTTAAAAGTTTCATCACTGAATCTTTAATGCTTCAGTGTAGTGCATTAGATATTAGTAACATTTATACAACACTCAACTAAAATATTTTGATAAAGATATGACATGATTTAAACATTAAGTTATATAAAACCCAATGGCTTATACAGTTTGATGCTTCACATCTGCATCAAGTCATCAATCTCAGTACAAATGTTTACATAGACACAAACTTTATGGCTTTCCCATTTTATACCTTCGTGAATTGACAATTCATTAAGCATCAAAACACACACAACCTTGCCATCTTTCTTTGGTTCATGAACTTTAACTTCAAAGCATTCAAGGCATCCTTAGTGAATCCATTGTCTCCATCCATAGAATTTGACCATGATCAAATTAAATAACTCTGGATAGGGCAGACAATAAATCAATTATCTTTACAGCATTATCATTTTTTTAAGACTCTGCCTGGTCAATAACATCTTACAGTCATCATTACTCTTTGGTCTTCCCTGCATGTTGTCAGCAAATAGAACATAACAAGCTCTGCTTTAAATCATGGGTACTCTTGGGGCTGATCATTTCGTTTTGATACTTACTCACAGAGCAAAATGTGTGCAGGGTCTTTTTTGATTTACGGAAACTATTTTGCAAATAGATGGGTAAATTTACGACTTCATGCATTAACAAATGACAGAAAAGTATGCAAAATTTTATCAACAAAAACAGGAAAACATCAGTATATTTGGCGTTCAAGTCAGTCTTAAAAAATACGATCTTTAATATGTATTTTATGGCTTTTCAAGTGCATGTATAATTGCTTTTCAGTTTTCAATCGTTGACGGACTAAACAAACAAGCAACTATCTCACCTGTGAGAAGCGATATGTTCCTTTTTGTGGAAACTACGACATCCAACAATTGAACGATTGAAGTGTTGGCATTATAAAAGAAATGCCAAAAAAGATATCGTCACAGAATATGGAACTAACGATGTCCATATTCTGTGATATCGTGTTTGTTTTTGAAAAATTCTTTATAATTTACTATAGACACCAGGGGGAGGTCGAGAATATTATTTTTCTGCAAAGCGATCATTTCAGCGGAAACACGTCCGTTGGCTGCCATTTTTTTGGCGACCTCGCCCCAGTAAAGTTAGCCGCTCCAGTTATTATAGAACTCAATGCCTTTTCCCCTCCAGGTCTTATAGAACTCAATTGTATATGCTAATCAATGATAGTAATTGGGGAAGCAGTTGGGTTGATATGTTGGAATCAGTTGGAATGCTTTAAGATTTTTAAAAGGAATTATCCTTTCAACAATTTTTCTCATAGCATTCTTCACATGACTCTTCACATGACATTCACCATACATTCCTTTAGCTGAAATTACCTTAATACATGGAAATTTTTCCGTTATACGTATTTCTTAACGACTGCTCTCCTTTAGAATCTTTGGCTTATGACAACTGACTCATTAAAGCATTATGGTTCTATACAAACGCCATCAGAAGCGGGGGTTGGCCAGGCTGCAGCCTTTCAAATAATTTGCTAAAATTCTAATAATTGTTGTGAAAATTTGCCCCACCTTCTCTCTGAACTATTGAAAAAGTCATATATTTGCATTTTCCACCCCCACTAACACCGAATAATAATTTACATCCTAAGGCCAGGGGCAATTTTATCACTTCTCAGGCGTTCATACTTTGGTAGCTTTGAGATCGCTAAGCGAACGTTTAGAGAATCTCATCAAGGCCATCGCTGGTTCACTTTCAAAAGAAATCCGTCGGGTAAAACTGAATACGAGTATGAACAAATAATCTTATTCCACATCATTTAGTTCCTCGAAGACCATCTTCGTTAGGTGGCTCAATTAAGCTGCTCTTTCAGAACTTTTTACGGCTCATACTAGTCAAGCTAGCAGAAATGTTACTATAAACGTTTTGTTGCACGAAGCACATTGTGAGACATCCGCTCGCATTAAACGCCACACTGAACGTGCTACAAGAATGAAAACCACCTCGTAACTATTGCCTGATTTGATATACTTTAGCAACTAGGAGTTACTACTGCAAAGGATTGCTGCCTCTTTCCCCGAGTAGGCAAAAACTGTCATTTGTAAATTGTATTGGGTGTTTTCCATCATTTATCATCTGCCATAAACGACACAACACCAAATGTACAAAAAAGCACAGCAATTTTTTAAACATGCGATTGATATGATAAGCAACAAACTGCAATATCTATTATATTTTTTCACTTAATATAGACAAACTAATTGTGTCACATTTTATCTTCAAATTCTTATATAACTAATTCAATTTATAGAAGAACATGCAAGAAGTAACACTGTATTTATGTATAATATGTTAATATTAATTTGGGAATAATTGACGAGCAGTTTTCCAAAGTTCATTTTACAAAAATTTGCATGCTAAAGGCAAGCGGTAGCAAAGCAATTGCTTCATTTAAATTATTGATCTTTACATGTATATGTTGCAGTTGACATGAAAGTTTGAACTCAGCCAATAACCAATTAAGTCATGTTAACTGGAGCTTAAAGGATGTTTTGTGTATTTTGTTCAATTTGTTGCCAACCAGCACAAGATCAACGTAACACATTTATTAACACCAACAATTATATGGTGTCATCTATGTATCTCTCAGTCTCCCAGCGTTTGTGTGTAAGTATATTAGTTGTATAATCATGATATGTGCGTGTCAGTCTATTCCAAGATCATGTTGTGGTTATCATATTGATAGATACTTTACCATAATAGGCTCTACTACAACTCTCAGTTCGATACTTTTCTTGGCCATCACATTACACATACGTACATATTTTAAAACGAAAATCATTTGAGATGCTCACACAGTTATACTACATGAAACATTTCTTGGCTCTGGGACTGTGTAAAGTCACTATTGAGAGCTTTTACTTATTTATTTACTTATTTATAGATGTACTCTTGTCCACCATGCGGTCAATAAAATATTCGTGCCGTTAAAAGCGCCGATGATAACATGAAAGCACGTTGCTTTTCTAACCGAGTGAATCGCCTTTACACAAATCAGCAATCGTTGATAAAGCCATATTATTGCTATTATTATAATATGTACTTTTGTCAACCATGTGTGATGCGGTCAATGAAATATTCGTGCTATTAAAACAGCCGATAGCATGAAAGCACATTGCTTTTCGATCCGAGTAAATCGCCTAGATGCAAATCAGCAACCGCGGATAAAGCCAATTATTGCTATTATTATAAAATGTACTTTTGGTATGTCAAGACGTAACACATTTAGTTGCATTGCCAACAAAGATGGACAGGCGAATTTAACAATAAATACATATCAAAATTGTTTTGTTTAATTTATTGCTCATAAAAACCTTTAAATAATTAGTAACAATTGCAAAAAATACCAGACTCGCACTAAGTATGCTTCAATTCCATTGCCATGGCAACCCAGCGATCACGGAGTAATTTAAATAGGACAATGTAATTTAACAAGAGCAGCAGGCACAATGAGACGACTTCGTGCCACAGTGGAAATCTATATAGCATGACCAGTTGATAGAAAATGACGATACACAAGACGAATAGCAGCCAGTTGATGAGACGAGTTGGTGTTTGAAATACGAACTAAATTAGAAAAAATGTTTCAAATGTGTGGGATTTATACCATAATAAGTCCTAACATTTACAGGACATTTTCTAGTGTAATGCCTTCACCAATCGTGAAGCAATGATAAAACATTCAGAAAAATGAGGAGTGATCTAACGTTAAGACTCAAGTCTTTATATGCTTCAGTCTAATGTCTTCATCAGCAGTGATCTAAAGTTTTCAACTTTAGTCCTTAAATACTCCAGTCGAGTGTCCTTATATCAGGAGTGATCTGATATTGAAAGTTGAGTCCTTATATACACAAGGTCTAATGTCTTCATCAGCAGTAATCTAATGTTGAAACTTGAATTCTTATGTACTCTAGTCTAATATATTCATCAGGAAAGATCTAACACATAGATTAACATGTAAGTGGCAAACACTAAAACATGAGGCAGTTTGGCAGTTGCAGTGTTTTACTATTTTTTGACTTCGCTTCTGTAAATATCACACACGAGACGAGAAAATCGCCCACATGATGGATTATACCTATCACAATTATAAGTAAATAGACATGTTTATAGCAATAATTAAAGTGCCCTGTCCGGAAAATTTTTTATTTGCGATATTAAATTTAGATGTGATGTCTAACACATCAGTAACAAAAGTTTTTAGTTTGGTCCAATTGTCCCATTTTTATAGTGGTTTGAATTTGGCAAAATTGCTTTTTTTAAGGACCTTGTCCGTCGTCAGAAAAGTCTGGAACGACTTACATTTGTGACGTCGTACAAGGGACACGTCGTTACAAAGTATACATACCAACCACCTTAGATGACATCAGAATTTGACCCCTGACTCAATGCTACGATGGAAAGGGTCCAATAAAAGGAAACAATAAACCACTATAAAATTGGAACGATTGGACCAAATTGAAAACTTTTTTCACTGATATATGTTAGAAATTACACAAAGATTTAATATCGCAAATAATTTTTTTCTGAGAAAGGGCAATTTCACTAGCAAATCCTAATGTACTAATGGCAACAAGTCATGTAAAAATACCAACTGTTCTTCACGTCATGTTACTTTAAGCGTAAAAATCACAACTTCTTCAGAGAAACATGAATTTCTTACGTAAAATCTCCAATGATGTACATCTCCTGGATCGGCAACATTTTGTATTCCTAACGACTTGTAAAGCCTTCTATTCTTGTAATTCACGACGACGTCCTGGGGCCAACTTGTCAATGCTGACCAACTATCAAATAACACGAGATTACCAAATTAAAAACAAGCTTTTCGCTTTCATAGCAATAATTTACTTCACTGATGGTGAGCTGGTGGGTGGAAGAGAGGACAGTTGTCTCCCCTCTATAATCTCGAAATAATAAAGTAGAACAAATAAATGGAGGGGGGGGGATTCAGCGTTTTTATTCTGCAAGCGATCCAGCACTTTGTCTAAATTTAGTAGTTTCAGTATGGCTTTGTTGATCAACCCTTTATCCTTTGCGTTTTGGACGTTTTTCTTGATGTTGCCCTAAGACAACGTTGGGAGAGAAAGGGTTAAGAGCAACATCTATCCATTGCGCAAAGAAGTCTAAGCTGTTTTGAGCCAGGATTTATAGCACTAAAAGGCGTTTCTTCCACTGTGTTGTACACAGGTTGATTTTTCCAGATGGCGATTATCTTGAATAAGTTTTTTTTATTTACATTTTGATACATACAACATACATTGACCGGAGATTGTAGAACTTATCACCCCTCCTCCCGCAGTAAAATTCGTCAAGTGTCTGTCCCATTTTCCTGATCAACAGTAATAAACCACGACAATTTCATAAGTGATGTCACATAAGACGATTTTTTGCAATGTTTCCGAGAACTAGCAGCAGTTTTAGAAACTGACATTCCACTATTTTAAACCGTTTTAGAGTAAAGAGACGTTTATGCCATACACTACGTATAGTCTATGAAGCCTAAGAAAAATCTTGAGCCACTGATACACGCTTTCAAAGTCAAATTGATAGTAAGAAAGAGGAGATACACGACGATAGAAAAACGAGTAACTTACTCTCTGTGATTGCTCAGTGTTTCATCCTCTTCTTCGTGCTCGGCCCACGCTCCGAGATGCACAGCGCACTTACTAAGCGAGTAGCAATAATGTAATGGAACAAAATACTTCATGAGAAGAATCATGGAGCCGATCCAAACAAGGACAACATGCTGACAGGACCACCATACGTCATAGTAGACGTAGAAACGCTGAAACATTAAAAACGTAGAATTTTGGAGAAAGTTCAAAGTTTACCAAATTCACAAATATTCAACTACCTTGATGACGTACGAATTAACGAATGATTTAACTGAATCACGAAGAATGCAGCTGATAAGCGAATTTCAAAGTAACACTGAAAGTCACGAGATCAGTGACGTCAGGCTACGACTAATGAAAACGAAGTTCAGTAGTCGTCGTTAGCATCATTATTAAAATTTAAAGTGCACAGAATGCACAGAAATTCTTTAATATACAATAGATTAGAATCATTCAACGTCGTGGCCAGATATTTGCCAGACAGAAAGTGCATTTTCATTATAAACATAATAATCTCTCCTCTTTCTCTGACAATTATGACCTTATGATTCTTGAAAGTCTTCTCATATATAAGCTTAAACCCTCTCTCAACACCCAAGGCAACTCAATCCCTCTTCAACTTCTCTAATACTTTGCCATTCAATCTTTCATTAATATTGCCCTTTCCATTCTGTCCTGTCATCCAAACTTCGTACTTTCCTCTTATGCAATTTAACATCCTGTAAATATCTGCTTGTATTTAAAGCTTCGCGTAAATATTTATAATTTTATCTGGAGATGTTTTAAGTGAAAGACAAAACGTCGTTTATAAAAAAAGCTTTTATTTTTATTTCTAATTTGTTGTCGTAATGACTTTATTAGAAGTTTTATGTTGGGTTATTAAGTTTACAATGAAAATTCTTCAATATACAATAGATTATAGAAATACTATATGATGACATAAGTGGGGTGATAGTACAACCCGAGTTTTTGAACGGGCGAGTAACAATTAATTAATGGCTGATGTACATAATTTTGATTCCAATCATGTAATACTACAATAGATGGATACCTGCCACGCTATAAGGAATCTACTATACGATGCGATACTATAAATCCGATAGAAACGAATCAACGTCAACCTATATCAGAGCATGCAATCACAAGAGCATACAATCAGAGTATACAATACTCAGACCTGCTGAATAACATGCACAATATTGGTGTACGTAAAACTATCTCTTCCTCTCTTCACCTTTTCCTCTCAGAGCTCACAACAGCGAATCATTTGCCTTCATGTGCTCCACCTCTGATATACTAGTTTCTGAACCTTTCTAACAGCCTCACTCCTGAATCGAACCTTAACACCTCCATCTCTTCAACTTGCAGTTCTACTTTCAATCTTTTTCTCATCATACTGTTTCTGATCCATACAACCGTTTTATAAACCTTTCCTTTCATTTTTGCTGATAATATTTTATACCATAACAAACCTGAAACTGTTCTCTTTCCAATCCATCTGGTATGCAGACGCTTCTGCACTTCTTTTCCACGCATTCTCCATTCCATCGCTCAGAACTGTAGTTAATGTTAAGCAACCAAGCAACTAACCAACATCTTTGCTTACCTTTGCCAATACATGATATATAGTGGTTACCTTGTCCAGTTCACACTCTATCCTTTTATATATTTATCAATTTTTCGAAACAATCTTTCCATTTCCTCACAATACTTCCTTCTTATATTAAAACATTTACTTCTTTCTCCATACTTGCCATTATCTGGTGAACAACGTCCAAATCTCTATGTTCTGCTTTACTAATCTGTTTAAACCATTTTTTCTCAGTCCTCTTTATCCATCCTATTGTACTCCTGTTTACCTGTCATCAATTAATCCTACAACCTTCCTACTTGCCAACCTCCTTATCTGTACGCACTCACGCCTGCCCTATTTAAATACCAAGTCTCTCTATACTTTTTTCAAAACAAATACAACGTGCTTTTCTGCCTGTCCTCAAGAATACATTTGCCTTCGTGTTTCAGTTATCTTTATTGTCTAGAGCAGGGGTTCTTAACCTGGGGTCCATGAACCCCTAAGGGGTCCATGATGGTGCTTTAAGGGGTCCGCAAATCCAAATAAGAATATCTACAGTAGGCTACGTATTTCTATTGACCGATTAGAACCTAAAAAAGCAACATCGTTTAATGATCGTTCGAAATATATGCTCACAAATCTTTGGACGGAATAAAAACAAGATGTTTTCGCCTTCGATATGTATATTTAACAGTTAAATTTTAACTGAAGTATGATTGACATGTTTTTCTTTTCTATTGTGCATTTATAATTAGTAGTCTAATGTTTCTTACACATCGCATTTGTGATAAATAGGCCTATGTAATCATACACAATGTCTATGACATAGACATTGTGTATGATTCTATTACGACATAGAGTCTATGTCGTAATAGAATAAATAGATTGAACAAAAAACCGTGCAACCTTCGCATTGATTTAAAAAGTTATTTGCGTTCTACTTATTGGTTACTGCACTGTATTTTTTGATTCTTTATGGTTTTGTAATTGTTGTATAACTTAATTGACTCGGTAATTGATTTATTATTCATTATTATTCGTTGAATTATTAATTTGCTTCTGTTTGGTCTGCAAATTTCTGGACTATATTACTAAGTTAATTAAAAGCTAATTTTGACAATTGCGATGTGTTTCTTCTAAAGGGGTCCAAAGCTTTCATTAGAATGTTTTGGGGGTCCGTGACCAACAAAAGGTTAAGAACCCCTGGTCTAGAGCCTTTTTCCACTCTTCCTTAAAGACCATCAACTCGCTAGCTTCTTATCACGTTCACCTCATTTTTAGTCCATGCTCTTAGTCGTAAACCCTTATCATTCTCCCATCTATTAATTTTTCCTAAAAGACCACCAACTCTTTAGCTTTTTATTTCACATGTCCAACATTCGAAATCCATACTCTCGGCCGTTTGCCTTTCTCGCATCTTTCTGAAAACCTACACGTCTTCCTTTTCTCTCTCTTCGACCTGATAGCGTTTGTTTTTAACCCGGGCCTCGAGTCTCCACCGATTCGGTACAGAAGTAAATAAAACTGATTTTGACTGCCCCCTTGATAGAAAATCCTGGCTACACCACTGCCTTATTCACATAATACTTTGAAAAAAACCGTAATGAAAGAATCACAACTTACCTTTGAAAATCTCATCGGAATAAAGCCGACGTAATACGCGCATATAAATGACTGAAAGAGGACTCTTTTGATTTTGAAATTGAAATCCAGTCTGTGTCCTTCGGCTTCCGACCGTACGACGTCCGGAGATACCGAACAATGGCGTTGATTGAAACGCAATTCGTTGTCAGCCTGACAACTGCTTCCCGAATCACTCGACAAGACTTTGTTCCTCGGCACGCATCCTTGATGTATGACTTTAGGAAGTACTTTCTTTAGCTTTAGCTCCATCGTGAAACCAAACACCCAAAGATAGGTCATTGTTCTACGATGTGTAAACAAAAAACAAAAACGATACATTTCAATACGATCCACCTTCAACATACTACATTATTGCATACAGTCCAATGCCATTTCATTGCACAGGAGTAAATTATTGTCAACAATTCATTTATAAAAATAAATTTAGAAACATAGCTTAATTGTTCTATTAATGATGAGGTTAACCAAGTTACAACATACGCAAACAGTCACACATAAACATTTTCAATATTTTCTCACAAAGAAATAAAAATATTTTTCTCTCTTCATTTAAGCTTGACGAGATGACAACCTTTCGGCATCAACAAGTTTCATTTGTTCTACTTGCAAGCACAATGAAAGAAATACATACACCAATGAGCAAAGCATGATGTAGCAATAAACTAATAAATTTAAAATGTGTATTTATTGAACCATGTAGTGCACTACCACTCTAATGTGTCAACTTTCTTTTGTTCTTATTGTTATTAACATACTACATTATTAGATACGGTCCAATGCCATTTCATTGCACAGGAGTAAATTATTGTCAACAAACTTGCAAACAATACAATGTCGAATTTTGGTGCAAAAAAAAACACCATTTTTTGGCTGGTCAAGCTCGATCTGATTTAGAATATTTACGTGAAGTACATACGGATAAATGAAGAGTAAGATATTCACAAGCGACGTGGTTCGGTACAGCTGCAACATCAGTATCATGAATGCAGCCATTACAAGCACCAGAATAAGTCCTTTGAGAAGCGCAGAACAAACAATCCACACTGATGTCATCTCCTTGATCAGCACAATCTGGAATATAGAAAATAGTCACGAAGCATAATAGTGAAATGGTACTGAGCTAAGTTACTAGTGAATGGTTTGATAAATAATATTAACCCAGATTAATTGAATGAGATTGAATAGCAATTAATTTTTTTCTATATGAGTTGATTCAACTTATATTTAAGAAAAAATAAAGATGTGCTTGGGAGCAAGTACCATGTCCTTAACACTTCAGTGGTCATTGTTGCACATGAACAACAATCATGAAACCAAAGTCCAGATAACAAAGGTTTAAACAAAATGGTACATAAACCTGTGCAGTTGCTAAGCTTTTACTCCTACAATGAAAATATATTTGTGTTCATTCACTGGAAAAACAACAGATGGAAGAAATTTTCTAAAGAAATGAATCATAATTTTGCTGAAAAATTTGCATTGTAGGAGAATATAAATGACTGGAGTGGCTTCGCCACTGAACCTATGGAAGATATAGATTATTTCAGGGAATGCACTAGTACGTTTATTGGGAGAGAGTGTATTTGCATTTTCAGTTGTATCCAACTGATTTCTTTAGAAAGCCAATTTACTCTCAAAGGAAATCAGTCAAGCACAAGTGAATATATGAATATACCCCCCCCAAATTAGCATTGGAGTAGCACCCAAGCATTGTGTGTGAGTGGTATAGGGGATAAGTACCAAGCTATAGCAAATAAGCACAAGGACTATGATAAACATAAGAAGAACATAAATATCTTAACATCTTTTACTCCTGCACAATGTTCTATGTATGTGTTTGAGAGACTGTTGTTGGTTCATGCATATCATGCATAAAGGAACATCTCAATATGAAATTAAGCCCTGGAATTAAAGAATGATTACTCAACCTGCTTAAAAACAATCCATCCAACTCTTCTCATAAGGAAGAGAGCAATGACCAGAACTTCTTGGTAATTAATCAAGTGATAGTTCTAGAGAGATAATAGAAGAGAATAAAGCAAAGGACGATGAAGGAGAGATTGTGGTTCCATCAAGGGATTGCATTCGATAAAACAAGAGAACTGTTTTAGGTGAAATCACAGGAATGGCTAATGGGTTGCAACCAAATGTTTACTGTTTTTGGTTTGAATGATTATTTTATTTATCATTTTTTCATTTATAAAAATGAAGTTAAAAACATAGCTTAATTGTTCTATTAATGATGAGGTTAACCTTGTTACAACATACACAGTCACACATAAACATTTTCAATAATTTCTCACAAAAACATAAAAACATTTTTCTCTCTTGATGAGATGACAACCTTTCGACATCAACAAGTTTTATTTGTTCTACTTGCAAGCTATATGATTCCTTTCTATGTCGTGTGTGAATCAGTAAGGAAAAACCAATTGCAATTTTTTCAAGGAAAATGCACACCAAAAGTCTTATTCAAATCAAGATTAGTTTTTACATGCAGCAACATAGAGTAACAATGAAAGAAATACATACACCAATGAGCAAAGTATGATGTAGCAATAAACTAATAACTTTAAAATGTGTATTTATTGAACCATGTAGTGCACTACCACTCTAATGTGTCAACTTTCTTTTGTTCTTATTGCTATTTACATCATACCATAAAACATCATATTGACATCAGGTTACAAATAATGCCAATTTGAATGCTTGTAATCAATGCATAATATTACCTTGTTTTGAAAGTTTGAAAGAGTGATGGGCATTTTTTATATTTTAAATAAAACAAAGTGCAAAGTGTACATTGTTAATCTGTACACTGTTTAAAGTGTTCACTGTTTTATTAAAAGCACAGAAAAAAACTCGAAAAGAATTTCGTAGTAAAAATTTTTTTCTCTGTTGATTAACTCATCCAATGTTGTTAATAATATACTCTTAATTGATCAAAGCAACATCTTCCTGTGAAAAATCCCCAATCAAATATCAATAAATCAACCAATAAAAATGTGTTAGGAAATACAGAAGTGGATGGCTGCAAATATTAAATTTTTTAAAGATCTTAAAATCATCATTTGATCATTTAGACATAAAATCAATCGAAAAAATATTTCTTATTTAACGCATGTGAACGTCAAACCCCATTGGCCAAGTTACAATATCAAGCACTTCAAAATGACAAAAGCTTGCGATATCAATTTACAATTACAGGTGATGATATGAGGTACTATATGTACAAAATGTACATTTTTCAACTTTTGCACAAACAAGCACATTGCATTACTTTCAAACGCCTTTCAAAGAAATTGTTTGAATTCTCTAACACAATGTAAACAAAAGTCGACGTAAAAACGAAACACAAATATAATACATACCATTTGGTAAATATTCACATACTGACTGAGCAATGCGATAAGTCCGTAAACCAAATAAAAGAATTCAAAACCAAGAGCTGTAAAAACGGGAGTCATAGGATGATCTCGATGATAAATAAGCGGTTTGTTTAGAGTGCTAACTCTTGTAGTTAAGGAGGACGAAGTCGGTGATGCTACGTTCGAATTGGCAGGCATATTCCTTTTTGAGAAAAATGAAAAAACCCCGTAAATTTCTTCTACATTTGACAATGCAAACGACATAACTATTGCTTATTCAACAATGCGATTATTTATACTACGCCAATGTAGGGAAACAGGAGTATTTCTGGCATTTTCATTCAAGGGTATGAAAAATACAAACGTATATTATATTAAACGCAAATACACAACGTTAATTTGACATATGCCTGAAAATAACTTAGCAGGAAAAACTATTACTATAACCAAAGCAGTAATATCATTACGTTGCAGATTGCTTTTGTACAGTATTGGACCAAATATAATAGATATGCTTTACAACGTATTCATTGGAAAACATCAACACAGCATTCATTGTCGCTTACCGAAGATTGTAAACTTCACGTGAATCATAATGAGCTTTTACATTCGACCTGTTGTTTTTTGAAGATGCAATCTTTCGGCCAGCCGGCATAAAATAAACTCTTTTGTAGCGATGAAACAAAATGACATGAAAGCATAAATAAAGACAGGGTTGTGAATTGTATGCCTGCTTGAGCATGAGTACAGGAAGCATGCTGGAGTTTTGCATTTCCTGCTGATACACAATGCTTTGGAGGGGAGAAAGACGTTTTAAAAGCAGGGGGGGAGAGGAATGAAATTGCTTGAGAGGAATGAATTGCTTGAGAGGAATGAAATTGCTTGATCGGACGAAAAAAGTGACTGGCTTTCTCGATATTTTTAGCTTAAAATTATGGTTTGTAAACTGCTGCAAACACATTCTTGGATATCACTTTAAATTCATTGGCTATGTTGGTGGTGTTACAAAGGAATATTTTATTAATGCTAATGTAGGCACACGAGCTGACGGCGAACGGCGTTTTTTTTAAACAGTTTACACTAGTGGTTAATAGTGAGCGAAGAATGAAGAATCGCAAATCAAATAATAAAAACTGACTCCATAAATACTTCCATTCTCGCAATTTATCTTTAATTTTGTTAATTTAATGTTCGGATAATCATGACATGATAATCAATGATCATGACTGAACAGCTGCCGTGACGTCCCGCTGTGCGACGGGTTTGCCGTAAAATTATCGACCTGGAGAAGCAAAAAAATGAAATGCGGGTTCCCTTCGTTCTTCAAAAGTTGCAATGTTGAAAACTCGTTCTTGCAACAATGTTTCTCTCGCGTGCTATTCACCATTGCGTAGTTTCCAACAAATTCATTTCCGTTAGCTGAAATGATGGTGGCAGTAGATGTGGTGAGAAGGGGCGAATGGAGGTTCCTCCAACAACTCCCTCTAGTGCTACTCCATTGGTGCTTTCCAGTCACCAAGTGTTTATTATGGTACTTCTTCAGGCTGTTTTTAAACGTCGAATTTTGAATGTGTCGAATACAATTATGTAAAAATAAAGTGAGCATCTCTTTTTTTTGGTCAGCTGCCATTTGCGCAAAATTATAACTGGAAGGCTACCTTCGCCCCGAAATTTGAAGCCAAAGTCGGCAGTATTGTTCACAGTCTTTCCACGAATGTGATCAGGGCCGGATTAACCATATGGCAGAAGGGGCGTCCGCCCACAGGCCCCGCACATTAGGGGTCCCGCGCTTTATAAGTTCTAATTTTTTTCGGCGCGTTGGTAGACGGAAAAAGGGCCCAAGACCCGTAATATAAAATAACGTAACTCCAAAAAGCGAGGTCCCATAAATCAAAATAAATGCTTTTTAAAGCATACACGATCGGAGCAAAATAAATAACGCAAGATATTAGAAATCAAAAGGCGAGGCGAAATAAGATGTGGGATATTGCATTGTTTTCAGCATAGCAATAAAATATCGTAGTTAAGTCAGTTTCCAGTTAAGATTTCTTTGTTTTAAGTACGTTTTGTAAGTTCTTTCTTTGTTTAGTTAATTCTTCTTTTTTGTTGTACAGTTAATGACGTAAAAGGAAAGCTCGACCTATGTTTTGTCGTAATTACCGTTAGTATAAATAGATGTAAGTAATTGATTCTAACAGATAGCATAGAAATACCTCAGAGATGTAATTTACTTGTCGTTTGTAAAATAAATAAAAGGTTTAAAATGAAAAGTGTTCGTCTTTGTTACAGACGAGTCTTACGAGCTATATGCTCTATAAGTTCCCAAGGTAGCCGTGACCGGGACAAAAATCGCAAATATGAGTCTAGTCTGTCTAGAACGGCAAAACGCAAGGCAAAGAAGGAACGTGTTGCATGGTAAAGTAAAGTTTTGAATAAAGTCCCTATGATATTCACACTGTTTTCTCCAAAGACTAGCGTTGGCAATTGTGGCGGCAATGCAGCTGAATGCAGCGCACAGGCCCTTACGGATTTGCAATCTACTTGCAATCCTGCTGAGTCGGCTATTAATGATACGGCCATGATCGTGGCAATAGTGACAGATTCCGTGCAGAAACACTGACAATAACATCTGGTGATACATATGCAGTTGACACCTACTCCTGTGATTTAGGTATGTGGCCTCCCAATGTTTCGGATAGCATGAAAAAATACTGGGTAGCAAAAGGAAGTAGCAAATGTAGAAATTTGGATGCAGATTTTAGTGCACCTTCCAGAAAATCTGTGGGAGAAAAATTACAAACGCCAGTACCAGAAAAGTTTGTTTACATACACGCATGAGCTCACAAAACAGCAACACCCTCGAACCCGGCTCTTTTACTCGCCAACTCTGCTTTGCATGTAAACTGATGAACGACAGTAACGTTTTTGGGAAGCAAGGATATAACGATTGGAAACACGAATCCAATAAAATCCTATTGCTCGAAAAAAATGCATTGCACCCAGAGGCTGTGATTCAGCTGCTCCGACGAAGTGATGCTGGTTGCCGTGTTGATTTGGAACTAGTTAAACAGGCCAATGCAGAACGCGATTATTGTCGTGCTGTACTTCAACGGATAGTAAAAACTATCTGTTACCTATCTGAACGCGGTCTACCGTTTCGTGGCTCAAAAAAAAAATCATCGGATCACCCAGAAAAGGTAACTATTTGGGTACTTTGAAAAGTCGCTGGGTTTTTCAAGGTAAAACACAATCCTGACGGAACTGTGGACAGACTTAAACCTCGTTTGGTCGCTCAGGAATATTCTCAATCCGAAGGTATAGATTACCAAGAAGTATTTTCACCTGTGGTGAATAATACCACTATAAGATCTCTTTTGGCTGTTGCGAATATCTGTAATTGGGAAATTCATCAAACGGATGTCCAAACAGCGTTCTTACAAGGAGAATTGCAAGACGAGATATATATGAGACAGCCCTGTGGTTATGTTAGCAAAGACAAACCTGAGTTTAAGCTAAATAAAAGTATTTATATGGCCTCAAAAGGGAGAGCAATATGTTGGAATACTTCTATTGACACTTTCCTCATATCGAAGGGATATGAGAAGTCAGGTGCAGATCCATGCGTCTATGTTAAGTCAATAAAGCAAAAGGATGGAAAGATTAACTTCGTGATAATGGCTCTTTACGCCGACGACATGCTGTGGTTTTCCAACAATTCAGAAATGTTGAAGAAGGAAAAGATTATGATTGCTGAAAGGTTTAATGTAGATGACTTGAGAGAAATAAAGTATGGTCTGGAAATGGTTTTACAACGAAACCGTAAGTTAAAAACACTGTCCATTAGTCAGCCAAAGCAGGGGCAGTGCCAGCGCTATGTTGTTTGGGGGTATCGGCAAAATTTTGCTGAACAGTGACATAGATTTGCTGACTAAATTGCTTAACGCGATGAAATTTCGTAACCCAAACAAAGAATAATAATAACGCACGTGATGTGCAGTACGTCATATTATAATCTCTGGGAAAGACCGCAGAGAACACCACAATCCAATGGCGGTGAGGTTAAGCGTTCAGAGAGTGACAATTTGTATATATAATTAGAAATATTGTGCGTGCGTTCTTGCTTCAATCTTATCCAGTATACTACACCAAAATAAGAAGGTTGTGCAACAATAACGAATGAAAATCCTTGAAAAACAATGGAAACGAGATGCCAAAAAACATATCTATAAGATATTTAATGACAGAAACAGATAGCGAGGAAAAGAGGACATGTCTAACATTTTTAAGTTTACAAAAACAAATTGGAAATTTTTTTGCATTCTATTGCGTTATTGTAACGCGAAAAAACTAAAATTTTCAAAGAATTTACGAAGTCGTTGACTTGCGCCTTTGGTATGAAAATGTTTAAGAACCAAGTTTGCATTGTTCTCATATTATAGAACTCAATGGTTCTATAATAACTGGAGGGGCTAAGTGGACTGAGACCTGACGCCAAAAAAATGGCGGCCAATGGACCTATTTCCGCTGAAATGATCGCTTTGCAGAAAAATTATATTCTGGACCTCCCCCTGATGTCTATAGCTAATTATACAGCTTTTTCAAAAACAAACACGATATCTTTTTTGGCACTTTTAAAATGCCAAAACTTCAATCATTCAATTGATGGATATCGTAGTGTCCACAAAAAGGAACATGTCGCTTTCACAGGTGAGACATTTGTATTGTTTGTTCATCAAAAATTGAAAAGCAATTGAACTTGAAGCCTAAGCGATAAAATCCGACTGTTGTTTTCCTGTTTTTGTTTTTAAATATCAACATACTTTTCCACTTATTTGTTAATGTGCGAAACAGTAAATCTTTTTGAAAAAGAGTTTCCCTGACGCGAAAACAGATTCTGCTCATTTTACTCAGTGGCAGATACTATGAAGAAACGATCTCCCCCAAAGAGAATCCATGAAGTAGAGCAGAGTTTGTTCTAGTCAATATTCTGACAACATGAAGAGATGATCGGATAGCAAAATGTTTCTGGAATATGATGCAGTACCACTATTTCATAGATACTATATGCTATTGACTAGACAGAGTCTAACTGCAAATGCTAAGGCTGAATACAAACAAAGGTAAATGATTTACGGACTTCCCTGTCCAACAGTTATTTGAACTTAGACTAATTCTATGGATGGAGATAATGGATTTAATAAAGATGCCTTGAATGCTTTGAAAGTAAAGGTCAAGTACCAAATAAGATAACAAGGTTATGTGTGTCTTGATGCTTGATGAAATGTCATGTAAAAAGGTCATAAAATTTGTGCTTATGTCAATATTGATACTGAGATTGATGATGACTTCCTGTATCTGTTCAATCCATCCAGTGTGTTTTGTATAACTAAATTGTAAAATCATGTCACATCTTTATTGAATTATTTTAGTATAATGTTGTTGGAATGTTACTTATATGTAATGCATGCCATATTGAAACATTAAAGATTCAGTCTTAATGCTTAATTTCACTCTTAATGCTTATTTTCTTCTTAATTTCAGTTTTAGCTGAAAAAATATTTTGAGCTGATTCCTAGGAACTCCTCCATCCTTGATTGACACTTTGCAGCAATATGACTTGTTAATACCCATCTTTGAACTGTTCCTTCTGATGTACTATAGCCAACAATTCCACATGCACATTTTTGCTCTTTGCTGATTGTTTGCTCTATAGCTTGATCTGATGGTATCTTGTTGAGACTTCCTGGTTGTCTTCTGACAGAAAAATGACCTGCTTCAAACTCTTGGTGTATAGCAGGATGTGTTTCTGGAAGCTTTTTCATGGTTACCAGGTAGTAGGTCAGAAAGCGTGCGCATTTGGGACGATCATAGCCAAACATCCAGGGAAGCATGTTTTCTGTCGATTGCAGATGCAATTTCCATTTCCCGAGCTTGATTGATCTTGAAAAATCGAGTAACGGATGCTGTTGGACCAAGAGAACCATTTAAGACAGAATCTTCATAAATTTGTAACTCATCGAGCAGACTGGCGTGATGTCAGCTAAGGTTTTATAAGAGTTGCTTTGTTGGAGAGGAAAAGAATTTTTCTAACTCAACTGAGTTGACTAATCTTTCATAAAGCTCACTCTGTTTTGTCGTTTTTCGAATGTTTAAAACTATCGAAAATAAGTCTTTTCACCAGGAGGATTTGCCTCGATTACGATATCGCGAAGACTAGCATCAGCAAACCTCTTTCCGAAGCAATGAATATACACATTGTATGAAACCCGCCAAGCCGCAAAACAACGAACTGCTTAAGATCTATGTACCTTGGATTCATCATAACTTCCACAGCCTTAGCGTATATTGCCATATCTAGCACCACATCTGTTTCGATTAAACCAAGTTTTTCTGCCTTCACCTTTGATTGACTGAGGAGTTCCAGAACAGTATCATGGGACGTTGGAGATCTGTTAATCGACGGCAGGTATCCAATTTTATTGCAGCTGTTGCTGTCGTTATCGCACAACAAATAATTAAAGCCTGTCCAACTAGGTATCTGCTGCTCGAAATTTGTTTGATTGACTTGAGTTCTGGCGATGATCCAAACAATCTGGTATGAGCCGTAGATTAACACACCTTTACATCTCTACATGAGGTATTCAGTTAGAAAAGGGGACAATATGTGACATGGGACAACATTTCATGTATGTGAAATACTAAGGTTTCATACCATTCCAGTCAAATTGTCAAAATAAAAAGCTTCATGGATCAGAAGACTCAAAATCACAGGTTATAGTAAACAGCTTCTCATGTAATCAATGTTAGTTTTCTCAAATCTTAAACAATATGTAGTATAACTGTCCAATAATTGAATGATCAATGATCATAAACTGAAAAGCCCCAAACATTTGTTTATGATAAAGTAAATAATGGTATGGCGCCTTATGGCTACAGATTTTTTGTCCATTGAAATATATTTGCAGGAATGTAGGATTTCGCTGCCATATAACGGCCACGATTCCCCAAGCACTAAAGAAATCATAGCTAAAACTCACTCGTCAACAACAATTTTAGAAGCATCAATCTGCTTACCATACGCCATATTGACATAAATCGCATCACACACTCGCATAAATTGACTTTGATATATTACATTCATGCATACACTTCACTTGTCTTGTCTGATAAAACTCAAAACAATGTTGGCTTTCTTTTGAACATCAATGACTGAAATATTAATGTCTTATGCAGTGCGGTGTTTAAAATTAAATGAAGATATGATCTTCGCACTTTGCTGGACAATTTAAGCAATCATCTCAGGACCTGAAAAAATCAGGTGACTCAACGGGATTCCGTTGAGTCACCTGATTTTTTCAGGTCCTGAGGCGAAAGTTCATATCTCATTTAATGACTGAAATGTCGCTCGCGAGATCGTCTTTGCCAAGCATTTACAATTTATCCATAAATTTTTCACCCTCTTGAAAAAATTCACAGTTTGGACAGCAGCATTCATGTCAATATATCAATTTGTAAAAGATTTCCATAAATTCCATCTGATTGTAGTTTAGTTTCTATCATGCTTATAAAAATTACTATGAAACGATCAAACATTCAATTCAGACAGTGAGCTTGACTATGTTAGTTCAGTTGGCTATCAGTCGAAATCCGTCAAACCAATCACAATAAAACAAAAATTCAAATGAACCAATTGCAAGATAGCAATTGGACTCCCTTATACGTCCGGCCACCCCTATTATCAGTCGCGACCATTCCAGACTGTCCACTGATCTGGCCATTGACCAATAAAATAAGCGTTTTTGGCGTTCATAGACTCCTTTATCCGTCGAACCAGTCAAGCCACCCCGCTTATCAGTCGGTTATTCCAGGTCAATTAAAATTCAACTGATCTGGTTACCAACGAGATATTCATTGCATTAGTCATTAGTTTTCAATAATAAATAAAGCTGGATGTTTATCACGAAGTAAATGCGATAATAAAGTAAGAATAATTAATGAATTTTTAATTAATATGAATAGGTAATTTTTGAATTTCAAACATCAGTCGCGCGACGGATTTGACATACTCTAGATCCGCCCCTGACGGTGACTGTACACAGTCAGCGGTTGTCACATAAATAAACCGTGCAGTGACGTAAACAACCGACGCCAATTTCGAAATGCTTGTGAGGATAAGCTTTACAAAAGCAGGTGTTTTACTGTTTACATGGCGAAATTAAACTTTTTTCTTTATCTAATTACTGTGGGCTTCATTTCAACACCAAGAAAGCATCATGGAAAGTGATTTTGAAACGGTATTGTAAACTGTATCGACTATGTACTGAAAACGTGCTATTTAAATTGTATTACCTAAATGATGATGAATTTGATGATGTACTACGTTTGCGTATAGTCTTCGTACTTGTTGAAACTGCTCAAAGAAAATTGCGTTGAGTGTGTTAATCAAACATATTTGATTTACGTTAGCCTTTGCTGTATCAAAAATATCGAAAGAGAGTCCTGTTGCCATCATATGCAATATCTACATAAGCAAAATATAAACAAAGTACAGTATCTAATTTTTCCAGAGCTGCGTAGAGGCTCAGCTCCTGTAGATCATGCCTTCATACTTTGTGTGTTGTTCTAGCTTAGCAAATGCCTGCGCAGCCTGTGGAAAATTTTTTGAAATTTTCCTTCTAAAAAAATCCTTTTATGTGATCGTTAGAAAAATAGCAGCAAGTTGCATTTTGAGCTACAGCTGAAGATTTCTGTTACTCTGGTATAGATGAAATTATTCCTTGACTGGAAAATTTCACGTTTTTGTTTGAGGTTTGCCCATTTACAAATAAAATGTGACTTTCAACCTATGCGATGTCCTCTATAGAAACCTTGTATGATAAGGCCATTTGTTTCTATAGAATTCATCTTTGCAAGCTGGCTCTTTTTAAGCTGTTTCACAATTAATTTTACTGGTGTTCATTTAATTAGTAAAATAAAGACTTAGTTGTGGTGACAAATTTAACATTAACCTGGAGTTAGTTTACTAAATGATAATATAGCAGTGCACATTTGTAGCTATTGAGTGTCGCAGATTTTTTTACTGATCATGACATGCTTATAAAAAGTCTACTTTAAGCAACATGAAAGGCTTTATTACTTGTTGTTGAACTGTCAAAAAAATTATCACAAACTCTTTTTCTGGTGTGCAGATTATGACAATTGAATTATGACAAGGGAATGTTGCAATAGGTGGTGCAAACTGTTGCAATAACCTTGCTGTTTAAATAGCAGAGTTGAATATATAAATAAATAGAAAAATAAATAGATTTGCACTTAACCTCAACACCATTACCACAACTCTCTATTTCTTTTTTCCTATAGTATTCAGATCGACATCCACACTCTGCATCTATAAAGGCCAGCTTCCGATCAACTTCATCATTTCCTATAAATGGTTCATTTGGTTCATACTATAAATATCCTGGAAATGGCAAGGATGATAATGATGCCAAAGTGGAAGTGAACACTTTTCCTGAAAACAATAATCGAGGTAACATAAAAGATGGTTCTTTATACAGTTAATAGTTTTAACTTGGGAGTGTTGTTACATGTTTATTGATGTAGATTGTCCAGGTTCAGTCCTGAGAAGGACTGTTGGTGTTGATGTTGATCACAACCTTAGCTTGGTAGTCGTCAGAGTCAACCAGCCTTAAAAGTACTTGGGGGAATTTATTGATATGTGCTTGAAAGTGCTTGATTCAATTTTTTTAATCAAATTTTTCCAAACATGTCATCACACTATTTTGTCTTCAAAGTGGAGTTGAAATTGTATTCTCAACCTTTCATTGTACGGAAAAGAAACGAAAGGGTCATTTTAGAATTTGAAGTAACCTAACAACATGGCACCCTTTAAGTCATGTGGAAATACACCATTTACACTTGATTCAATAGAAAAATTTTTTTTGTTTTAATTTTGACCATATTTTCAACGACTTTATTTGTGCTTTGTGTGCTATTCAAGGTCTTCTATGTACATAAATTGTTCAAAATATGTCCTTGAAATTTGTTTGAGTTTAATTACTCCTGCATTGTACAAATCATGAATATGGTATCCTGCAGTAATTCATATTGTCCTTATAGCTGTGATCACAGCGTTGAAGAGTTTGCAAGAGAAAATTCGTAAACTAGAGCTGGACCGTGGTCAGGCCAAGGTTAATCTAGAACAACTTTCTACTGAAGCCAGAAAATATCAATATAGATTAGGCGAAGAACGCAGAAAAACTCCGCCACAGAGTCGCTCCGAATCACCTGCAGGTATAATAAAGACTATTTTCAAAGTATATCGATAGTAAGGAAGTCAGTTTGTCTTAGAAACCACGAACTTGCAAAAAAGCGGTTAGAGTTGTGCGGAATTTTTCGAACTTTACAATGAGATAAGGAACTTGAAAATGTCAGAAATTTGACATAAATGAAGTTCGTTTGTTTTGCGTTATAAAGTTACTCTGCTCTCTTCATTGATTTTTTTGCTTGTTTCGTAAAATTTAATGTACTTGCAGTAAGTTTGGAAGAAACGTGTCGTAATGTTAAGTGTTTTTGTTTTGTTTTTGCTGGATCATCTGACCAGATGTTGTCATGAATTTGATAGTAAGCGGTGATTTGCTTTCTACTGCCTGCTTTTTATGAACAAAAGAGAAGTTAGAGAGGAAGAACCAAGACTCTTTAATTCAAAGCAACTGAGCTCTTTTGAAAGTGAATTGGGCTCAACTGAATTTATGAACAAACGTAACCCCCACTCTCTCCAATTTGCGTTGTTGCTACGATCTTGCTTCCCTGGCTTCCTCTTATGTGAATTAAGAGACAACGATTTTTCTAAAGCTATAACCTTATGGTGTTTGTTTGATGTTAATGATCTGAATTCCATCTTTGCGTAGTTTTAACTTTCAAACTCTGTTGTGGATTGTCACCGAGTAATTTTAGCGACGATTGCCATGCACATTGCATGATTAAAAATTTTTTTCTGCAGTAGATTCTGCCACAAGCTTTTTTAAACATAGTTATTTGTTACATCATCTTTAAGCTCATTTTTCCATTCATTTCAAAAATAATCTCGTAGGCTTTCTGTTCTTTCTCAGTTGCGATCACTTTGTTCACTTCTTCATTATTCTTCATCGATTTCAATCAGATTCATCTCTTAGAACGCTAATTATTTATGCTCATATTGCCTTTTTGCAAACGACAAGCAACGTTTTTTACCAATGATTTGTCAGTTTTGCACCTGCTGACCTACAGGCCCGCGTCATTATTCTTCGTTTATATGTTTGGGGTCTTCGCCTTATTATTGCCTGAGCAACTGTTTTTGTCAGTTATAAATACGTTTAAATCGCACACTGAAAGTACATTCCAAGATTTTTGTCGAGTTTGCCTATCAACTAGAAGCAATTCACAGGGCCGTAGCTAGAACGTTATTTGGAATGTGGGTATATAGTTAAATTGGCTTTTAAAAAAAAATTAGTCAAGCGCAACTGTGTATGAATTCATTGTCGAGTTGATTCTTTTAACCACAAATGTTTGTTTTATAGTTGAAGTAAACAACCTCGCGAGTGCCGAAGCAAAATGCACGCTTCTTGAGCGACAACTTGAATACATGCGCAAGATGCTTCAGTCTGCCGAAGTGGATCGAAATGAGGCCATTCAACGTTCTACAAGTCTTGCACAACAAGCCGCACGGCAAGCGTCTGAGCATGTGCAGAGCAAACTGGAGAAGATTTCCGGCCTCGAACGGCAGCACATCGAACTGAATGCTGCACAAACTGTAGCCGAGGTGAGTTGACGTTAGTTTATGAAATTGTTTACCTCTTATTAACGATACGCGGAGTTGAAAAATTTTTGCATTGGGAAATTTATTTTTTTTGGATAGCCAGAATTGTTTCTAGGCCAATCAAAGCGCACTATTTTGCCGGAGTTGACGTTTGTTAAATAAGTGGCATGAGCATTGAGAATGAGCGAGGAAAGACAGATAATAGTGAACAAAAAGAAGATATTTTTCATTTGTTTTGTTTGTTTTGGCTCAAAAAATGTAATCAATTTGTCAAAGGAATAAAGATACGAAATTAAGATTTTCTAAATATTTCGTATTTTACCTTCATTTGTGTACCACTTGAAATATTTGAAGATTTTAAAAGTAGTAAAACGACTTTAGACTTAGCCTCTTGCAATGTCAATCGTTGCTGATCAATCGTGTTTTTTATTGTTGATTTCGTAATCATTTTGTTACACGATTAAAACACGATGAAAAATAAAACATAAACATGACGTCATTTAATGCATTGGTGTCACGTAGCTACTCAAGAAAATCATCTATATTGACCCATGAAATTACTCAGTCTCTTGATGTTGAATGATCTGTAAATACCAAATATTTATGATATTGTAAATTATATCCACGTGAATAAATACTTAACTTGTTGCAGGAATTTTGTCGTTCCAAGGGATTATTTCATGTCACTCCCTCATCTGTTGAATATCGAAATTTGCTTTATTGAATATCCGTCCTTAGGGGACAGACTTGACAACCATTGTGCGACTTAAGAAGCGAAATCTGTTTTGAGAAGCATATGAAATTTTATTTCCTTTGCTTTTTGCAGAATAAAATTCGTCAATTGGAAGAAAAGCTCCTAGAGGAAAGACATAAACGGAAGTTAATTGAAGACAAAACTGCCGAGGTATTGATATGCAAACTAATTTGAAGCCTTTGGTGCGATGTTCGATAAATCTATAGGGCTATTTTTAAGGAGTGAGCAAACTTTCTTTAGAAATTTTTATAATAAATAGTGGAAGAAAATTGGCGCTCGTTCTGACAATTGAAGATAACAAACATTACAATCTGCAAAACTTTTAGTTTGCTCATAATTAATAATTTTAGCTTGTTACCTCGGCGGAGACGAACAGAATTTTAATGAAAATGGCCGCTTCACCGATACCCGAATCTAAAAAGATTAAAAAAAAGAGAAAGGTTGGCTTGTTTTGTTAAAGCTATTTTAATAAAAATTTTGTTAGGGATAATCCTTTGTCTGTGTTGTTAAGGATTGTTACTTCCGGTTATGCTGTTGTTAGAGATAGCTGGTTACCTATATTAGTCAGAGCCCTCTATAGTATAAGAGTTGGGACAAACGGTCTGGGGCGAGCGCGGAGTCGCCATTTTGGTTCCTACTTGCAAAGTGAAACTATAATAATACTATTGGAAATTGGGTTTATATGCAAAAGAAGAAAGCAATTTAAGCTTATTCCATGGTAGTATCAAATATATTAGGAATAATAGCAAGCTCATTGCGTTTTTTTAACGATTTGCGGCAGACCTGATTTAATTTCATTGGTTTGAGCTTCGTTTGCGGTTTCCTAGTTCGTGCTTCAAATTGATCGTGACCCATTGTAAGAAGTATTTTTCGTACGTGAACGTGTTTTCTCGGCTTATGTTCCGACTCTGTAACAAGTTTTCAAGATCTTTAAGCTTGGTGGCAAGCGGCAATGTTATCCTGGCATCAGTGTTATCAAATACTTGGACAAAACTTTGTTCGAAACTTCGAATCATAGTAATCACGCAGATTTGGTCCGGAGAGATTTGTGTTCAAGATTTGTAACAATTTAATGGTAGTGAGTGATTTATGCCCCAATTTAATCCAAGCATGATATTTTTTATTCTGAAAGAACGCAAAATTTTCTTGCTCAGCAGAAAATGACAGACTTTTTTACTTTTTAGTTATTGAAATATGCAATGATTTGACCAAGATGCATTTGACCTTAAACGTTTTATTCCTTTATATGAAGTTATTTCGCCTTTATCACTTTATAAAGTATTAAAGTTTATTTCTAATAAAGTTTGTTAGGGATTCTGCTGAAAATTTTGGTGAAGCATTTCTTTAAAATGAATATATTATTTCTATAATATGAAACATTTCTGTTGTCGAAGAACAGTCTGTTTGCTATAATAGCTACTGTTTGTAGTCTTTTATACAGCATATGAGTCTGATCCAATCTTTAATTTAGCAAAGAGTTAAATTTATTTGTTGAGGAATGACAAAACTTCTATATGTGTTTAATGATCAAACAGGGGTGTGTTGGAGGGAGCTCAGCCCCGTTTGTTCAAATTCTATGCCTTGTATTGCCAGTGAAATATATATATATCAAAAAGCCAGCACAACCTAAATATATATCAGAAAGCCGGCAATATTTTAATATATATGAGAAAGGCAGCAACAGTTGTAATATACATTAAAAGCCCAAATAGCTGAAATTATGGAGATATGCCTCTGTGATCTTATAAACCAAAACCTACAATTAAAATATCATCAACAAGTCTAGAAGAGAAGTAATGTTCTACTTTGAGCTACAGAAGTAGGGTACATTTGTACAATTCAATACCAAAAATATATTGTACTCAGCTGTTTCAGTGAATATCCTAATTATAATTACTTCATTTTTAAATGATGAACTAAAAATACAAAATACAACATGGAAAATCATAAGAGTTTCTGTGATTTGGTGTAGTTGTTTTAGTATGGAAGTGGCTGAGAATTGAGAGGTTTGTAGATTGACCAATTTCAGAACATAATGAGAAATCATCTTCGATTAAAAAACAAGCTTTGGAGTAAGAAAACTATTGAAACTGCATCAGCACGAACTTTGCAATGTTATTTGGCCCAAAATGTTTCTCTACTTGAGTCAGTTAATTGAACCTTATATCAAAAGCAGTTCAGCACAACAATCACCATACGCAATCAAATTTCGTAAGTTCGACGTAAAGGCATTTCTTTCATTTTTTTCGTAATCCTCGATTTATGCGATATGTAATGACATTTAGTAGCCTTCAACAATCAGTTATTACACACTTATCCATAAAAAAACGCAATATTATCTCAAAATACTGTATTACTAGCAGCAATTGCTATATAAACACAAGCTAAAATTTCAAAACTAGGAACCAAAATGGCGGAAATTGATCAGGTGATCAATATTGCCCAATCAACGTAAGCAAAACGGATAACAATAGATGTCCCAACTCTTATACTATAGAGGGCTCTGATATTAGTCCGTGATCTGTGTCTCAAAAATATGCTTTAAAAATGAGTTTCGTTGGACACCTCAAGGAAGGGCGCAAAATTTTCAAAATATATAGAAAGTCACTTGCTGTTTGATATTCTTTTTATTGTCACTTCTAAAAAGCTGCAGTTTTTTAGTATTTCGCGGTTGAATTTCAAAATTCCTCGCTCCTTCAATTTTGAATGTCGCCATTTTTTTGGTGCGGAACTCTTTGTATCTAACTGCCGTTGTCATGGTGAGGCAAATTTATTTACGGGCGCCATCTTGAAAGGTGGCAAAAAGGCGAGATTCTTAATAAAGTCCAAGTAAAATGTAAGTTTTAAATGAAGAATTCTGTCGAAAATTTTGGAAGCAAACCTAAACTGTCACCTTTGCACTTATGTATCAACATAGGAGAAGCCTGTTTTAGACCTAAATCTTGTCAGTTTTAAGAACTCATGGTTAAATCGTGCGCAACTTCACTTTTCGAAGGATAGCAACGCATCTTTCCATAAATTTTTCCTTAAACGCTAAAGCTTGGTAAGAAATTGATCATTACCACTAAAGAATTTCTTTTTAATAAGCTTTTAAAGAGGCACATCATTATGCATAGGCGTAAGATAAATGGAAAAATTGTAGAACAAACATTTAGCAGCTTACAGCTGTTACAGATGCCATAAAGTACATGCCTTTCTGATTAACCTGTTGTAAGTGATGCAAGAGCAAAAATAAAGTTTTAAAAGTATTGCTATCAGGCTATTAGACTCACTAAACACAAGAATTACTTTGATTCAATGTTTTGACCACTCTTACTACAAGGTCACTCCACATAGGATAAGTGAAGTCCATTCTTTACTTTGAAGAGTAGAATTCTGAAATTTCTCTTTTTAAATATAGAAGGACAACATTTTTTTTGGTTTTGTAGAAGCTGCACTAAACATTAAAGTGCTCACTTACTTCTAACAGAGGATCTTGTCTCTATTACATACCAATGTCCCAAAACCATCTTTAGTTGCTGTTTCCATGCATTTATTATATAAAGAATGACTTCAAAATTAATTCAGATATTCTGTATTTTAAATCAACATTATAAACTTTTATCAACGGACACAGAGTAAATTAGTAAATTAGTATGTATAGATCAGAATCATAACTGCATTTCTTGTTGAGAAATATATATACAGGATCACTTTTTCAATCAATGTGCCAGAACTCTTTCACTCTCTTTTTCATGGTATGACAAAGACAACTTTTATCTATGATAGTCCTTGCTAATCCAATTTACAATAAAACAAAGCTTCAACCCAAGCAAAAAACCCCCAGCTTTCTGGCTTCTGAAATGGCTCACTGAAAAATATTCTTTCTTGAACTGTAAAACATGATCTTGAGCATAAAGCCTTAACTGAAGGTTAACAATCATCACAACCTATGAAAGAGATTGTTGAAAAATACAAAAGTTTACCACTTCTGACATATTGTAAACAAATAGTAGTTAAGTTTGTTCTAAGAATCATATAATGTTGTGTTCTAGCTTGGTGTTTTGAGATTTTATGCTTCTTAACTGAGATTTTTAACTTCTTTTTGCAAAATACCTCGCAGTTGTATACAGAATGCAATAAGAATGACTTTAGCAATATTTACACTAACTCTTGATTAGCAATGGAAGTTTATGGAACTTACAGCCTTCTTCATTTTTGTACCAAGCTGCGCTTTGGCCTTTCTGTTTACAACCACAAATGGATATTACGCCTCCGGATGAAAATGGGTGTCAAACGAGTGACGGGAAACTGCAAGTCTGAAGTCGTATGGATGACCATTCCCCTAGCGCCGGATTCCCTACTTGACAACGTTCATTGTGGTTGTAAGACTGGCTGCAACGTGTGTTACGTGCGTGGTCCCGAAAGAATTACTATTAATTTTGGTTCTATTTCCACACGCAACAAAGATAGTGTGAACCAGTTATATTTCTCAAACAATTTATTAATCAAGCGTAAATATTAAAGTAGATAAGTGTCTTAATAATAATATCAATAAGTATGAGTAAAACTTACCTCCTCTGTCTGAGTACAACCGCGAGTCTTTATTCTTGAGCGTTCGTGAGTCCAACAATGACTCACAATAGTTTTCCAATAGATTAAAGCACAGAAGCCAAAAGATAGTTATGGCACAGAAGCCAAAAGATAGTTATGGCACAGAAGCCAAGATATTTGTCTGGTAGATTGTAGCTTGTCAACCTACTTCGGTAGGCTATGCCTCCTAAGTTTCTCCTCGTAGCTTGTGCTCGTAGGTTGTCCTCGTAGGTTGTTTTGAAAGTTACGATCGCCATATTGAGGATTCGCATTTCTACTGGTGTTCAGAGGATTGCGGTTTTCGGGATGATTGCGAAAATTCTTAGGCGGAAGTTTGTCCTCTAAATTGACATTGCTTTGGTATCGAGAATGATTTTGCAAGTGCACTCTGTTTGTCGAATATTTATGTGTTAAAGTGAACTCGTCTGCTAATCGAGCGGCTGTTGTTATGTTATCTGGTTTTTGCTCGTTAATGTATGTGCGTGTGTCATTGCTTAAACATCTTTTGAATTCCTCTAAAAGCAAAATTTGGCGTAGACATTCATAATCTTTTTTTATATTTTCTGATAAACACCAACGATCGAATAATTGTTCTTTTTTCTGCGCAAATTGAATGTACGTTTCTTTTAAATCTTTGTCTAAATTACGAAATTTTTGGCGATAAGCTTCGGGTACTAACTCATATCCTTTCAGGACTAGTTCCTTAACGGTCTCGTAATCGGAGGACATCTCAGCGGAAAGTTCAGAGTAAATATCTCTAGCTTTCCCGACTAAAACACTTTGAAGTAACAAAGTCCAATATTTTTTTGGCCATGCACAATTTTTTGCAACTTTTTCGAAATGTAAAAAATATTTGTCCGCTTCCTGTTCCTGGAAAGATGGAACCATTCGAATATGTTTTGTATAGTCAAAATTATCTTTATCAGTCCTGTAAGAATCATTACATCTAGCTGCCTCAAGTTCTAGTTTCTTCAATTCTATCTCCTGCTCTCTAATTCTAAACTCTCTTTCTTCACTTTCCCTTTGCCACTGTCTCTCTTCTTACTCTCTCTGCCATTGCCTTTCTTCCTGTTCTCTCTGCCATTGTTGCTGTCTATCTAATGTATTTTCGTTATTTTCATTTTCAATTATATTTGGTACTTCAGAAACAGACAATTCAAATGTCCTATTTCTAATTAATTGTTGTTTGACAAGCTCTTGTGTGTCGCGCTTTCGCAAAGAGCTTCTTAAATCGATTTCTAAATATCTTCCCAATGCTATTAAATCATCTTTCCTCAATCTTTCAAATAAATCTTCGCTTGGTTCCAACATAAACTCTTCCGGCTTAAATTCTGACATTTTGTATTTTTATAACCAGGTCACACTATTATTTTCCCTTATTATAAAACTTGATATTTTAAATCTTGAACTTTTGACCTTTTGTGTCAAACATGAAATTTTATATTGACAATTAAACTCGCTGGTAGAATTTACGTTAAAATGCATACAAAATCCTTTTCTTTTATTTTTCTTCCCGGGTGGGCCCCCAATTGTTACGTGCGTGGTCCCGAAAGAATAACTATTAATTTTGGTTCTATTTCCACACGCAACAAAGATAGTGTGAACCAGTTATATTTCTCAAACAATTTATTAATCAAGCGTAAATATTAAAGTAGATAAGTGTCTTAATAATAATATCAATAAGTATGAGTAAAACTTATCTCCTCTGTCTGATACAACCTACGAGGACAACCTACGAGCACAAGCTACGAGGAGACAAACTTAGGAGGCATAGCCTACCGAAGTAGGTTGACAAGCTACAATCTACCAGACAACTATCTTGGCTTCTGTGCTATAACTATCTTTTGGCTTCTGTGCTTTAATCTATTGGAAAACTATTGTGAGTCATTGTTGGACTCACGAACGCTCAAGAATAAAGACTCGCGGTTGTACTCAGACAGAGGAGGTAAGTTTTACTCATACTTATTGATATTATTATTAAGACACTTATCTATTTTAATATTTACGCTTGATTAATAAATTGTTTGAGAAATATAACTGGTTCACACTATCTTTGTTGCGTGTGGAAATAGAACCAAAATTAATAGTTATTCTTTCGGGACCACGCACGTAACAACGTGGCTGTAACTCCCAACGTTGTTTATGTAACAAAGCAGGAGTGAAGTACAGATGTATGGTCGTGTACTACAAACACGAATGTAGATTCGTGTAATAAAAATTAATGCCCAACATAAAGTTCTGATTAGAGCCATAGAAGTAGACCAAAAAAAACCAAATTGTAAAATCAAATTTATTGTAACGTTTCGTCGTTACGAATGTAGATATTGATGACGACGATGATGTTGAGGAAGAGGAGTTTTTAGATGATGACATTGACGACGAATTCGAGGCAGACCTTTAAAAAAAGCGGGCCTTGTCTTGCACAATACGATTATAACTTTCAAAATATTATCTTCGCAACAATTGCTAAAATCCAACCAAATGCACGAGTGACATATGTATTTCTTTTAGGCATTTTATTTATGTTTCCAGTATTATCGTGCGGAATAGCTTTTTATTAGGTCTGGCACTAGCACACAAAATATAAATAACATGAAGTTTCCAGGAAAAATGGCGGATTCCGAAATTGTAATGATCTACAAATTTTAAAATTTTAATGTAATATAGCAATAAAACTGCAGCTTTTTGGAGATGACAAGAAGTAAAACTGCGTTAAGCATGTAAAAGTTGTTCTGTCTTGAATTTTTCACGACCTTCCTTGAGGTGTCCAACGGGAATGAAAGAAAATCGGTCACAGATCACGGACTATATAGGATAGCTACGTTCTTAATTTCTTCATAAAATACTTTTTCTCTCCAGCATCACGTGATGTTTTTTCTGCGTATTGAAAACTTTAAGTATTAAACTCACACGAGTTAAATAAGCCTAAACACAAATATAATCGCCAGTATAAACCCATATAAAAAAGTACGAAAAAAGCGAATATAGTCTTTGTACGTAGCATCAATTTTTAAACTATAGATAGGAATTCCTTTTTTTAACTGAAACTCTGTTCACTTGAAATATGGGTATATTTGTATTTTCTGGAAATCATAAGTAGCTAATTTCTTTCTGTGGCTGGTTTGAAGCTCGAAAAACTTGTAAAAGTGTCATTTTGTCCCATATAATTCAATACATTTGCCATGAAAATTATGTTGATTTCCTTTAGGTAAAACAGTTACAAGCTGCAGCGCCTCCAGTTAAACCACAATGTCATTACAGAGTGAACATGGGTAATATTCCATTTATTGCCGGCACGGTATGTATGTATAGTGTTTTGTAATTACACTGTATGGTATTGAGGTTTTGCAATTCAATAACTCCTTTCGTTATTCTTAAGTAACCCTACTAAAATTTACATTGACATATAGTGTATCGTTATGAGGCTCTGAATTTATCCCGGTACTATGAAAAATATGCATTCAGAATTATTCTTTTTGTGTCGGAGCGAATTTTTGTTTTCAGTCGAAAGAATCTTTTTTCCAGGAAAGAATCAAACAACTAAAATTGCCGTCTGCGGTGCCATGCACTTTTAGTAATGAGCTCTTTCTGTTTGAACTTACCTGTGAACTTATTAAAGTGCTTATATTACGAATTTTAGCCCCCCTTTTTTATGAGCTTAATTGAAAATTTGGATTATTTGAAGAACTATGACATGTCGCTGGATTTAAACAGATAAATATAAGTTCCTTAATTTTGCCTCCAAAGTCGGGTACTATTTGCGAATTTTTTACGACGCCATATTGATAGTTGTGACGTAGATAGTTGAACACGTCTGTTTCCGTCAATATAATATTATATTATAGGAGGTGATTTTGTTGTCGTTTTTCTTGACTTAAAAACAAATAATGACAGTATTTTCGACAAAATATTAAAAAACAAGTTTTCTGGAAAGTATGGCCTCAAATCAGTGCTCAGATAATTCGAATTCGATGTCTGAATTCGTATCTGATTCGAGCTCGGAATCCGTGGGTTATGTCGAGCATTTAAACGACTTCGCATATGACGATGAACTGCTCGCAGGAGATGGTGATGAAGTGCATACTCCAGATGATCCCGATGGAATTCTCCCTGCGACATTAGAACAACGAAGTGATGGCGTAATTCCACTCGGTGAATGGTAAGTTGTTGTTTTCTCCTGTTTGTAATATACATAAAGTTACTTTATAAACCATAATGCTCCCACGTTTCAGGTGTAATTGTAAATGCTGTCATACCGATTTGTTAGAAGGCGCATTAGAGTACAGATGCTGTAAGGAAATAGGACCAGCTTTGCAAAAAATGACATTCGATGGCAGCATTGAGAAAATATCATGCATAACACAGCATGCCAAATTTGGGCCTTTAGTTCATGAGGCTGTCCTTGAAAACGTCGGGCCACTATTGAGAGATAGGAATGGATGTGCTTATCGCCGCCAAGCATCACAATCATTAAATATGTAAGATTGTAAATTGTATGAGAAACAATGTTATCATCAACATTGTTTCATCAACAATAATTAGTCCAACCTTTTTATTTACTTCAGGTACTTGAAAGCTGTGGCATACAGATGGTTGATGCGATGGTTTTGTGGGTCTATGGGATGGGAAAATACTTGGCCTTTGCCTGCTTGTGTTTACCACTTTATTCGGCAAGCATATCCAAGTGGTAACACAAAAGGTTACATACCATCAGAGGGGCGATGATGGAAAGGTCTTTTAACTTGTGCACTGTAGAGACTGTTGACCTTCTTTGCTGAATCGTTTGCTTCCCCAGTGCATACTTCAACATGCTCAGCTCCATCACTAGTAGATGGTACTTCCTCATTGAGAGAACATGTTTTCTTCAGCGATGGCTTATGGAGAGTATGTCGAATAATCTACAAAACTTATATCGAATTTACATATGACAAAAGAAAAATTAACATAAACAAGCGTAAACTTACTTGTCTTCGCTTTCGATCGGTTATTTCGTCCTATAATGGTTCAGGAATCCCAGCCACGTCAATGGTTGGGATAGCATCTTTCTTCAACTTTCTTTTGAGCTTGACTTGCACGCTCAAATTAAGGTCAAAACAAGAATCTTCAAAATGCACAGACACGAGGTAGAGGAAGCCTCAAAACCCGGTCTATGTTTACGCACAAAATTTACCCATTTTCTATGTCTTTGCCGCTCTGTTTTTTTTTAGGAAATAGATGCATCGACATTCCTTCGGTTTTTGAATGATTGGCGCAACCAATTTGATTAGGTCCGCCGGCAACACAGCGTTTTCCTCCGCGTTTCTTATTAATATTACTAGTAGAATACGCCATGTTGATATATGTGTTCAACTTTCTACGTCACAAGTCATTAGCATACCGATCAAAAAGTTCGCAAAAAAATGCTGAAAATCGTGACTTTGAACGTCCGTAAAATCACTTTCACCAATCCAATTTCAATCCAATTGCAGATTTAAAATCACTGAAACAAGGTCTTTCAATTTAGCTAATAAAAAAGGGAGGCTAAAATTCGTAATATAAACACTTTAAGCATGCTTTTGTAACTATTTAGAAAACTTATTTTTTATATAGTTTTACTTCACAATGGCGTAACATGTTTCTTCGAAAGATTAACGTTAGAGTACTTTAAAATGAAGTTCAGTGATAAGAATATTTTCTCAATAAAAATTAGACATCGTTTCGACGTGTATCCGTACGCAATTTTTAAATCAAAGTGTTAAACAAACTAAGTATTTTAAACACTTTTATAAGCATACATTCAAAATTAATCAACATAACTTTAATTAAAAGTCAATTAGTAGCTCTTAGCACTCCCCAGGAGTTAGGAGTTGTTTTTTCTTTGATTAAATAATGCGTGCGGTTGCGGATACCAAAAGGTTTTGTATTTACTGCCGATCTCTGTTGTGTATATTTTTTCTTTTTAACTATTTTCAGTCGACATCGAAGTCTCATAATGTTGGTGCGAATATTCAAGGAGCTTTATCTTTGTTAAAAAGTCACAATCCCGCGTTATGCAATGCTGCAACGAGATCTCGTCAAAGATACTACCGAACGACCAACGTATTGTCGGATTCTGACTATGCATCAGATGTTGACGAAGTGCTGCTTGCTTTACAGGATGAATTTGGTGGTATGGGATTGTAAGTATTGGAAATCTTGTTTGAATAAACTTTTCTCCATTGCTTTCCCCATCTTTGCGATGAATACTATTGTCTTGACAGCGAAGTCGTTTTTGACATCTGCCAACAGACTTTTTGCTTCTATCCAATGAATGATTCTTCCTTCTTCCCTCTACTAAAGCAATTTTTAAATTACTAAATATCATTTTGCATAACATGACGAAAGAAATATTTTGGAAATTTGGAAAGAGTTTTCACTTTTCATACGTTAAGATGTCGCTTAATGATCGTTGCATATCATCCTAAAGTTTCAGCCCCAACCTCCCCCCTCCCTACACCTGCTCTCCTAAATATTCCTCAAAATTGTTTTCTTGAATCCTTATGTTTAGCGAACATAAAGAATTGCTAAAGCAAATACAAGATACTGAAGACGAGCGCCTTCGTGAAGACTTAGAACGAGAACTCGATCAACTCGTTGGGCGAATGGAAACGAAAGGTGAGCAGATTGCCTCGTTAAAACAACACAGAGAACGTTTAACGCGTTCGGGAAAACGCAAAAAGAAGCGGTCCACAGCGCCTGTTAACAGAACTCGAGAAACTCATTCGTTGTCCATTCGTGGTGGCGAAGTCGAAGTGGTAACAACAGTGAAGGCGAAAAGCATGCCACGCAACCTTGACCGCGTTCAAACGAAAACTTCAAAATCGAACTTAGATGTATTGCAAAGTATGAGAAAATTACAGTCATCCTTACGAAAAGATGATCTCAGTTGGGATTAAGATTTAGGATTGAGATTATAACATCAATTAATTTGTATAATTCAGATGCAGATAAAATCTACTTAAATGTAAGTATAATTTATTGCTTATGTATTCATTCTGCAACTATAATGACTATGCACACTGATATAAACACTCGTGCTTTACAATAAATTAAAGCCAGTAAAAAAATATTAAATACACCATCGTCTTCAATATTGTTTGTTGAACTACTGTCTCCTAATATACAGTACAGCCTGTTTTTCATTCGCATAGCCGAAATTTATATTTTTGTTTAGGAAAGGTAAATGTTTAGTCGAAGTGTTGAAATTGTGAGGAAACAAGGATTCGATAATCATAAAGACAATTATTAAGTTTGATTCTTTCCAGCCTTTTAAAGTGCCTATTTGAAACGAAAATATTGCAAATTGAATTATGTTTTAAATGACTAGAACTTTTGAAATGACAGTAATTATAGCATTAAGGAATTTGAGAAGTGGATATGTTTCGGCATACTTTATGCCATCTTCAGTGCGAAGTGAATCAATATAAGAAGTTTACATGATAATGGTTAGGATAAAATGCGGATACTGATGGCGGATGAGGGGATAAAACGAGGATAAGGGATAAGTTGGAGTGTCGAACACAGCTGGTCAAACTTGAGTAAAAGAAATATTATAAGTTTATGAAAGTATTTATTCTACGGTCATCATCATTAACACAAATAAACTTCATACGGTTTTTTTTCTCGAGGATTGTTGAATGTTTGGCAAACACAATTTATACATCCATTCAGGTCCGTTTCAAACGTCGCATTTTACATGAGCCGAATGCATTGAAGAAAAAAGAAAATGAGATAAAATGCCTCCTTATCCTTTGTTTTAAATGCATTAATCGGCTCATGTAAAATGCGACGTATGAAACAGGCCTTATTCAGCTATATTGCATACGTATCGAAACACGAGTCGAAAGCTCAATAAAAATCACTTAAAATCCGGAGAAACTTATCTTTTATGTATTAAATGCCTGGATTACAAATTTTCAAACTTACGTATATATATATATATATAAGTTTGAAAATTTGTAATCCAGGCATTTAATACATAAAAGATAAAAGTTTCTCCGGATATTAAGTGATTTTTATTGAGCTTTCGACTCGTTGCTTCGAGCCTTCATCAGAATGAGGATATTTATTTACACGTGCTTTTAACTTGGAGACGTTTAGAGCGTCTAATTGGATTAGTGGGAGGATTAATGTCATTGGATGGGGTGAAATGCGTTGCCATGGGTTTTGGTGTATTGTGAATATGATTGGTGTTAATAATATTAGAGTGTAGTGTTTTAGCTTTAGTGTTGTTTGTAGTTTTTTTGTCCTTTTTCTTTAGTTGTGAGTATATGATGGGTATGTCGATATGTCTGTTTATTGTGTCGTTGTCTTTATTGTACCAAGCTTCTTTAAATTCGCGTGCGTGTTTAGTCTGTGCGCGTCCGAGTACTTTAGTTTCTGTCCAGTCGAATGTGTGGTTGTTTCCGTGGGTATGTTCTGCTGGTAGTGAGTTCGGATCTCGTTTTATGGCGTTTTTGTGTTCTGTGAGTCTTGTTTCAATTTTCTTAGATGTTTGTCCTATGTATTGCTTTGAACAGTCTTTACATGGTATCATGTAGATCGCGTCAGTTGTATCATGAATTGTTGTTTTGTCTTTATGTTTGGTGAAACATGATTTGAGTTTTTATGTAGGTTTGTGGGCGACGTTAATATTAAATGGTCGAAGAAGTCTGGCAGTCATTTCTGATGTTCCGTTAATGTATGGTAATGTGACGATTTTTACTGTTTCGTCCGGTTTTTTGTTGCTTTTGTCGGTTTGTGTTTTGTTTTGTATTTTGTATATAGTTTAGTTTATGAAGTTTCTAGGGTAATTGTTTTTAATAAATGTGGAGTATAAGTAGTTGCGTTCTGTTTTTTTGGCTTCTTCCGTATTACAATGAGTGTTTATCCTGTTGAAAAGTGTTCGAATGCAGCTTATTTTGTGTTGTGTTGGATGATTGCTGTTGAAATCGAGTATTTGGTCCGAGTGGGTGGTTTTGCGGTATACTTGTGTGTTAAGTGTACCGTCATCTGTTCTGGTTAGTAGGATGTCGAGGAAGTTAAGTTGTTTGTCGTGCTCTTCGTCTTTAGTAAAGGTAATGTTCTTTGTGGTATTGTTTATGGTGTGTAGGATTTGTTCAGTTTTGTCTTTCTTGACTATGGCAAAGATGTCGTCGACATATCTTTTCCATAGTCTGATGTTTGTGTTTGTGACTGATTGTGTTTCGAGGTGTTGCATGACAGCTTCTGCGAGGAAGGTGGACAGTGGTGATCCCATTGGTGTGCCTGAAATTTGTCTGTAGTATGTGTTTTGGAAGGTGAATTCAGTGGAGAGGCAAAGGTTGAGTAAGTCTAGGAATAGTTTAGCAATTTCAATAGAAATACTTATTACTTCATCAAATGCCTTTTTTGGATAGTGGGCTCTGAACCATTATTGTAGCTTTAGTACAGCTGTTAATGACAAATTTCTTCACTTTGAATGATACAAATATGAAACTTTCTCACATTCTTACTATGCCTAGAAACACAAAATTTTGATATAGGGCCAGCCCATATTTTACATTTAAAACAAGTTCTGCGAATGTCGAGTTTGATGACGTCGTCGGTAGTAAAAAAAAAATAAAGTTCAAAGAAATCTGCAATTTCCCTGTATATTCTTATACAACAGCTAAAGATGATAGAAAAACTATATTACAACTTTTGCTTTTGAGCAATGCATTTTGAAATATTCTACATTAAAAGTGTTTTAAAAGTGCTGACTCAGCACTTTTGTTTAGTGTTATTGCTCTTTCTTTATTACATTGGAAAAGCGCCTAACCAAGAATAGTAATATTAAAATGATTTTAATGCCCTCATGTTATTGACAATCACCCCCACAATTACTCAAACGAGTACAAACTAAGTGTGCTTTGACGCATTTACAACGACTAGAACATGAACTTTTGCATTCGCAACGAATAAGTTCATAACAGGCATCTTTAACTTGAGGGAGATTTGTCCATATTGGTAACCAAGAATCTTCATCGCGGTACCAGCCCCAACCTGACGGAGTGGGAATAGCCTGCTCTTTCAAGCAGCACTGCCCCCAGAAAAATCCACCTTGCAACAATGCACGCTTGGTGTGCTGAAGCAACGCTTCTTGGGTTGGTGGAATGTTATCTAGTGTTCTGGACTTTTTGGCAAACAAGTCTTGTCTAGCTTCATTGACTCTGGTGAGATTGCTTGTATAAGAGGACCACATATCGCTCAATCACCTGCAACACATTATATGAATCATAATAGAAACCTTGTTTGATAGATAATACATGCCTTTGGCGGTTTCTGAATTACCTGCAAGGACGAACAATCAATCCTTTCTGGCAACAAATTTAGCTCTTGCAACGCTAATGTTAGCTCAGGAAATACATTCCATACATCCCATGCAGTTTTCTTTCCTCGACCTCCAAAAAAGGAAACAGTATCACACCCCGTAAAAGCGTGGAACAACGGTAGAACAGATGCCTTGTCAGATCCGATAGTCGATGCAATTGTATGCGCGGGAATATAACGCAAGTGCTTTCCTGTACCATAAAGAATCCATAATTCTTCTGCTTTGATGTTTTTCACAATTGAAATGGCCAGTATCAATACGTCAGTATCATTTGTTCTTACAACAATCCTCTGGTGGCCGCAGTTACTTGCATCTAACTCGTACACCATCAATTGCGTTTTCTTCCCTTTTAGGGAGGCACAAGACCTTTTCTTCAAATGTACTGTAAATTTATCTTCCTTCTGGAATCTGCTGGGAAATAACTTTCTGCGCTAAGAAATTGAAAAGATCCATTTTGTTGGCATCTACGCGCAGGAAGCCCTTCCAGTCAGTAGGGATACGTGCTGTCGATGTAACCTTGCGGCGTTGACCAAAGCCTCTCTTCTCCCGTGCGTTTTTTTTTTCAGCGAATCCTCTTTGTATACATCACACACTAAATCAATTCTTTTAGCTGATTGAAATTGCTTTAACACATAAGGAATGAAAGCAAACTGTGCGTACTCTTCGAACGTTTCCCAAGTTCCAGGTGAAATCATTTGAACAACAACAGCTCTGTCTAAAATAATAACATTGGGAGTTGGTGACTGAACTTTGGTAATGGGCTCGATACACTTTGTCAAGTCTGTTTTATTACCAGTACGCAAGCTTCCTGCTTGTGAGAGAGATGGTGGCCATGGTTGGTTCTCATGTTTAAAGATATCATCGAGATCACCACTTCGATTTTGACTGGCTATATACAATCTTGAAAATAAAGCACAGTCTAGTTTCAGAGTTTGTATATTTACTTTATCTTTTGACGAAACTCTTTTTCTTCCTGTTTTAAGCGTTGGCAGATTATTCTTTTTCAACGTTTCAGTAATACTCTTGCTTCTCTCAACAAATCCTTCTTTAACAAATGCTTGATATTGTTCTTCTCCAAGGGTTACAACATTCTTCACCGTATTAACAACGGAACTGTTCATCACGTCATTTGTGTGGATGGCAAATAGGTCTTCGCTCTCTTCTACACAAGGATTCCCCATCGCTTGAAAATTGAAGATGGCATTTGAGATATCTTTATAAAATTCTCTTTAAATGGATGGAGTTTGCTCATGGTGTAGCTGACTGTCTACATGTGTACTCATCTCGAATTCCCTAATTATTCGTGCAATTTCTGGATCTGCAATCATCCTTCTCCTTAAAGCTGAAAGGTTTTCGGTTAGTCCCACAGCACCACCTTCTCCCTTTACCACTGCATTAACTTGATCTAATGCTATAGCTGAAAACTGTTTCTTCGTTTTATGCACTACAAACGAGCCCTTGGAGAACTGGTTAAGGACGTCAGGATGTTTGAATGGAAGCTCCGACATATCACGGATATGAACAGAAAGCCATCCTGCATAATTAACATTGTCCAAAGCAAACATCCACGGGACAAGTTGCTTAATTGACTGGAAGTATAAGGTGAAATTAGCTTCTCTAAATGATCGCACTAGTTGTAAACAGAGTAATTCTAGTTCCAAAACTCTGGTCCAATACAGAAACTGTGGATGATCCTTTGACATATCTTCTTTCCAAATGTGGAATTCTTTAGCTTCTCCATTATCAACTTTCATGACATACTCCTTATAGGCATCTTGTTGTAGGTAGTAAAGACTGGCTTCTGTAACTTGATGGGCGCGTTTTGTTCTTGCCACATGATTGCAAGCGATGAATGACTGTACAACACTTTGGTTACCTATACCTGCTTTTGTCAAAATTTCGGTCCAGCCACTCCCATCAAGCCATTTTCCTAGAACTTTAAAAGCCATTATCTCAATGTGTAAGCCACCAAACATTACCACAAATTTATCTTCTCCATGACTGTTTACAAGAGTCCAATGAATTTGCTTGGCTAAAGCCAATAGGGGCTGGTCTACGGCGATAACTGGAGTCTGAGAGTAGTAGACATGACGAACAGCTGATTGAACAACATTCATTGAATGTAATATCATTGCAAATGAATGAGCATTCTCCCGAAACATTGGGAGAAGTGCAATGATTGCCGGTTCGTATGAGGTTGACGACGTTTTTGACGCTCGATATGCTGCCCATGGAAAAGTGTCGTCCTTACTCAGGTTTTCCTTTTGAACGAGATGTCGCACATGCTCAAGCCAGCCTTCCTCTAGATCTTGCCTTTGGTTGACGGTGGTAGATACAGTTTGCATAACGGTATGAAGTGGGAGGGGCATAAAGTTCGCCACATGTTAGAGTCACTGGTGGGACATTACAAAATGATGGTAGAAGCTGTGAAATTTTTTTGGAACTAGAAATAGACGAATCAAATAAGTCTACTTCTCTACTCTCACCATTTTCATGAACTGTTAGATGCTGCACGAGCGAAATTGCTGTACCGTGGCTTGTGCACTTGTGGAGCTGGGATTATGATCTATGTTTTCAACTGCTGCAGTTGTAAACAATCCTTTCCGTAACTTTGACGGACAAACAACGTCATCACTCTCGTACCTTGCTATTACTTTATTAGCAATGTCGGAAGAAACTGATAAAAGCCAATCGTACGAGATGCACAATCCCAACTTGAAAAAAGCGTCGATAAGTGATTTATCTCTCGTAGTTCCATGAATTTTGAGGGACGTGTATATTGGTACCGTACATTCTTTTTCTCTAGTGTGATGAGGTCTTGACGCTTCACGCTTGCGTGATGTGCAATTGAAGACAATAAGTTGAGAGATGGTTAAGCAAGCTTGATTTGGATCTCTTTTTGCCGGTTGTTTGTTTACAATGGCTCCTTTAAGTATCATATCTATAACAACTTTTAATGATGCTGGAACAAAATCCTTTTGACAATCTTCGGAGAATTTTCCGTTGAATATATTTGAAATATGTCTCTTCTTATAGTCATAGCCGCTCTTGCTAAATGCCATGCTTCCGAATCTTCTTCCTTTGCCCTTCTAAGAGCGTTTCCAATTTCATGTTTCAATACAAGTATAGTGTCTCTTCCTTGACTTTGATCAGTAAGATTGGGAAAAACAGTCAAGATTCTTTCCTTAAGTCTGGTAGTATTAATTGATCCACTTTCAACTCCTAATGCCTTCAACTTCATTTTAAAATGTGTTGTCAGCTCCGTCATCTTAAGCAAAGCTAAACAATCTGATTCTAGTCGTTCTTTAATATAAGCAATAAGTTCAGCAAACGCTAGCCCATCAAGACTTGGTCCTGAACGTTCAAAGTTTGTTGACGTCTCAGCCTTCATTGCCCTAGCTCGATTATAGAGAGAAATAAGACATTTAGGATGGTACTTTGCCTCCATTGCTACCATACCTCTTTTGCTATAAGTTGTCTGTCGTTTAGCAAAACAGCACATTCCCTAACCTTGCCGTCTATCTCAAGCGTTGAAGCTGCACGAAGGTTTGAAGAGTTGTCTGGTTTATCACAGAAAATGCACTCGTCCTTGGAAACTTCAGGGAAGTTTGCTCTTCTGGTTTTAACTGGACTTCCTTTTTCGATTTCAGATTAACTGGACTTCCTGTTCTTCGTCTGTCTTCTCCGCACTTAAACTTCTTTTCAGGGCACGTTGCAATTTTGTATTGTTGAAAAGATCCCTACATGACTTATGCCATGATGCTTGGCGTTCTTTCAGCGTTTCTTCTATTCCATTACCTCCATCGAGATCCCTTACGTCTAAATTCACCTGTAACATATCAATTTTAATAAATTCTTGCAGATTTTTCGCAAATGAGGAGTACCCAACTCATGCATCCTTTCTTTTTGAGTTTGATGGACATTGTAGACGATCTGCAATGTCTTTTTGACAAATTATGCATAGTTTCCAGTCCATGAGCTACATAATATTCTACGAGGGAAGCAGTTATTGACACTACACACGACACGTGCATGCTTTGTTGTGTTTACATCTCGATCAAAAAAGAAACTTCTAGATTAAATTGAACACGCAAATTATGCGCACGTTGTGTGGGATATTGCATTCTTTTTAGCTTAGCAAAAATTATCATAACTATGTTAGTTTCCCTTTAACATTTCTTTGTTTTAAGTACGTTTTGTAAGTTCTTTGTTTGTTTAGTTTCTTCTTCTTTTTTGTTGCAACGCGTGCGAACTTGAAACGCAATGAAAGAGTGAGTACTGCTAATGACGTAAAGGAAAGCTCGACTTATGTAATTACCGATAGTATAAATAACATGTAAATAATTAACTCTAATAGATAGCGTAAAAATACACCAGTGATGTACTTGTGTAGCTTGTTTAGATTGTAAAATAAAAGGTTCAAAACGAAGAGTGTTAGTGAACCAGCTGAGGAGCGGAATCCTCGACCACGTCATTACAATCTTAAAGCAAAGTTTTACAACAAGAACAAGTAAGGACATAACTAGGAGTTACACAGTTTGGAAACTGCTATTGCGTGTTTTCCATCATTTATCATCTCCCATAAACAATACAATAATGAATGGTAAAAATAAAAATACAGCAAGAAACCGCAACAACTTGTATACTTTGTCATTGCATAAAGACAAGCTAATTGTGTCATCTTTTATTTTCAAATTGTCATATAAATCAATTTATAGAAGTAGATGCAAGAAGTAACACTGTATGTATGTATAATTATGCTAATTTCAAAATGGAATAATTGGATGAACAGTTTTCAAAGCTCATTTTACAAAAATTTGCATATTGTCATTTAGAACTCGGCCAATAACAATTAAATCATGTTAACCGGAGCTTAAATGAAATTTTCAGAATTTCATTCACTTGGTTGCCAACAGCACAAGATCAACACATCCATCAATACAAATCGTTATATGGTGTCATATATGTATCTCTTAAGTCTCCCTGTGCTTCTTTGTTAGTATATCATATGTTTTCACCTGGATTCATGTTACTCAGTTGTTTTAGCGAGGAATCACTTTTATACACATACAAACTTGAATGGTACATACGAGTACATACGAGTACATACGAGTAACATACGAGTACATACGAGTAACATACGAGTACATACGAGTAACATACAAGTACATACGAGTAACATACGAGTACATACGAGTGACATACGACTATTTTCTGGTCAACAAATGAGAAACAACACAATTTCTTCAATACATTGATATTTGCGTTTATTTTTCCTTGTATTTGTGTGGACTTTGGGGCAACCATTTGATGGATTTAAATGCTGAAAGGTATTTTACTTTCATACTACATTCATTTGTATGTTTTAGTTGAATTTGTTATAGATATTTTGTCGATGCGATTTGCCAGTATTTGAGCGCTTTTGAAGCACTTTCACCTAGGAAATACATATTTATGAAAGCGATTATACATTCATTTTGACTCTGAAGATGACTACCGCTAAGGTTGTCGAAACGTCAGTTAACAACAACAAAACAGTCCGTCTCAGGACTATACGTAACAGTGCAACTCTCATTTAATTCAAATATATATAATGTACATTTATTTCATGTAGCACGTTTTGAAAGCATTATTTATACGTTGTTTATTTAATCGCTTTCATAAATATGTATTTCCTAGGTGAAAGTGTTTCAAAAAGCGCTCAAATACTGGCAAATCGCATCGACAAAATATCTATAACAAATTCAACTAAAACATACAAATGAATGTAGTATAAAAGTAAAATACCTTTTCAGCATTTAAATCCATCAAATGGTTGGCCCAAAGTCCACACAAATACAAGGAAAAATAAACGCAAATATCAATGTATTGAAGAAATTGTGTTGTTTCTCATTTGTTGACCAGAAAATAGTCGTATGTACTCGTATGTTACTCGTATGTACTTGTATGTTACTCGTATGTACTCGTATGTCACTCGTATGTACTCGTATGTTACTCGTATGTACTCGTATGTACTCGTGTGATGTTTTAGTCACGATCGTTTAATCATAGCATTCCAATTTCTATCCAATCGGCATGCACAAACGACGCACAGTTCACCTTATATGGAGGTGAGTGCTTCAATGCTCAATCGATTCTCGTCAGTCATACGTTTTCATCACAAAATTAAAAGATAAATTCCTTGCCATTTTGAATGAAAACATTTTTTTTGATTCTTTTAAATGTCTTGATTGTTTTGATTCTTTTGAGTTTTAAAATGCTTTTGATTAAAAGTATGATACGTTGTTTACTCCACCGAACAATCGTCCGCATGTTTACAAACGTAGAAACGGACTATATTATAAAACTGTAGTTTTGTTTCCATTATTTCCTTTATAACATTTTGATAGAACCTTTTTTCCGATGATTCTGTGCGACTGCGATAAAATGATGTATAGTTATCGCAAAGAGCAAACGTTTCATCATATTCATAATTCATATTTCATCGTTGAACTCGCACCATGCGTTTAAATTATTTTTGACGTTTTGTTAAATCCACACCGATATTTCAAGTAATAATAAAAGCTCTAACGAAAATAAATACATGCTTACACTATATTTTGCTCACCGTCTGACCATAGAGCGCAAGATAAAAAATGTGAACCGAGCTGGCTAAACACGACACGGTGAATCGATTTCATGTGTTTTTTGCCAAACGAGATATGTGTAATTGATGTCGGTAATCACTCGATTTTGGTATCTACTGTATAACGTTGTTTAGGCCGCATATCTATTCGGATTCCAGACATTTAAAATCAAAGAGAAACTGACAGGAGTTCCGAAAGGTTCTACCTTATTGTGATTGTTCTTCCCCCCTCATTCCGTAAAATTCCCCCCCGGAAATGTTAACAGACAGACACAAATCGAGATTTTACCTCTATATAGGTCGAGTAGAGGAATGGGCCGAGACATGTGAAGATTAGTGTGCTGCCACGCTGATGCGTGGCAGCAATAATAGATTACTTTATGGTTGGTCAGTGCGTATGGTTGGTCAGTGATTCACCGCATTGATCAAACAGCAGAGAGAAATTATTGCAACAAAGGGCTCGAACATTTAATTTTTGCTAAAATCCATAAACTTCATTCAATAAATTAAAATTTTATTGTAAGTAATCATGTCACAAACAGAACTTATTCTGACAAAAACCAGTTATAGTTAGTCTTAATGCCATTATTTAAATCGTAATACTTTACACAGTAAAATGTTTACCAAAAGGTGAAACACAGATACACCAGAAAACTTTTTTAAAACATTTGACAGGGGGAAACTGTGCCAAGCCAACACCAATCCAATTCACAAAAGCATTCAGGAAGCTTTTTTATGTTCACTTCTCACATCATCAATAAGCATCCATGCCAAATATATAAATAATCTCCTGATTGAATTTAAAAAGGCAGAAATAACAAAGTTAAGTCATGTGGACCATATGGCAGTATATGTTTTACAAATTGCTATTCAAGCACTCTATTGGTGGAGGCCAACATGCTGCTGCTTATGTTCCAACTTACTCAAAAAGTCATTCAAGCTTCACAAGTCACAACTGTGATGAATACAAAATATTTTGGCATCAGATGACTTTCATAGTGGCCATGCAGCATCGCTTGTGATAGTTTAAAACACATGGGTAGACAATTTTGGTGATTCGAATGTCCTGCAAACGTTGTTTGCAATATATAAACAAACTGGAGGATAATTTGATTTGTTACTTCTTTCAAATATCTTCAAGATTCTCTGCAGAATTCTTATATGATAAAATTAAAACTGACGACAAACCATATACCGAGTACGCATCTCGTCAGATACATATCTACTTTGTAAATATTCCGAATAAACCCTCATTTATCAAAACGGACGTCGAATTACTGATAAATTGTTGAGAGCTTGATGTGTTAACTGTATCCACACAAAAAATATTAAAAAAATGGGCAATCTATAGAAATATTTGGGTTTATTTGCCAAAAACCCATCCGTAGAACTATATATTATATTACGATCTGGCTGCACTCATCTGGCTGGAAACATGGCCGCCGTTTAAAATACCCGGATTGTAGAACTCAAAACAGGGGACACGAACATCAAAGCTTCCGACATCGAGTGATGCTTCTGTATGTATCTATTCTGTGACTTGGGACACAGGACGTGGGATTACACATTGTATGGATTGTATTATAGAGTCACCACAGTGCTCAAACCTATAAAGGTGAGCATTGCATATCGCGAACACGGTGAACGTCTCCATATGAGACTCTCTACACAACCCGACAGTGCTCAAATTACGCACGCGCAGTGAGCGTAGTGTCTATGGCGTGTATCACATTACATAACGTGTATCGACAAAAACTGCGCTCTGCGTTTCTTTCAAGATTTAGCCAAAATCTTTAATTATTCCTATAAAAATCTATTACACTTTGTTGCTGAAGTTTTTGTGATCGTTTTGATACAACTTTCGACTTTTGTGGTATAAAATTTGATATCAATTGATCAACTGGTAATATCACTATTATGTCTCGCCGAACAAAAAACAGTCTATCCACGCTTACAGATGCTGATATTAAAAGCTTGATTCTGAAATTTCCCAAAACAGATGAAACCAAAGAAAAAGATATTCCATCAGAAAGATCTCCCAAAGATAAGGGAAACAAGACGAAAGAAAATGAAAAGTGCACGGAACCTAATGATAATGAACCAAAATTACGGGCGCACGTGGTTGATGTTGAGAAATTTGTTTTAACGTTACCCAGCATAGACAAAATTGTTTCAAAAAAGTTAGACATCGACGATAATGCAAGTAAACTCGACCAAATCCTCACTCGTCTACGTATTTTAGAAGAAAAATCGAAAAACGATAACGAAAAAGCCGTCCTTCTAGTAGACAACGCGAAAATGGCAGCTGAGATTGACCATTTGAAATTTTCTATTAGCATGCTAAGAGAAGACAACAATCGAATCTTGTCTCTCCTTGATAACAATCAAAATGCTTGGATAGATGCCAATCGTAAGAATGAACCCAAGACCAACAAAAAAAACCCAACAACTAATCCTCTTCTAGCAGACTCTAAACCGACCACTGATGGTACTTTAACTCTGTCGAATACGTTTCAAGTTCTCGCCAATGAGAATATATGTCCCTCTCCGGAGAAAGAAAGTCAGATTCAGAATCAAATTGGTGAACATAGATCTTTCCACAAATCCAAATCGGTAGTGAATGTTTTGCTTATGAGCACTGCAAGCAAAAATTAGATCCTAGGTGTTCAAAAGGAATTTTTGTTGGATTTGACAGCGAAAGTCCAGCGTACTTAGTGTATTTCCCGAAAAGCAATAAGGTTTTAAGGTATAGAATTGTGAAGTTCATCCAGAAGAATGTTTGTGAGCGTCAAACACAGACAACTGAGATAGAAGATTTGGGATTGCCAGTTGAAAGCAAGGGCAGTACAAGGGAGTCAGAATCAATGCATGAAAAGACTCCGAATGTACATGATGCAAGTGAGGAGATTGATGTAAGTAAAGGTGAGAGTGAGATTGTAGCATGAAGAATCAAATAATAGTTCACGATTAGAAAACAATTTAAGATACCCGCAACGAGTTAGAAAAGCGCCAGACTACCTGAGTGACCATGCAAAAAGTATTCAAAGTGAGAATGAGCCACCTTTAGTGTATACTGATTATTGTTATAAGATCAGCGGATTTCCCCAATCATATGCTGAGGCTATGAACTCCGCCGATGCTAAGCATTGGAAAGCAGCGATGTTAGAAGAAATGAGTTCTCTTAAGAATAACGATACATTCAGCTTAACCACTTTACCAGAAGGTAGAAAAGCAATGGGGGGTAAATGGGTATACACCATTAAAGATATCCCAGGGAAAGCTAAGACATATAAAGCTAGATTTGTTGCAAAAGGGTATAGCCAAGTTAAAGGCATAGATTATTATGATACCTTTGCACTTACAGCAAACATGACTACTGTTCGTGTGTTAATGCAAGTCGCTGCCCAAAATGATTTGATTTTGCAACAAATGGATGTAAAGACAGCATACTTAAATGCACCCATAGACTGTGAGATATTTATTGAACAAGCAGAAGGTTTTGAAACCCCTTCCCTTAACTCAGAAGAGAAATTAGTTTATAAGTTAAACAAGTCACTGTATGGTTTAAAGCAATCAGGTCGAAATTGGAATGTTTTATTACATACACATCTCGTAGAGAATGGTTTCACTCAGAGCGAAGTAGATCACTGTCTTTATTTTAAGAGAGTTAATGAAAACTTAGTGATTATTCTTATTTGGGTCGATGATTTGATCATTGCGGCAAACTGTGAAAAATCTATGTCAGAAACTAAACAACTGTTAATACGTAGATTCCAAATGAAAGATCTTGGTAAACTTTCATACTTTCTTGGTATTAAGTTTGATCAAGGAAGAGGGTATGTTAAGATGAGTCAGAGAGATTACATTATAAGGTTGTTAGAGAGGTTTGGCATGGGTGAATGTAAACCTAGACACACACCATCAGAGCAAAAGATGGAATTTACCGGGAGAGCTTTGAGTGTGTTAGGCAATATCGTGAGTTGATTGGTAGTTTGATCTATGCAATGACGTGTACACGACCAGACATATGTTGGACGATTACCGTCCTATCTCAATATTTGGCTAAACCACTTAAGGAGCATTGGGTTGCCGCGAAGAATGTTCTGCGTTACTTGAAAGGTTCGTTAGATTATGAGATATGCTATCGAATGGGATGTCAGAATTTGAAGTTGATTGGTTATAGTGATGCTGATTGGGCTAGTTGTGCTGTTGATAGAAGAAGTGTTAGTGGATATTGTTTTAGTTTGTCAAAGGAAGGGCCTCTAATTTCATGGAAATCAAAGAAGCAGCAAACCATTGCGTTATCCTCTTGTGAATCAGAATATGTTGCGTTATCACTTGCTGTTCAAGAGGCATTGCATTTGGTCCAGTTGTTGGCCAAACTGATTGAGTTAGAAGACCCAGTCGAAATTTACGAAGACAACCAAGGAACAATAGCATTATCCAAGGATCCAGTTAGTAGACAAAGAACAAAGCATATTGATGTAAAATACCATTTCATTCGTTCGAATATTAATGCAGGAAATGTTGTGGTAAATTATTGTCCTACTGATGATATGGTAGCTGACATCTTCACTAAGCCAGTTACTCGTAACAAGTTAATGAACTTCAAAGAATTCATCTTTGGAAAATGAACTAATGACATTTATTATCATTTAAAGGAAAGCTATACTAGAACACTTATATAAACATTTATATAAATTTTATGTTATGTTGATCTCGAAGAAATTCCAAAGAAACTTTATGAAGTTATGAGATCAAGTGGGGGTGTTGGAGTCTGATCTCAAACTTCCTGAACTATCATGTAAATACTAATTAATTATTCCATGTGCTTCTCTTCTACCGCTACTCTGTAACATGGCGTATATTAAACTGTTGTTATATTGAATCGCTTTTATTATCCTCCATCATGTCAAGAGACGCACCGTCAACATTTTGCACTTATCTCAAGTCAGCAAGATATGGCCAAAATAAGCATTTTTTAGACTAAAATTATCGGACAAAAAAAGTGGAACGATTATCTGCAGTTTGTACCTCAAACATTGAGGCAGGTCTAACTATTGAAAAAGCAAATTCTATTAATGCAAGTAGCAATTTTTCATATGATCTTAACAAGGTTTCTAGCAAAAGGGGTTTTAAAATGGTTTTCATGAAAGTGGTTATATCACGAATTTTAGCCCCCCTTTTTTATTTGCTAAATCGAAAGACCTTGTTTCAGTGATTTTAAATCTGAAATTATAATTGAAATTGGATTGGTGAAAGTGATTTTACGGACGTTCAAAGTCACGATTTTCAGCATTTTTTTTGCGAACTTTTTGATCGGTATGCTAATGACTTGTGACGTAGAAAGTTGAACACATATATCAACATGGCGTATTCTACTAGTAATCTTAATAAGAAACACGGAGGAAAACGCTGTGTTGCTGGCGGACCAAATCAAATTAGTTGCGCCAATGATTCAAAAACCGAAGGAATGTCGATGCATCTGTTTCCTAAAAAAGAAACAGAGCCGCAAAGACATAGAAAATGGCTAAATTTTGTGCGTAAACATAGACCGGGTTTTGAGGCTTCCTCTACCTCGTGTCTGTGTTCTGCGCATTTTGAAGATTCTTGTTTTGACCTTAATTTGAGCGTGTAAGTCAAGCTCAAAAGAAGGTCGAAGATAGATGCTATCCCAACCATTGACGTGGCTGGGATTCCTGAACCATTACAGGACGAAATAACCGATCGAAAGCGAAGACAAGTAAGTTTACGCTTGTTTATGTTAATTTTTCTTTTGTCATATGTAAATTCGATATAAGTTTTGTAGATTATTCGACATACTCTCCATAAGCCATCGCTGAAGGAAACATGTTCTCTCAATGAGGAAGTACCATCTACTAGTGATGAAGCTGAGCATGTTTAAGTATGCACTGGGGAAGCAAACGATTCGCCATTTGAACGGCTTGCTATTTTCCATTTTTACATTTATGCTATGATTTAATTCCATATATTTTTTCTTTTGTCTTTTTTCCCAGACTGACATTGAAGAAAAGATATTCTTTCATTTAATTCTTTCAGCTTAACCTCTCAGTAGTTGCACCAATTTGTTTTATTGTTTACTCTTGTTTCAAACCATTAAACTGCATGTCAACTTATATAGTGCATCCATGTATCTCCTATTTGGTTTTCATCTAGGCATATTTCCTGACCATTCCAAACTCAGCAAAGAAGGTCAACAGTCTCTACAGTGCACAAGTTAAAGACTATTCCATCATCGCCCTCTGATGGTATGTAACCTGTTGTGTTACCACTTGGATATGCTTTCCGAATAAAGTGGTAAACACAAGCAGGTAAAGGCCGAGTATTCTCCCATCCCATAGACCCATAAAACCATCGCATCAACCATCTGTATGCCACAGCTCTCAAGTACCTGAAGTAAATAAAAAGTTGGACTAATTATTGTTGATGAAACAATGTTGATTATAACATTGTTTCTCATACAATTTACAATCTTACATATTTAATGATTGTGATGCTTGGCGGCGATAAACACGTCCATTCCTATCCCTCAATAGTGGCCCGACGTTTTCAAGGACAGCCTCATGAACTAAAGGCCCAAATTTGGCATGCTGTGTTATGCATGATATTTTCTCAATGCTGACATCGAATGTCATTTTCTGCAAAGCTGGTCCTATTTCCTTACAGCATCTGTACTCTAATGCGCCTTCTAACAAATCGGTATGACAGCATTTACAATTACACCTGAAACGTGGGAGCATTCTGTTTATAAAGTAACTTTATGTATATTACAAACAGGAGAAAACAACAACTTACCATTCACCAAGTGGAACTACGCCATCACTTCGTTGTTCTAATGTCGCAGGGAGAATTCCATCGGGATCATCTGGAGTATGCACTTCATCACCATCTTCTGCTAGCGGTTCATCGTCATATGCGAAGTCGTTTAAATGCTCGACATAACCCACGGATTCCGAGCTCGAATCAGATACGCATTCAGACATCGAATTCGAATTATCTGAGCACTGATTTGAGGCCATACTTTCCGGACAACTTGTTTTTTAATATTTTGTCGAAAATACTGTCATTATTTGTTTTTAAGACAAGAAAAACGACAACAAAATCACCTTCTATAATATAATATTATATTGACGGAAACAGACGTGTTCAACTATCTACGTCACAACTATCAATATGGCGGCGTAAAAAATTCGCAAATAGTACCCGACTTTGGAGGCAAAATTAAGGAACTTATATTTATCTGTTTAAGTCCAGCGACATGTCATAGTTCTTCAAATAATCCAAATTTTCAATTAAGCTCATAAAAAAGGGGGGCTAAAATTCATGATATAACCACTTGAACATAGTCAGTCTCCCAAAAAATATTGATGAGATAAGGTGCTCCTTATCAAAGGGTCATATTGATTTAATAGCCTTTAACGAAACTAGGCTTGACTCAACCCTTAACGATGGTTTGATGCATGTAACTGGATATGATTTAATCCGAAAAGACCGTTCAAGGAATGGTGGTGGTGTTTGCATTTATTTACGCAATACCATAAACTATAAAATAAGAAATGACCTTGTCTCCACAAATATAGAAGCAATTTGCATTGAAATTATTAAACCAAAAAGTAAACCATTTTTAGTTGCCACAATTTACAGACCCCCTAGTGCTCCTTCTGAGTTCTTTAATGAATTTGAAAAATATATACAGTCAATGGATGATGAAAATCGAGAAATGTACATATTAGGTGATCTAAATTGTGACATGCTAAAACCATGTGACCAAATGTTAGAGAAAACAAAGAAACTTAAATCACTTTACGAAACCTATCAGCTTACTCAATTAATCAATCAGGCTACACGAGTCACAAAATGCTCCAAAGCCTGATTGACCACATAGTCACAAATACTCCTGAAAAATATCTGAATCAGGAGTTATTTACACAGGTATTAGTGACCATGATATGATTTTTGCAATTAGGAAAACTTCCATACCAAAAGTAAAACATCATTGAAATAAGAAACATGAAAAACTTTAATGAGAAAAAGTTTCTTGATGAACTCAGGGAGCAACCATGGGATTCTGTATATTTCTTCCCCCATGATACTAATGCTATGTGGGAAATGTGGAAAGGTCTATTCCTTGAGATTTTTGACAAATATGCACCCATTCAAAATAAAAAGATTCGAGGAAAAAATCTTCCATGGATGACAAGGGACATAAAAGAACTGATGAAAAATCGAGATTATTTGAAACAAGGCAATGAAAACAAATTTAGAAACAGACTGGCTGTGTTACAGGAAAAGCAGGAATAAAGTAAATATTAAACTAAAATACGCAAAAAAAAGAGTACTACTCTTCAAAGATTGTTGGTCAAAAACAAAACCCTAAACAGGCCTGGAAAACTATTAACAATTTATTGGGAAAACAAAAGAAAGAAACAGTTATAAATGAATTGATTATCAATGACAATACTTTTACAACCTCAGAAAGCATAGCAGAGGGCCTTAATATATATTTTTCTGATATTGGCCCAAAACTTGCTGAAGAAATCATCATCATCATCATCATGCAGTCAGTCGTAAGCGACGAGGACTGTTCTATGGTTGGATTGAAGCTCTCCAGGCCGGTCTGTTATCAGCCAATTGCTTCCAGGTTGTCACGTTGATGTCTCTCCTCTTTAGATTTCGTTTCATGACATCTTTGAGTCTGAGTCGAGGTCGGCCTTGGTTTCGTTTCCCTTCTACTAGTTGGCTGTACAATAGCTGGCGTGGTAAACGAGATCTCTCCATACGATGGACATGACCAATCCATCTTAAATTCTTTTGAATCAGCATGTCAGCCATGTGTGGCAGGTCAGTCAGACGGAGAATCTTAGCATTTGCGATCTTGTCCCGCCATGATATCTTCAGAATGTCCCGCAGTTGTCTCATCATATACGCACTCAGTTTCTTTACTTGAAGCCTGTAGATTGTCCATGCCTCTGCTCCATAAAGGAGTGTTGTCAGCACCACCGCCTGATAGACCTTGGCTTTAACTCTGGTCGAGACATGCTTATTTTGCCATAGCCGATCGTTTAGTTGACTGAACGCTGCACTCGCCCTTCCCATTCTGTTCCTCAGCTCCTTTTCAATCTTAGCATTGCTGGAGATTGTACTACCCAGGTAGTTGAAGTCTGTGGTCTGGACAAGAGGCTGTCCGTCAATGGTGATTGCACAGGGTTTTGGGGAGGGTAGAAGCTTTACTGGCTGGTAGAGGCACTCAGTCTTTTTGATGTTTATCTTGAGGCTAAACATAGCGGCAGCTTGTGCAAATTTGTCCACCAATGCCTGCATCTCTGCTGCACTGTGAGCAACCAGAGCACAGTCGTCTGCAAAAACCTAAACAAAACAAAACCCTAAACAGGCCTGGAAAACTATTAACAATTTATTGGGAAAACAAAAGAAAGAAACAGTTATAAATGAATTGATTATCAATGACAATACTTTTACAACCTCAGAAAGCATAGCAGAGGGCCTTAATATATATTTTTCTGATATTGGCCCAAAACTTGCTGAAGAAATAGACAACACAAAAACTAATTTTGAAAATTATATAAATACAACTAAATCAGAGTTTGCTGCCTTTCGGCCAACTACTGTCCATAATGTGTACCATCTCATTTGTGGACTTTCGGCAAATAAGGCAACAGGTTGTGATGGAATATCATGTAAAATTTTAAAACTAGCTGCACCTGTCATATCTGAAACATTAACCTATATTTTCAATCAGTGCATAACTTTGTCTGTCTTCCCAGATGAATGGAAAACAGCAAGCATTATACCTCTTTACAAAAATGGACACCGTAACTTGCCTGGAAACTATAGACCAATTTCAATTCTTCCAGTCGTCAGTAAAATCATTGAACGTATACTTTACGATCAAATCTACAACTACTTTTCTAAATCTGAAATCCTAAGTGATTGTCAATTTGGTTTCAGAAAATCACATTCATCAACAACTGCCTTAATTGACTGTACGAATGATTGGTACACAAACATGGATAAAAGGCTGCTCAACCTTGTAGTCCAAATTGATCTAAAAAAGGCTTTTGATACTGTTGATCACAAAATTTTATTAAGAAAACTTGAGTTGGATGGAATTAAAGGACAAGTCTACAACCTAATTGAATCCTATCTGTCAAAACGAACTCAAAGATGCCAAATCAAAAATTTTATTTCATCTCAACAACTCCTCTCCTGTGGAGTTCCCCAGGGCTCTATTCTAGGTCCGTTATTTTTCTTAATATATATAAATGACTTACCCTCATGCTTAGAGCAATGTAAACCAAAAATGTTTGCTGATGATACTAGCATAACTGCTTCAAATAATGATATAGTTGAACTAGAAAAGACAGTAAACTCTGACTTGAATAATCTTGAAAAGTGGTTGATAGCAAACAAACTTAGTTTGAATTCAACCAAGACAGAATATTTGATCATAGGCTCGAAACAAATGATCAAGAATGTTTTTACTTCTAATTTGCATATTGCAATTGGCAATTACGTTATAAATAGAATTTATGAGTACGAAAGTTTGGGTTTAATAATTGACCAACACTTATCTTGGAGGAGTAACACTGATAAAATTTGCAAAAAAGTAGCAGCCGGTATCTCCGCCCTTAGAAAATTAAAGCAATACACAGACAAACAAACACTTATCTCTATTTATAATGCCCTGGTACATCCTTACTTCACATATTGCTGTGAAGTTTGGGGTGTATTGGGGGAAACTCAGTCCAAAAGACTACAAAAACTTAAAAATAGAGCTGCAAAAATTATCATAAGCATGGGCATTGATGTCGATTATTGTAACGCATTACAAGAATTGAAGTGGGAACCTCTTGAAATACTTAGAAAAAAAGCTATAGCAAAGCTGATGTTTAAATTATTAAAAAATGCTGGACCAAATTTACTTACTAGATTGTTTACCTATAAAAAAGACAACACTAATTACAATCTACGCAATATTACAAGTTGTCTAAATGTTCCTATGCCTAGTACTAACTCCTTGAAGAAAAGCTTTGCGTATGATGGGGCTTCTGTTTGGAATTCAATTCCAGCAGAAATCAGAAATAGCAAAAGCGTGTCACTTTTTCAAAAGAAAATTGCTGCTTGCATTTTATGATTTAGTTTAACATGTACCTGATGGAATAAACTAAACTCTGTAAATATTTAAACTTCTCTTCTGTAGATAATTTATTTCTTAGTAAATTTTGTAATTGTTTTTGAACAAAAGCACGCCCCTTGTGGAAATCAACCCCAGTTGACAAGGCCAGCGTGTCAAAATAAAGATTTTCATTCATTCATTCATATGGCGACAAGAGGAGATAAGTTCTAATAGAGGAGTTCTTCAAGAGGCGATAAGTTCTGATAAGTCCTTGTGTCTATGGCGAAAAGAGGAGATAAGTTCGTTACGTTTGTTGAGTGATGATAGTTGTGGTTGGTAGGTGATAAAGAATTTTTCTTTCAGGCATAGGTTGCATCTTTTGTTGGCGCTGTTGTACGGTTTGCTGTGAGTGATGAGTGAGCCGACAAAACGACAAACTTCTACAAACTAGACAAGCCAGCATAAAACGACCTCCTACAACAAAATATCACGAAATCATACAAGAAAATAAACGTCGATGCAATACAAGCCATCTACACCGAAGACAAAAATATCACATCACAACTGGGTATATCTGACAGAGTAGACTCCACCGCTAACAAAGACGCATTCATAACACTCAAAGATTACAAACCGAGCTTCGCAAATAAACCCACCTGCCGACTAATCAACCCGACGAAATCTGAAATTGGAAAAATTATCAAAAAAATACTTGACAGAATAAACTACAATATCATAAAAGCCACTTCGCTGAACCAATGGAAAAACTCGTCATCTGTCATCAAGTGGTTCAACTCCATCAAACACACACAAAATCTCAACTTCATATCTTTCGACATTGTAGACTTCTACCCGTCTATCAACCAACCAAGACCTCTTAAACAAAGCACTTGATTTCGCCTCAACCCACGACAACATCACAAACCAAGAGAGAAACATTATCATACATGCCAAGAATTCATACCTCATTCACAACCAACAACCCTGGCAAAAGAAACACAACTCCACATTCGACGGCGCCGAGACATGCGAACTTGTAGGAAGCTATCTCCTCTCACAACTACAACACATCATCACTAACATAGGACTCTATCGCGACGACGGACTAGCCATTACTAAAGCAACACCTAAAGAAACAGAAAAAATTAAAAAAGAGATATGCCGCGTATTTAACAACAACGGATTGCGTATCACTATCGAAGCTAACAAAAAAGTCATTAACTTCCTCGACATCACGTTCAATCTAAAGAATTCTTCCCATCGACCTTACACTAAGCCCAACACCTCCTTGCAATACATCCACCACGAAAGCAACCAGCCTCCAAGCATTACAAAGAACATACCCGATACCATTAACAAACGCCTTTCATCCTTATCATCCGACGGAGCATCATTCGACCAAGCAATTCCTCCATACGAAAAAGCACTTGACGAAAATGGATATCATTACACACTGAAATATGACCCGAACGCTACTACGAAACGGAAAAACAGACTAAAGCCCGCCGCACACTGGTGAACTTGCCGCGCGTACTTGTTATTCGTGACAAGTGTGATCGACAAAACGGCAAGTTCACCAGTGTGCGGCGGGCTTTCGAAATAACATACTCTGGTACAACCCACCATACAGCAAGAACGTCAGCACAAACATCGGCTACAAATTCATTTCACTAATTGACAAGCACCTTCCCATAGACCACAAACTCAGAAAACTATTTAACCGCAACACAATTAAATTAAGTTACAGCTGCATGAACAATATGGAACATATTATTAATAACCATAACAAACGCATATTGAGAGAACCTGACAATACTAATGACACCATCAATGACAAAAATACACAAACTAAAACATGCAACTGCCGACAAAAACAAAACTGCCCACTTAACGGAAACTGCCTACAATCATCTGTCATCTACCAAGCAACTGTTAAAGTTTGGACACTAACACAACTGAGACCTACATCGGACTTACAGAAAACGAATTTATGACTCGACACAGGAACCACACTGCCTCTTTCCGCCACAAAAAACTAAGAAACTCCACCGAACTCAGCAAACACATATGGACACTAAAAGACAACAACATCGCTCACGATATCTCATGGAACATCATCACTCACAGCAAACCGTACAATAGCGCCAACAAAAGATGCAACCTATGCCTGAAAGAAAAATTCTTTGTCACCTACCAACCACAACTATCATCACTCAACAAACGTAACGAACTTGTCTCCTCTTGTCGCCATAGACACTAGGCACTTTTGTCCAATTTGTAACCATACACTCAACATATTATGTAATTCTATCTTAATTTTTACCATAACTTCCTCTTGTATATATAATCTAGCACATGCTTTTGTATTCATTTAATATTATCTCCAGAAGAGTGAGAAATCACGAAACAGGCTTGTCGGGATGAAATTGTAGTTTTTGTGTATTTTCTTCTTCTCATCAATATATTATATGTATGCAAAATCTAAGGCATCTTTAGTCCCTGTCCCTTTAGAATTTGAACAGTTGACGAGAGTGTATGATGTAAGGTTTCACACCGGCCTGCCATCGACTAACAGTTTTAAGTGTGTATTTGAATACTTGGCTGTTTCTTCTTCTGGCTGTTTAGTCGCCATACATAACAATAAAAATAGCAATGTCACTTTACAAATAATTGAAAATACTAATAAGAGTTTGCAGTAGATATCTGCGATAACCTTGAAAAGGTCTATTCTCTCGGCAGGCGGTAACTTTGTTTCTGCGGCTTCTGATACAAAAAACAACTTGAGAGCATCCCACATTTTGAACTATCGCTTACAGGTCTCGCGTGTTGTTAATTTATTTCGACTACTGAATTGAGTTATTCTCGAATATCATGTATTTTTTTGATCTATAGTATAGAAAACTCAACCATTGCGTGTAAAACTCGATACACTTTTGTCCGCTTTGGCTTGCCATAGTTTTGCTGGACTTGGTCGGGCAACAACATCAGTAGACGATCTACATATCACAAGTAAATGTATTTGCAGTGGCTTTCGACACATGTCCGTACTTTAATAGCAAAACTTTGAGTATATGAATTTGCATTTTTAACACCTAACTTTATATCAAGGTACATTAGTATATATTTTAAGTATGACTTGCACTTTCCCACGATTTGAAATTGTGTTTTTCCCCAGCAACAAAGTATTTTATTTTTTAACCTATGGGACCGGAATCATACAGCAAGAAAATCTCCTCAGTCTAGTCTTCTTCGGTGGGTTGAGATAAAATGCGGATGCAAACGGACATGTGGACGAACGGACAAAAAGAATAAAATGTGGATTTTCTTACAAAAAAAATAAAATTCGAATTGCCCGTTTCAAACGTCGTTTTCAAACGTCGTGTTAGGTGGACTTATCATCTTTTTAATAACGTGTAGTGAAAGCCTTTGATTAAATGCTTGTAAAATGCACGAGTAGGTTAATTCGAGTAATGTACTTTTCGTCATTCATGTAACAAGTATGAATATAAGTTCTATTTATATTCGATACGTGTGTTATAATTTATACAAATACGGTTTATAATTTCAAGTCTGAAAATAGTTCTCAAGATAGCAAATACCATAGTGAATGGTAAAAGTAATGTAATAAGTTGATAGTTTTTAAAAGAAACGTTTGAAAACGACGTTTGACACCGGCAATCCGACTTTTATTCTTTTTGTGGGAAATCCGCATTTTATTCTTTTTGTCTGTCCGTTCGCTTGTCCGTCCGTCCGTTTGCATCCGCTTTTTCTCCCAACCCCATGATCTCCAGTATAGGGCGCAATGAAACCTCATAGTTAGATATAAACCATCTCAACGCTTTTGGTTTGAAAAATTTAGCCATAGTTGCCTTTTCAAATTTCGCACAACCTTGCGTTCCTAGTTTTGTATTTTTTTCGTGTTTTGTCAATGGCATTTCACTCATGTTAGCCTTACTTGGGTGAGCCTGTTCATTTTTACTGCACTGATAATGATTTACGTCAACTTGTCATTTGGCAAAGCAGTACGTATATTGCAGTTTTCAAATTGAACTTCCTTTTGAAAGCTGAGGTTGAAGCTGTTGCAAGCCAGTTAGTGCGTCAGTTACAGCTTAAATGTATATTTTAATCACATCGATTGTACATCATGTCCAAACGTTTGTACTCGGACATTGTAAAAATTGGTTATGAATCGACTCATTCCAGCGAAGATGACATGGATGTCGCGCACAGGTACGTAATATAGGAGCAATGATATTTAATATAGGAGCAATGATATTTAGTAAGAAAGTATATTTAAAGATTTTTATTTATATGTTTGCGTTTTCCGTTTGCGTCCGCCATTCGCATTCGCCTTCCGCGTCCGTCGTCTGCGTCCGCCATCCGCGCCCGCTTTTTATCTTCACCCTATAGAATAGTATTTGCTGAGACCTGCATCCGAGAAGATCTTGAATTGCTAATGTTTGTTAGTGTATAGAATATGTTTTCAATAATAACAGAATTACCTTAAATCTAGTATATATTTTTTCGACGTATACTACAAAACACATCACCCGAATCATGCATTCTCACAACGCTAGGGATAGACTTTTGCGTTTACAACAGAAAGCATGCGTGTTTTAACCTCCTGTTTTCTTCAGGAACATATTCAGGTTTGCATAATTATACACACATAAAGACTTCCGCGGTGATCAACTTCATTCAAACTTTAAATTTAGCAGGTACAATTTCTCATTAAACAAAAATGTAGGATCAAACTTGTGACCTGCGGACGCAAAAACTACAGCCTTTTTTTCTTTCATATCACTTTCTTTGCAAGGAGCGTCATTTCCTATGTTATTATTGTATGCTGCTTATGCAATGTTAGATTTGTGCTATAACTTGTTATTATTACAATAAGTGTATGATAATATCGTCTCAGTTCAAACAACATTAACAAAAACTGCATGGAAACGGGGGAAAATCATTTGCTGTCAAAAAGGTGAAAAGAAAAGGAGCTAGCAAATTCTGAATAAGACATCTTAAGAATGCGAAATGTAATTAAAAAATAGTGCAGACTGCAGAGTGCAAATTGTGGTGTGATAATAACAAATAAAGTGTTTAATGAGAAGTGAGATATTTTCAATGGTGAGAAAAGAGATATCCAACTTGTGGATAAGTGTGTTTCATTTACATGAAAAATTGGCAAGAACTTATCTTTTATAATTGTTTGATGGCGTGAATGAAATGTCGCCATTTAAATAAATAAACGCACTTACATAACTTGTATTGGTTAAAATAATATACGACACTTGTTTTACTATTTTTGAGCCAACCGGCCGTGATGTTTGTTGTTATTTTTTCCAGTAACTTCTTTTAAAGAATATACATTCCAAGTATTCTGTCTCTTGCAAACAATGTTTAATTTTTTAAAGGAAAATACTTAACACATTGCAAGTGTCTTGAATCATTAATTGTATTTCCTGCTTATATATTTGACGCGTATATTTTGTGAGTATTTGTTGTCATTTGAGATTATGTAATTTCGCAAAAAATATTTGTAAATTGTGAAAGACTGGAAAGCGAACTATGTTCATTTGCCTTATGCCTTTCATTAAACTCTTCATAACGTACTGTGAGCGAAATGAACCAAGCAATAAATAAACTACCATAAATGCACTAAACTGGTTAAATACAAGTATACTGCTCCTACTAAGTTAAAGTTTTTCGTACCGTATGCCCGAACGAGAAATAATCGATATTCCTGATCATCACCTGCAAAACTTGCATTTGTCTAATATCTTGAGCTGTTTAGTTATGACTATTTTCATGATATATTTGCAGGGCTTTGCGAAGACTATGACTCCGATGATTGCGAGTCAATTGCAACTTGCAAATACGCACGGATTTAATTTGTATAGCTAGTCATTTTTCATTTAACTTTCACATGGGCTCATTGCCTAAAGCTGAACAATACATATGTTTATTGTGGAAAATACTATTTATTCCGCGTTTACAATCTATTCCGCCTCCGCCGTTCCTCTTCCACCATTCCGTTTCCGCGTTTGGGTCTGCTTAATTATTTTCCATTTAAGACATCATCGACCTCATATATTTCACACCAGTAACATTAAAATGTCGGGAATATCAGCAAGCTTCAAAGTTCTCACTGTTACAAAGCGGAAAGAAAAAGATCACGGGTTGTTATCTTTTGCCTGGAATTTGCTGAAAAATCAACTCCAATTAGGATGTTATAGCTTTGGCGCCATAATTCTGAAAATTATGGTGAGAATGCTCTAAGGTCGTTAAAAAAATTGATCGGTGAATCAATTGTGTGCAGAAAACGATTCTTAAAGGAAGCACAAATGATGAATGGAATTCAGCAAAAAAACATACCAGCGTTTCTTGGTTATTCCGATAGTCCACATATTATAATGACGGAATATACTGGATTTAATTTTGCTGCATTTAAAGTGAATAAAATCCTCTGCAATCTTGAAGATTTTTATCATTATGTGGACGATGAATTTGACTTTGAGTGATTTGCTGATTTGTTCCCGGTTTGTATGAGAGATACAGCGTCTGGAGTGGAGTTTCTTCACCGTCACAATATTGCTCACAGAGATTTAAAACCAAGAAATATCTTGGTTTTCTATCAGCACTATTGTGATAAAGAAGAAACTTTTATTGAAACAATGTACAAAGAAGTTCCAATTATTTGCAAAGTGGCTGATTTTGGTTTAAGCTGGTCTTTAAACGCCCAAACCTATTTTATTTCGCGTTCAAAGATGGATGATATATGTCGTGGTACTCTTATCTATATGGCCCCAGAAATCCACCCTGGTCAATAGATCCTGCAAGCCAAGAAGACCTAAAAATGGCCAATGTTTGGTCAATGACGATTTCGGCCTATGCACTGGCTCATCCCAATCTAGTTAGTCCATATTGCAACGAGGCTGAGAATTTAGGAATTATTTTTAACCTTAACATGATGGAGCATTTCATGAAAGAGAAGATACTTCCAGTTCACGACAAACAATACGAAGTGTTACGAGTAACAGAATGGTAAGTGTTCGAAGAAATATTCATATTATGCTCATACTTTGACCCGAGTTCAAGTCCAACAGTTGCAATAACGTTTTATTCATGGAGCCTAGGTCACTTCTTTCTTGACATTAAACACCTTCGAGTGAGTCAAAATACGGCGTTGGAAACAGCTGATTTAGAATTTGTAACGGCATGTGGAAATAATGTGCATAGCGATAAGGAAAATTTGTTATTCGCGAATGATGGAACAAACTCTTGCATTTTTCTTGCACTAGAAGCTAAGTCCATCAAAGAAAATAATGGATTTGTCCTCAGTGAAGTATGCTTTATTTGTCCTCAGTGAAAGATATGACCGCAGTGAAGTATGCTTGTCTTGTAATGGAGTGTTCTCAGAAGCAGGAAGAAAATATCTTTGTGACGCCTTTGTTAAGCAAACATGGGGAATAATCGAGCTTGAGTATATACTTGTACTCCGGGCACTTTCCTGGTAGGTGTGCATGCATGAAAATTTCTTTTTTGTTGTTGACACACATCCTATTGGACAAGAACTTGGAAGAAATGGTAACGGTATGGTCGTAATAACATAGGATCTATCGTCAAGTTCTAAAAAGCTTACTATCCAGTGGATTTTAAATCGATTACGAAAAGGTGGCGTGAATGGAAATGAGCTGCAAAGCTTTGCATGGATGATACTTTCTTCAGAAACTACAGGTAAAAGATCAAACAAAACATGTATATAGTCGAGCGTAATATATCTCGCTAATGTGAAAGTACATTCGAGCTTCAAAGTCTGAAGGCATGGCATGTTATCATTAGCATAAACTTGGAATGAATTTTTTAGTCTTTTTGCTTTAAGAAAAAATTTCTTTAGTCGAGAAATTGTAATTACAGTGTCATCAGATAGTGAGAAAGACAAAAGTGGGCATGAGGTGTCTATTTAAAGTAATAATGCTATTTATGCACAAAAAATCATTGTATAAGTGTTATTATGCTTGGAAAATAACTATTTTAAGGACTTTGATACCAGCGCAAATGAAAAAGGAATTGAGTTAGTATAGCACAAAAAGATGATTTCTTATAAATATATTTCTGGAAGTATCAATATTTTTCATAGAAAAGAAATAATTCCGACTGAAGATTCAAATAGCAATGTGGATGAACTCGAAGTGTGTCGTCTACAAAGGTAAGAAGCAATTAATATGGCACAATTTAGGTAATGTATAGCTAGGCATACCACAAAGTATTGATATGCAGATTGCAAGATAGGTTATTAAATAAAATTTTAAAGTGATTGTATAAGAGATTTATCTTCATAACATTATATAGCATAAGATACATGTTAGATTATATAATTTCTATTTTGAAGAACACCAGGTTTGCCAAATTGCGGAGACAAATCACTTCCCGTATTTGATTGGGTATGTAAATTCAAGAGTCCTGTTGAAATAATAAAGTTGTTACTCAAGTCAAATGATAGTGGTCTTACATGCACTGCAGTTCCATACAATATTGCAAGCAATGTCTGTTTCATCGATGACGTATCCTTTCTCTCGAGTAAAAATGACTGGAAATGTGATGATATGGGGATGTGGCGCAATAATGGGGTTCAAAGTTACCACTTTATCCTGGAGCATGACGGAGAGGTGAATGCAGTGGGAAAATATGAGGTGACGAAGATTGTTGGAAAGAAGTATGTTTATAAAAGAATGTATTCAAAAAAAAATTCTTGTCAAGATTTGAAGAAATGTGCTTCATACGTTCAAGGTAATATACAGAAAATTTCCATTGGGTTTTCATGCATGATGATCTGTATCGCTTGTTAGTGCTTAAGATGTACACATCGTTAATTATATACAAACAGCTATTTAAGAAGTACTTTTTTCAACTATAGTTCCCGAATTATGTCTTTATTCAATATATTTTCGATGGTAAGGAACACAAAGTGAAACCTTCAGCCCATGGAAATAGCTTGAAACTCTGCGCTCCTGTTAATGTGAGAACTAAAGAGAGCACTATTAACACCTTAAGATGCAAAGTAATAAGACAAACACCAAAAGAAGCTTATCATTCGGTTCGTAAAGATAAAGGCCTAGGTGGAACACTAAAGGCAAAAGCTCTAAGTGATTTGCCAAGGTATGAAGCTGAAGCAAAGTATCAGAGGAGATGTCATTTCCACAAGAAAATACTTGGACAATACTGACTCTCTAGTAATCCTACTTGAGCAATGCAAAAGACAACAATTGACTTGTAACGAAGATCCATACATTCGAGAAGTTGTTAGAGCTCCAAAACTAGGATGCGTCCTTGCCTATGGCTGGCAATTTGATGAAATTGTTAACGTTTGTACAGATCCAAGGGAGAATGCAATATTTGGAGTTGATCCAACCTTTAATTTAGGTCCTTTCAACGTTACAGTGACGACGTGTTCTAATTTGAAAGTAACAGATCGAGCGAGCAATGTTCATCAAACTATTGTTGGTCCGTTAATGCTAAGCCAAAAGAAGGCGTTTGATTCCTATAATCATTTTTTTAGAAAGATTATTAGTTTGAAAAAAGAACCAAGAGAAATATTGGCTTTTGGCACTGATGGAGGGGAAGAATTGTTTGAAGCCATGAGATTTAATTTTCCACTTGCGATCCATCTTCGTTGTTTTGGGCATTTTAAAGATGATTGAAAGCGTCAGCTTCAGTCTTCCCATGTTAACGAAGAAGACCAAATAGAAATTCTTTTCGATAAATTTGGCAAAAAATATCCTGATCACTTGGAAAAGGGTAAGTCAGTTGATTTAAGAAGGGAGCTTCGACAATTAGTCTTCTCGAAAATCGTGAGCAGAGACGCAATCGTTTCTTTCATGAAAGCGATTGTAATTTCCAAAGAAAACAGTCGAGCAGAGCGGAACATAAGATTGATCATCCCTACAGTTAGCGTTCTAGTTTAAGACATTTGCTCTAGAGATCTGATTTAAGACAAATCCTCTTCAACTTATAAGACATGTTTGGATAAAATATTTATATTTTCATAAGTTACATATAAAGTTTATATAGACAAAAAGGTTTATTCGAATCTTCGTGTGATATAAATAATTCGGTTTGAATATAAATAATTTGGTTTGAAGGTTGAAGTTAAAGCACTCACTTCATAAATAAAAAAAAACTTTGTTTACAATTATCTCGAATAGATATTTTAAAAATTATTTTGAGCTGTCATATTCTTGTCAAGAATTGATTCCAACAATCAAATGTCGCAAATTAATAAAAAACACAAATTAATTTTAGGTCTTCTCGACAGCGAAAATGAAGGAGAGCTTAGAGAAAAACTTGATGCTTTCAAACCAAACTAGGACGAACTAGAAAAAAGTGCGTGAGATCTGAAGAACGTCCTAAATTTCATGATTACGTGATTGAAAAGGTAGTTATAATATGAACAGTTTTCAATCACGTGTTTTGATTTGTCCCATTATCTTGTAACCTTTCATTAGTAGAGTAAAAAGCATTTTTAGATTGTTATAAATTTGTAAAGATTGCGTCGCGTATATCTGTGAAGACAAGGAATATATAGGTCTAAGTTATAGAGGGTGGAGCTGTTATATTTTTCTTTGTTCTCTCTCTCTCTAAGGCTTTAAAAGCTACCAATCTTGATTTTACAAAGCAAGGGTAAACATGACATTTTTGAGTAGTTTAAATGCAAAACATTTGGCCTGTTGGCTCAACTTCAATGTTTCAACGACGCAGTTGAAACATTGCTTCTGAAAAATTTTAAAAGTTTTCATTTTTTAGGTTCTAATGTTGGTTGGCTGTATGCTAACAAATGTACGTCACAATGCTGGCCTCGGTGACCCCCCTCAACCATATTACAACAACATCCCTGAATCAGCAAACGCGTTAATTAAAAGATCAGTAGGTTTTAAAGAAAATGAAATAAGCGAATTTTGTAAGAGCATGAGCAAGCTTGCAATGCAACAGAAAGAAGATGTTGACTCCGCTATTTTCAATACTGTCCCTGCAAGTTGGTTGATCAATTTAAATCATTTCAAGGTAGATGGTGTAGATGGTGTAGAATGACAACTAGACAACGAGCAGATCATCTTCGCAAGTTCAGAGTAGCAAATGCAAATGAAACTAACACCAACAAAAAAGTGAGTCTTTTAAACTTCCTGCCAGTGAAATGACTTCTTCTCCGCCAAAAAATTATCTGTGGATTTGCACGAAGCAGGGGTCACATCTGCACCTAAAGAAATAATGAAATGTAATGAGCAAAAGGCTGTGGAGCTTTTTTCTTCTTCACAAATGTTACTTAGTGCTCCAGGAAATGCAGACACATTTGGTACAGCTAGCAAAAATGGTAAAGTAACCTACCAAGATTGTCCTGGTTGGCGATCATTAAAAGTGTGCTCACACTCTTTGGCTGCCCCTGAAAAGTCTGGTAAACTTTTTGAATATGTAAAGTGGCTATAGGAAAAAGGTAGGAAAGGTTAAAAGTCTGCTACTTCCTGAGGAAAAGAAAGGAGAACGAAATTTCAATGACAAACCCAGACAATTAGGCCACTTCCTGTTCAAGTCCTAAATGATTGTGTTCAGAGACAGAACGTCAAACTTTCAGTCCTCAACAGAACGTCAAACTATCATTCTTTAACGATATAAACGAAGAAAGCAACACTCTGAAGATGACTACCGCTAAGGTTGTCGAAACGTCAGTCTACAACAACAAAAACAGTCCTTCTCAGGACTTTATTAACCTGGACGATCATCAATTACAAACATATAAAGCAACACTCAATATGTTCTCGACGAGCAAGGATGGTCTAATAATTTAAACGTCAACACCACCACGCTTATTACGACATGAAGGACTGTGACCCATGAGCAACGTCTAAGTTGGATCCAACCAACGCTATACCAGGTAATAATTCGTTTACCATGAGCCTATTGCAGTTATGTTCGCCATTAGTTTGCTCTTGTTTTGGATGCAGTCAGACTTTGAAGCCTAATGGTATGATTGAAAACCCACCTTTCGACCTTGTCTTCGTTTCAAGAATGCAGAGGGAACATCGTACAGTTGCTGACGGCAGACTACATTTGAAGGAGGGAATTGTTTATTTTCACGTCAACAAGTGCTGTATTAGAATGAAACAGCCCTATTTCAGCCCCCAAAGGACTGTTATTCCGCAGTGGACATAGCAACATTTAAAAACTGAACATTTTGAATTTCTGAAAATTTTTTTTGAGTCTTCTAATTTCTAAATTGAGCATGGGAAAAGCTATTAAAATGGCTGCTAGACTGTGATTTTGGCATTTGGACATGTTGTATTTGGATATATATATGCATTTTTAATTTTTAATAAATTTCACATCAGTTTAGTTGCACTGTTTTAAAACTGAACAAAAAGCGGTCATTTAAAGATTATTTGTGTTACTTAATGACCGTAAATAAATATTCATGTTACTGTTTATATTGCAAACACAAATCATCCGCATTTTATCCCCTCATCCGCAATTTATCCCCTCATCCGCAATTTATCCCCTCATCTGCGTTTTATCCCTTCATTCACCATCCATATCCGCATTTCATCCTAACCCATGTGAGCGGTGTCTAAGATACGGAAGCAGGATTGTGTGTAATTGGTTTAGCAGTGTGGTGACGAGAGTAAGTGTCCGAATATGTATGAGTTTTTGTCCGTGGTTGTGTGTTCTTTAATCCATTTCTTAATTCATGTTCTTTAATCCAAACATTTTACAACATCTTATTCAACTGTAAATAATTATTCATAACTATTCGATACTTCCGTTTTATCACTATACAGTCGAACCTCTCGTAAGCGGACACCTTCGGACTACGACCTGGTGTCTACTTACGGGAGGTGTCCGCTTACGAGAGGTTAGTTAATTCTTGTTCGCTGACGTCATTGTAGAACAAATGACGTAATTGTTGAAACACAATTCTTTTAATGTTTTTCAATAATAAATATACTTTGATTTGTATACATATTATCACGTAAACTTCTTATGATTCACTTCGCATAGAAGGTGGCATAAAGTATGCTCAAACATGTATGCTTTAATAAAAAAAAGTTGTCGTTTGTGGATATATAATACAAAGAATAATGTAATATGTGAGGCTATGTTAAGACAGCACAGGGAACAGTATTGTAATAATATTTGAAAATTAAAAGAAAACAATATTACGGATACTAGTAGGCAGCATTTTATACCATTAATCACGTTACAATGAAGGAAACTCTGTCCTTGTGAATTAAAGTGTCGGTAAATATACCTAATAATTTTAGTTCTCATTATGCAATGTGGCGTCACATGTTAGATATATCCAACAAAACAAAAACTTCAATATCTCAAGAATTAAAAGTGATATGCATAAACTGGTTTAGAATGTCCATTGTCATTTTAAAATATCTCTTGAATAAAAGTGTAGAAATTAGTTAATTAGTTTAATTAGTTAGCAATAATCACGTTAAATGATTGGTTGATGATCACGTGGATGTAATGCACATATTAGATAGGAGCACGAGAGAACGGGGACTTTTGTCACAGTTGGTTACTGATACAACAGTGTCTTTTGATATTGTGTATGTGGACCCTTTAGTGATAATAAAGATTCATAAAAAGCAAGTCTAGTACTTGTACTGATAGTTTTTTTAAAAAGTATTACTCCGATAGCAAAATTTTCCTTTCATTAGCACTTTAATGGATATTGAGCAGTCATGGTGAGGGACGAAGCTAGGGGGGTGTATATTCTGTTGTGCTTAAGACAAAAGCAAATTTCTTTTAAAAGAGATCATTTGGGCACAACTGAGTGTTTGAATGCACCCCCCCCTTTAATAAATCGTTCTAGCGACATTCTTGAACTTGGTCCATCAGTTCATCAACAAATATAGCATAGTATAACATATTTCCTTTATAGTATAACTTATGACAAAGCTCTTTTTCTAATTTTGTGACGCCAATTATAATATATTAAATTGCTTGAATTATAGCAAAGTATAACAATCACAGGCTAAAGCTACGAATACGAGATTTCTCATTTAGCAACGAAATACAAATTTGTCATAGTGTCATTTTTTGCCAAATTCTGTTTAATAACCTGAAGGAACTCTCACTAAAATGGTAACTCAACAAAAATTCAGTAAAACAATTTTCAAGCCTTTTATGTTCTACTTAGATAAATGTTGCATAAAGCCACTGTATCCCTCTATAATTATTAATGTTTGCCTGCTATGTGTGATATGATGTGATGTGATGATAGAAAATCTGTTACTCTACTCCAGTGCATCTCCCCCTCCCTCTCAATGCTAGTGCTGACGTCGATAATGAAACCTTATTCTGAGTCCTGGTCTTCGGGCTAACATATGCTAAGTGGATTTTAAGTCTTTGAGAGTTACAATCGTTGTGGACTTAGGATACGGGGAATATGCATAGGAGGGAGGCTTATATAGGTGTAGGTTTTCTGTATGTTGTTGTTGCACGATACTGAGCTAAATAAAATGTTCAGCCTTCCAATACAATCATCAAGATGACTAGGCACACTGAAAATCCACTTAGTTTGCTCATTGAATTTGTATCAGTAGTAGATCATGTCTCTACTGACGTATTTCATTCATCTACTGTCGAGAAATTGACAAATAATTCCAATTGAACTGTTAAATTTTTGGTTTGGAGCCCTTGAATATGAAAAAAGGCCACTTTTATATATTTTGCAACTAGTTAAAAACAATACATTTTTATATAATAAATATTAAAGCCCAGCAGAGTGCTTTTTAAAGAGCCGTTAAATACAAGAATAATGTGTAAAAAGAAATATTTATTTAAGAGTCAAAACGAAACGTTACGCAATTGAATATATGTTTCTTTTTTATCCATTATTCTTGTTGTTAATGGCTCTTTTAAAAGCACTCTCACTGCTTGGATTCAATATTTATTAAAAGAATTCGCTTCCCGCCCGGTATACTATATCCCTGGTCACTACCTCTCTTCCTATCATGCTCTAATAATATTAACATTGGTTAAAATAATCTCATTTTTAACCCTTTCCTTTGCCATCGTGATTACTGAGTCCAGATCACAAAGCTGGCTGAAACTCTCTTGAAAAAATAGGCTGGTAAGGGTAGAGTTACGTCGCCCAGTCTCAATCCGCGTGGCGACACCCACACGTCCACGCTGGTCCACGCATTTTCCTAAATATTTGAAATTCCTGTAACTAAGTGTTGCTGCTGACGTTTCACTGTGACGTATCAACCGACAAAATGGCGGTCACGGTCTCCATGTTTCGGTGGATCGACCTTCTTGAAAAAGAATTTGATAAGGCATTCGTGGACTTGGACCTTCTTCTCGGCGAAGTAGATCCCGACCAGAGTGAAATCACATACGACGGTCGGCAAAAAATGACTTCGTTGTCCTCCGTGTTTGCTCAAATGGTCCACAAGGCACAAGCAATATTTCAAGCAAACGCGAAATTGGAGGTAATTGGTCTATTAAAAAGTTCTTAAATATTTTTCATCGCACCTAATGTTTTACCAGACGTACCACTGAATTTATAAGAAATACTATTTGATAACAATTTTAATCTTTGACCCTATAATGTTTTGTGACTAGGCAGTTTATCAGTTAAAGATTTTTATACAATGATAGCCAATTATCAGCTGAAATATGTACTTATGACTTTTATGTGCGTAAACCTAAAAGAAATAGAATTTTGTTCAATAATGTGATGTAATTTTGAAACTCCAGTGCTTATAGTGAAAAAATAAAAAGATCCTATGTGTTTTGAACATCTGATTTGTGTTTGGTTTTTAATGATAAATACAATTGTATGCTAAGTGATAGGAAAATTGGCATACTAAAATCTTGAGGACATACACATGCCCAACTTTGAAAGACAACTGCTCACTTTGGACCTTTCTGCATGTGAAACATACTTTGTCATTGCCAATATATTAGAAGAAAAGAATAGTAGAATGCAGCTTAGCAGACACAAGATTGTTTTACATGCAGAGCACAGGCTCAGTGTGAACTTCAAGATGAGTGATTAATAAGAAAATCTCAGTCAAATGTTTCTTAAGACAATGGTCTAAGGGTCACACTCCACCAATGTCAACGAACTGTGTGTCACATTAAATGTGGCTTTTCTGGGTTGTCTTACCAAAAATCTAAATAGTTAAATATCTGCATTTGCCGAATATATAATGCTATGATTAAAGCAACTGTAGACCCACGTATTATCAATTTCTTACTGATACGCCTATTTGTGGTAATTTGTCACGCAATCAGTTCTTTTTGGTCGCCAGTGTAAATATGAAGTCAGGCTTGCCTTGTACAAATCTCGCATCGATGTGTTACATTTTTATTTGTCTGGCACATGGTAAATAAGCTTTTGTACAAAGACAATTTTGTTGTTTAGGCTGAACTTGTGTCATTGCGACATGACATTACTGAAGAGCATGCTGCCAGGGAAGTTTTGGAAAAGGAGGTTACAAGTCTTCTTGTTCAGTTGCATAGAGTTCAGTTGCAGCTGCATTCTAATGCCGAAACACCAGACTCAGAAAGTATTCGTGAAAAATTGGTAAGGTATATTGTTTTGAGTGAAAAATCAAAGTTAATAAAGTATTACTAATAGAGGGGAGCTTGTTGCAATTTCATCCTAATCAGTGGTATGTTCAGTGAAAGTTTTCGCTCTTCTTCATCAAAATATATTGTGAAAACTCTGAATTCTTTTTTTAAATTTATTGTTAAGTTGAATTACTATTGCTTTTTATGGATGGAGCGTACAACGTCAAGCAATCGCCCTTCCCAATTTGTTTCTTTATGAAAAAATTTTACTTCAGTTTTCATTGTCATTTGATTTGATTTTTTGTATTTATCTTTGATTTTATTTGATAAGTTATTTGTCTCCTTGTACTATTTAGTTCAAGTGCCTGTATCACCCACAGAGAAATAGTCTAATTAGATGATGTGTGCAATTTTAAGAACATTTGCAATACATTTTATACATAGATTATTTTCCTGAGGGTGATACATAGGCACTTTAAAGTACTCAATCTTCATAAATTCAAACAAAAAATAGTATTTTGTAATATCGGTAATATTAGGAAAGCGAGTTGAATAAACACAAGAAGGATGCGACGAAGGAAGCAAAAATCGTAGCGATGATGAAGCAATACGAGAAAGAAAACATTGAATTGAGAAATCACGTGTTTAGTCTACAGGGTGAAGTATATGGAGCCAGACTCGCTGCAAAATATCTTGACAAAGAACTTGCTGGCAGGTAAAACATCGTGTCTGTCGACCGTATTTGAAATGAAAGCTGATCGAATTGTGTTTTTATGACAGTATTTTTTGTTTTAGAATTCAGCAAATTCAATTGTTAGGGCGAGGTTCGCGTGGTCAGGAACACAATGCCATGTGGAATCAAATTGAGGCAGAAATCCATCTTCATCGTCATAAAACCGTCATACGTGCGTGCCGAGGAAGAAGAAACCCTTTAAAGAAAACGCCCGCTCCCCCCGCTGCACGCGATGCTGAGGACGCAGATTCAGATCAGAAGAACCGTCGACGGAGGGGAATAGGCGACACGCGGACGGTTCTCTTATGTAAGAGTAAGAGCGAAGGTCTTGGAATTTCCATCACTGTAAGTATGGCAGAAGATATTGTCATTCATGCAAGTATAGTCCAAAGTAGGATGCTCATTCGAAGCGTCCTACTAAACCCTTCCCCGGGGCTGCCTGGTAAGAGGAGAAACACTTTCCCGGGGCTGCCTGGGGAGAGGAGAAACACTTCGCCGGGGCTACCTGGGAAGAGGAGAAACACTTCCCCGGGGCTGTCTGGTAAGAGGAGAGACACTTCCCCGGGGCTGCCTGGGAAGAGGAGAAACACTTACCCGGGGCTGCCTGGGAAGAGGAGAAACACTTCACCGGGGCTGCCTGGGAAGAGGAGAAACACTTCACCGGGGCTGCCTGGTAAGAGGAGAAACACTTCCCCGGGGCTGTCTGGTAAGAGGAGAGACACTTCCCCGGGGCTGCCTGGGAAGAGGGGAAACACTTCACCGGGGCTGCCTGGTAAGAGGAGAAACACTTACCCGGGGCTGCCTGGTCAGAGGAGAAACACGTTAATAAATATTAAAATAAATCTCTCTTTTCATTTTATGAAGCCAAAGAATGAGTACAAAACGTGTTTAAACATAAAGTAGGAACTATTCTGTGGTTTGGATACATTTTACACCGTGAAGTCGCAGAACTGTCGACACTGTCCGTGAAGAGAAGGAAAATAAAATTGTCCGTTGATAAATGATAAAATAAAATCGTTTCAAGCATTGAAATAACATCTGAACATCATACTGCCATCAACGAAGCTGTAAACACTTTAGCTGAAACCTCATTCAGCTGTTTATTATGCATGATTTTCCATCGAGGAAATTTGTAGTTCTTATTATTTTCGGATGGCTAATGTCGTCCAACTTAATATTAAAAAGGTATCTATGATAATTTTGGATAATTTTGAAAGGTATTTCGTTCAGGTGAAACTTTTCCTTCTCTCAGGCAGTTCCGGTCTGTGTTTAGTAAAGGATCGTCTTTGAAGGCACTCTACTACAACAAGCGAGCTTACGAACATTTGATTCGTTAATATTTTAGCGACTGACCCCGTTTTCTCTTTATCAGGGGGGCAAAGAGCACGGCGTTCCGATTCTTATTTCGGAAATCCATCCCAGGTTACCGGCGGAGCGCTGTGAAGGACTCTACGTTGGCGACGCCATTTTGTCATGTAACGGAATAGATCTACAGGAAGCGAAGCATTCGGAAGCCGTGAAAGTGCTGTCGTCTTTACAAGGTGAAATTGTGATGGAAGTCCTCTATGTTGCACCCGACGATTCAAGTGATGAAGATGAAGTTGACTGGGAAAAGAAGGACGAGAAGAGGTGAGCGAGTTATGGTATTTTAAAGTGCTTATACCAGGGTCAATGACTTCTTTAGGTTGTTAAATCGATTTTACGAACTTTTGCAAAATATTTTATAGGACGAAAATGTTGTTATTGTAAGCTTTTCGTGCCTAGGCTAGAATTGGATTGCATGGCACCGGAAGTGACTTTATAGGAGAATACATGCATTGAAGATTGTTATAGCTTTTGTGATACAGGTTTATATTAAACAACAAGAGTTTGAAAAGTACAACTATTTCGATGCTATTTTCCACTAAAGTTGTGTAATATACGGTGTTTATACTTTTAGAAGCGAGCGTTTTCTCCTATGTACGTCACTTCCGGCGCTGAGTCACCTACTTCTAGGCCCAAAATACCCATGAAGATAAATTTCCTACTCATTAAATATATTGCAAATGTTTTCAAAATCTATTTAACTAGATGAAGAAGTAATTTCCCTGACCCTAATATAGGCTCTATAAGGTGACGTACTTGACACATGTGGATACATCTGTATTTGGATGGTTACGATGGATATGTAGACGAGGAAAAGTACTCACATGAGTAAACGAGCGGGGGCATATTTAGCGTTTGAAGGGGTTGAGAGGATTCTTGAATGTTGCAAATTTCACGAAAAACATGTTCTTTGCAATTGTTTTTACATTATGGGTGCAAACGGAGATCTCAGGGATAATTTTGCGGTAGGAGGGGGGGGGGGTTGACGAACAATTTGATACTTTCGTGTGTAATGCCATTTTAGTCAATTTAATATACCACTTAAGAATGTGTGCCTAATTCGAGAAAACACATCGCAACTAGTTAAGATTTCAAATTTTTTTGTGAGTGTTTTACAGTACCACCCTGAGACTCAACTTCTCCTTGTGTTTCCATGAAATGATTGCGAATCACAACTTTTCCTTGTCTTCCCATGCAATGTTGCCATTGCTTAATAAGTCGTGTCTGATAACAATTTAATTTGACTTTTGTTTCCCGGTACAGATTTAGTTCTCTGAGCCGTTTTGAAGATCCACATGAATTGGCGAACGCCGAGGTACACTGCACAAACTCTACGACAGAATCAATTCACTTCAAGAATGAAGAAAGGGAAGATGGCGAAGAATTTATTAAAACTAAAAGGTGTCTGTTATTGTCATTGATTTCAGTATGTTTGTTTTTTCTTGTTTTCTGTATAAACTCAATTGACGTTCATCCGGTTTCTAGCAGGAATCATTTATTCTTGTTTGTTGAGCTCGTATATATTTATGTTATGTGTCATCATGTTAAAAAATTTGCATAAAGCCAATTTTTACCTCCCCAAAATTTGATCCTTGCGGAAAAGATTGGGACTAGTTAAATTACATGCTTAAAATTTTTGAAGGAGATGGCTTTCCAGTTACATCCACAGTTGATTTTGTCATCATTAAATTATTGGAATTGTTAAGAATTGGTGGGGGGTTAAGGTTTGGGTCGAGTTCATTATGTATTTAAACAGCAACAATCTTGATAACTGTTGCGAAACGGTAAATATCAATCATTGTATGTATTAACTTTATCAGGTTACAACTTTCAGATAAATGGTCAAATGATATTTCATCGGCCTGATCCTGTTTAATGTCAGTAGCCAGACCGACTTTTTACTGCTGCTGTGCAAAAGTTCTTATGCTCACTTACCTCGAGAGCAATAGATTTCTTTTAATATGCATAGTGGTAATCTTTCAGAATTTACAAAGTGCGAGTTAATCTGCTGGCTGGCTATGCTACCATTTAATGTTTGCATGTCGAGACTAAACCCTTAACTGGTATGTTTTAATCAGCAGTTTTTCTTGCAGACAAGATATGAAACTTCCTCTCGATACTGCTCGCCGTAGCAAGCCTCCAAGCAGAACAAATCGTCGCATCCCTGGAGTAGCTGTTGATCTTCGTTCGCCGGGATCTCCTCACTCTCATACGTCTGCACAATGTTCTAATGAACATAACGGTTCAAGAAAAAGCCTCTTGAGTCCTACGTCAATAAAGCAATTACATTCACCGGACTCGTTGTCACCAGTCTCCATTACATCTCTTACTGATATCACTCATTTAAGTAGGTGACGTATTTCGGGTGCAGAGGATTGAGGTAATCGTTAATTTTTGATTTACAATTGACCTGAATGTTTTTCTGGTTGCTATTCATAGAATGCCTTTTAAAGGTGATTCAGAGAATAAAATTTGTTTCCTAAATTTTCTCATGTAGTTCTGCCAATTTTAAACGAGAAGTTACTGAAGATGCTATGACTAATACACCATTGAATGAGTCAAGCCTAATTATACTCGGTTATGATGCCAATGTCATGGTGCATGCGCTTTGTCAAACTTTAGGAAAATGGAAACTTTGCGGGAGTTCAAACTCCTGCTCCGGTCGAGCTTTAGCTTCCGTAGAAATTGTGTTTCTCTAGAAATCCTTGAAATTGCGCTCACCGTATGTCAACAACATTAGACTGATTTAGCAAACACGACGTTTCGTCTAAGTCGTCGTGTAATTTTCGGGAGGGATCTGGGTCTAGGACGCCAATACGTCGTAAAGTATATTTATGATTTAGCAAACCTTTTGTAGGACTTCGTCAAAGAATAGTATCGGCATTTCGCTGGCCCGTTTTTTTTTTTTAAACTAATGTTTTTATATAAAAATGTACTTATTTTTCTCCTAACGTTGAGTTTGCTTCAGTCGTCGTCGATAAGCCGTCAAATTGCATGTTTTCACGTCGTAGTCGTCAACACGACTGCCGTCGTAGAGTGAACCGGAAGTAAAAGGCGCGTGCCACGCCATTTTTACAACGTCTTACACGAAACGTCCTGTTTGCTAAGTCACTCTAACGTTCCTGCTAGAACGCTCAGACTGAGACGTTATGGATTAAGGAGCTATGACAAATAGGATATTGCCAGTCATCTAATTGCTGACCAATTGCCACTATAGCGGTAGTAATAGAAGTTTACTTTTTTTATTGACAACAATCTCGTATTTTCGCGGTTTTGCTTGCAAAAGTTAGTACGAATAATCACTACCGTGAGAGAGAGAAGATTGTTGTGAATAAGCGCGTAGCTTTTTAAATATGGAGAAATACGTAGAAATGTGTAAGAAAAACTTAATTCTGAAGGACGAATGAGGAAAAAAGTGTGATGTGATCAAAAGATTAATAAAAGAAGAAATAGCGGCAGAAATGTTGTAGTCATTTGTTTTTAAATGCATTCAGCGATTAACTATTTTACTTATGCTTTTAACTAGCTTCGTTTGTTATCCATTCCATCTATTTATCGGCGTTTTAGAAAGATCATTATCATTGCTTGGCTTTCTATACGTTTTCCATTAAATTCAAATATTGTAACTGGGTAGACCATTGTATGAACCTTTGCGAGACTTTTAAACAGCTCCACACCTCTCACGGTCGTAGCTGGAACGTATAATTGAGGGACTGGAGGTGAATATTATGAATATTATCAAATAATGATATGAATATTATTTAGTCGTGTTCAACTAACTTCTCGTGTATGCAATTCACTTTCAAAAGAAGTCAATCGGCACAACTGTACACAATATACACACCACATCACCCCCAAGTAACATTCTAGCTGCTGTCCTGCACTTGTGTGTTTGGGTCATAGTAATGTTGGCTCACATGCTGCAACACACACAGCTTTTATTTCTGTAGATTATACGCAGACTAACCCAAAAAGAATCGCAGTTTTTCACCATCAATCTATCGATGTCCATATGTAAGCACCGGATGTGACGTAAAAGGAGAACACGTGCATTGAAGATATATCTTTGCTGGAGAAAGCTGTTGTAGCAAATCGTTTTTAAAATCCGCACAACTAATTCAAGATGCTGCATATAGGTATAGTTTGACGACATCGTTTGACCTAAAAATCAAAGAAAACGTTCAAAAAGAAGAGCGGCGTTTTTTCCTTTTATTCGTCACTTTCGGTGCGAAATCTCCTACTTCTAAGCCCATAATGACAATGTAGATAAAATTTTCGACGTATCGTCGGTATCGAAGTTATTGCAAATGTTCTTAATATCGACTTAACTTTCTAAAGAAGTTATTTCCGTAACCCCGATATTTAATATTCTACAAAAGTTACGAAACTCGCAGTTCCCCGAATGGAGTTATTGATTCCGGAATAATTGTTCCCCGAAGACAATTTAACTATCCTGTTTCGCCGAAGGAAATCATTTTTTCCCGAACTGAGTTATTTTTTCCTAGAAGAGAATTTGTGCTTCCCCGAAGGGAACTGTTCCGCTTCACCCCCACACATTTGTACTTCTGGCACCCAACAGAACCATTAAGTCTTATATTCCTTTGTTTATTTCAAATTCAGTAATAAAATGTTGGGTCGTCGCTGTATTTAACGATAATAAGAGAAAGTTTTTGCCCGAAAGAATGCGACTAACAATAAACATTAATGGCGGAATATAGTATCCGACGGTTCATTCACGAGTATTCGTGTCGAACTAAACGTTATACGACGTTTTCTGTTACCATCTATCTATATTACAGATCCAACAACATTATACTATATATATAAATTCCTGCATAATTTATGTCTGTCTCTTCAAGTGTGATTCACTAACTAACTTGAGTTTTTGACCTGTCGTCTTTGCAACACATTTAAACAGTCCATGATGTACTCATAACTCAAACCATAAAAAAGCAAAGGAAGATATAAATGCATTGTATCACATGCTTTCATATGGTTTGGCTGCGTTACACTAAGCCGGATTCGCTCATCACGACACCTTCATTTGCTTTAAAGGGTCAACTGTTCGGAGTAAAAGCTTATTAAGCTGATAGATTTAGTCTATTTGATTGTGTTTCTGACGTTGAACAATTTCACTGCCTTTTAATACAAAGAATATTTTGCTACGATAACAGTCCGGTATAGTGTATAAACGGGTCCTAAATGTATTGCATCTTTGTCATTTGCAAAACATGCCTTTACAAAAGTATGCTTTATGAACAATTTTTTACTGGACATTTCTGTCTGTCTAAAGTTTTTCTACGCAGATAAACATATATGAAACATCAAGGTACACATACAGACAAAATAGTTATCACGATAATCTTGTCGTTTGTTTAGACGGTGAATATACGCTCAACATTTCAAGCAGTATGCAAATTCTCACTTTTTACAATGTCATAATCAAGTCGCCATCTACTTGGAAATCAGCGATGGCCTGCACAAATGGGCGGCACCGGGATACTCTAGGGTCGACATGGTAACGATAGTTTCGTAAACTATAATATTTTCTTTACCACTCCCTTCGCTTATATTTTGTTAATATTTCATTTTATATGACGTTTTGCATAAAGTTATTTGCTATAAGGGCACGAAGTTTGCCGAACTGCTTTTTAAGAATGATCGCGTTTTTCAACATTTTTTAGCAGATAAGAATTTATTTCGGAGAAAGTGAGCGACATCTCGTTATAACATTGTTGCTTTAAATCATACCGCTCTTTTTAAATAAAAATCGTTAGAACCTATGACTTTAACGATTGACGTTAACGTCGTGATTGAATAAAATAAATATAGAAACTGTGCATTCTTCATGCACGAACATATTAAACTCAGGTTAGGAAGGATTTTGTTCCAGGATCATTATAGGTATCAAAAAAAGTATCGATACCAATACTATTGCCTACTGCTGTTTAAAGATAAAATGGTTGCTTATTAGGAAAACTATTTTAAAATACAAATAATGCAATAATGTAAATCTAATGATGTAATCGAGAATGTAGAACGCAACGTAGAACGCAGAACGGATGCACCAAGAAAAGTAAATATTTCCACTTATTAACAAATCAGTAGTCTTATTTATGACCTCAGTAATGTAGATCTCACATAAAATTTAAGCCAAACGATGTGGACTAATATGAAGAAGGCAAAATTTTCTTATCTGCTTCATGGCACTGGATAAAGTTTAAGGAATGAAAGTGAAACGAAAACAGTATCTTGTTGATATCGCTGCGAGAAATTGTAAAACCGCAAGAATTATTTTAAATTTATTCAATTTTCTATTTGCTGACTAACCCTAAATAGCCAAACGCACGCTGTGAAACTATAATAACACTGAAATTATTTTATATTCGGCATGTTTTAGTTTCTGCGTGACTCAAGTGACTATATCCGGTACGTCACTTTTCGCGAACGCTATATATGATCGGACGTTAACTAAGCAAAAGCCATTGCCTACCTGTGTTTCATACAGGGTTTATACTTTACTGCATGGTTTTGATTAAGAACACAAAAGAATTTAAGCATGTTCAGATTGTTCACTAAAACTGGAAAGAATGAGCCGGCTCCGGATGTTTTGCAATCTGTGGTCGAAAGTTTGAGAATGTTATACAAGAACAAACTACGGCCGCTGGAAGAGAAATGTGGATTTAGGTATTTTCATTCGCCTTTAATGTCCGACGCTGATTTTACTGCAAAGCCAATGGTTTTATTGGTTGGCCAGTACTCGACAGGAAAGACATCGTTCTTAAAGTATCTTTTAGAGCAAGAGTTTCCCGGAATGAGAGTCGGTCCCGAGCCCACGACGGATAGTTTCATCGCTGTAATGCATGGCGAACGTGAACGAGTAATTCCTGGAAATGCTTTTATTGTAGATTAAAGCAAACAGTTTCGATCTCTGGAAAAGTTTGGCAATGTCTTTCTTAATCGACTTTATTGTTCAGAGTTGCCCAACGAAGTTTTGGAGAGCATCACGATCATCGACACACCCGGTATTCTCTCGGGTAAGGAGAAGTTTTTGCTCAGAGGATATGATTTTATTGGCGTATTGAAGTGGTTTGCTGAACGAGCTGATCGAATCGTTCTGCTTTTTGATGCTCACAAGCTGGATATCTCAGACGAATTGCAAAGGAGTATTGATGTGCTCCGTGAATATGACGAAAAAATCAGAATTGTTCTTAACAAGTCGGACATGGTTACAACGCAGCAACTGATGAGAGTGTATGGTGCACTGATGTGGTCGTTGGGAAAAGTCATTAACACACCGGAGGTTTCCCGTGTATATATTGGATCGTTTTGGGATCAGCCACTACAAAATGACGAGAACAGGTGTTTGTTTGAAGCCGAGGCGCACGACTTGTTTGCTGATCTCCAGAGTTTACCAAGTAATGCAACATTAAGAAAACTGAACGATTTTATCAAAAGAGCAAGACTAGCTAAGGTGAGTGTATTCAAACACTAATTTTTTTGGAAAACTTTAGCACTTAACTCTTTGTCTGCCGTCAGGGGCAAAACTAGAACGTTAATTGGGAATAATCATATATTCAGCTCTGCTCTACTGATTTGTTTGTTAGCAATTTTAATTTCAAAAGAAATCAGCAGGGCAGAGCTGAATATATGAATATATAAACCATCCAACTGAGTTCCAGTCGCAAAGCAGTTCCAAACTCAATCGAAGATAATTTGCTGTTAAGCAAGGGGTTGAATTGCATAGACAACACGCTCTGATCATTTCATGTCAGGGCTCAAATAAAACATTCAAATTTGAGCAACAGTTTTCGCTGTTCAGCTAGAACAAAAGTCTAGCGAATGTCTTCTTGCCAAAATCATGAAATATTACATAATAGAAGCTTTAAGTAAAGTCACACAACAAGAACCGATTTGTCATTTTTGCGAGAATCAAAGCATGTCAATATTAACGTTGTCAAAATCGTCGTCGCATCCGTATCCAAGATGAAATTTCAGTAAAAATTCGTTTTATCGCCATAGCGACTTTCGGAGAGCAATCCATGTGAGAACTTATTTGACAATGTAAATTTTTGCTCTCCGCATTTGAAATGTTTTCAACGAAACTATGAATGAGACTGAAAAGTATGCAAATTTGTGCAAAATCAACAAAAACATAGCTTTTTTGAAAAGGTTAAATTTGAAAAAAAAATGGTTAAACCGGTGCGATATTTAGTAACGGCCAAGAAGTATGTTGGGAATATTTCTTTAAACCCATGTGTCTGAACTTTTTCATATAATTGGAAGGTTTTCATTGAAACTCTAATAATAAAAACCATTCCAGTTGTCCCTGTTGTTATTGTTGTCATTGTTGTTGTTATTGCTGTTGTTGCTATTGTTGTTGTTATTGTTGTTGTTGCTATTGTTGTTGTTATTGTTGTCATTGTTATTATTGTTGTTGTTATTGTTGTCATTGTTGTTGATGTTGTTATTGTTGTTGTTGTTGTTCTTGTCGTTGTTGTGGTTGTTCTTCTTCTTCTTCTTTTCAACTTTGTCTTCGACTTTTTCTTTTCTTCTTCTTTTTCTTCTTCTAGTTGTATTATGGATATGCAGCGAACTGATCCTTTAGTTTGCATTATACAACGATAGATTAATTCTTTTTCACATTAAATAAGAACGCTTTTACTCAAGAAATGATTAAAAATTGGCCAAAGAAAAAATTTGAAAGTTTCCAAAAGTATTATTCTTTTAAATTAGATGCATCATGTAATCTAAATCTGAATATTTAACATTGTTCTTTCAAACTGAATTAGGTTCATGCACACATTATTTCCACTCTTCATGAACAAATGCCTCGGTTTTTTGGAAAAGAAAAAAAGAAAGAAAAGCTCATCAACAGCTTGGGTGAGCTGTATAGTAAGATCGAACAGCAACACAGCATATCCAAAGGCGATTTTCCTCCTATTTCAAATTTCCGAGAAAAGTTAAGAGGTTACGACTTTTCAAAGCTTCCTAAATTAAAGCAAAAACTTGTTGATGATGTTGATAAAATGCTGCAGATCGATGTAACTAAGTTGATGTCCATGATTCCAAAGGAAAATGATTCAGCTACATCTGTCACAGTTTGAGGTGGCGTTTTCACTGTCGATGATTCATCGTATAACCCGTTTGCTACTGGTGCTGGCAAAGGTATTCAGTATGGGGCTGGTTCCGATGACTGGGTTATCATGCCAAGAAAATCAGAATATGATAGTATTTTTGAAACCCTCAAGCCCGACATGAATGGCAAAGTCTGTGGATCAGAGGTAATGCGGGAACTATACAGGTCTAAATTACAAAGTACTGTTTTGGGTCAAATTTGGAAACTAGCCAGCATTGACAGCGACGGAATGTTAGACTCTGATGAATTTGCCATGGCAAGTTATCTAGTCGAGTTGAAGTTGAATGGATATATATTACCACAGGTACTACCTTTTCATCTTGTTCCACCATCAAAGTGTAAACATATGATTCATGAATGATGACCAAAAGAAAAAACTGCTTTTAAGAATTTTTGCTCATTGGATGTTACAAAACTAAAATCGTTGTAATTTCTTAAATCCTTATAGTGGATCTTCCTTTCTACAGTTGACTACACTCTAAAAATGAAGAACAGTTGGTTGTGTACATGTTTGAAAAATTAAAAACACCAATTTGGTTTGTAATAAATATAATTAATTGCCAGCCATTTACCTTTAGTATGTATCTTGAGACGATTACTGTACCTGTTAAAGTATGACATATATCATAATGCAATATTCTTGATTGTAAACGAGAAAATAAATAAAATAATTGTGAAAACGTATGAGTCGCAGCTAATTATGATTAACAAAATACAAATGACAAATGAACATAATTGTAACACACGGTTGACAATATGACTTCTTTATATTTAAATAGTTCGCCATTCTTTTTTTTTAAAAGAAATTTAATTTCAAAAGAATCAGTCTGACACAACTGAGTGTATGAATATTGGTGAATTGTGAATATGATTTGTGTTAATATTATTAGAGTGTAATGTTGTAGTTTTGGGGTTGTTAGTAGTTTTTTGTCCTTTTTCGTTAGTTGTGAGGAAATGATGGGTATGTCGATATGTCTGTTTATTGTGTCGTTGTCTTTACTGTACCAAGCTTCTTTAAAGTCGCGTGCGTGTTTAGTCTGTGCGCGTCCGAGTATTTTAGTTTCTGTCCAGTCAAATGTGTGGTTGTTTCCGTGGGTATGTTCTGCCGGTAGTGAGTTCGGATCTCCTCGTTTTATGGCGTTTTTGTGTTCTGTGAGTCTTGTTTCGATTTTCTTTGATGTTTGCCCTATGTATTGTTTTGAGCAGTCTTTACATGGTATAATGTAGATTGCGTCGGTTGTATCATGAATTGTTGTTATGTCTTTATGTTTGGTAAAACATGATTTGAGTTTTTGTGTAGGTTTGTGGGCGACGTTAATATTAAATGGTCGAAGAAGTCTGGCAGTCATTTCTGATGTTCCGTTTATGTATAGTAATGTGACGATTTTTACTGTTTCATCCGGTTTCTTGTTGCCTTTGTCGGTTTGAGTTTTGTTTTGTATTTTGTTTATAGTTTTGTTTATAGGGTAATTGTTTTTAATAAATGTGGAGTATAAGTAGTTGCGTTCTGTTTTCTTGGCTTCTTCGGTGTTTCAATGAGCGTTTATCTTGCTAAAGTGTTCGAATGCAGCTTATTTTGTGTTGTGTTGGGTGATTGCTGTTGAAATCGAGTATTTGGTCTGTGTGGGTGGTTTTGTAATATACTTGTGTGTTTAGTGTACCGTCACTGTTCTGGTTAGTAGGATGTCGAGGAAAGTAAGTTGTTTGTTGTGTTCTTCGTCTTTAGTGAAGGTTATGTTCATTTTGGTATTGTTTATGGTGTGTACGATTTGTTCAGTTTTGTCTTTCTTGACTATGGCAAAGATGTCGTCGACATATCTTTTCCATAGTCTGATGTTTGTGTTGTTTGTGACTGATTGTGTTTCGAAGTGTTGCATGACGGCCTCTGCGAGAAGGGTGGATAGTGGTGAGCCCATTGGTGTGCCTGAAATTTTTCTGTAGTATGTGTTTTTGAAGGTGAATTCAGTGGAAAGGCAAAGGTTAAGTAAGTCTAGGATGTCATTTTTGTCTAGTTGTGTTGTAGCTTGCCAAGTTTTGTCGTCTGGTAGTAGTTCGTCTGTAATTTGTTTAGCTATGTCTAGTGGTATGGATGTGAAGAGTGATGTCACGTCGTAGGATATCATGATTTCGTCTGGTCGTAGTTTAATGTTTTCAATATTGGCGAGGAAGGGGGTGGCATTTCTAATGGTGTGAGGTGAATTTTTGACTAATGGATACAGAATGTTATAAAGATATTTTGAAAGTTCATACGAAGGTGATCCTGGAAGCGATACGATAGGTCGAAGTGGGTTGTTTTCTTTATGGATTTTTGGTAGTCCGTAGAATTTGGCGGTGGATGCGTCATTGGGTCGGATTCTTCTGTAGTCGTTTTCGTTTAGTTTCTTTTTGTCTTTTAAATGTTTCAGTTTCTGGTTGATGCGGTTGGTGGTCGTTTTGCTGGGGTCTTTGTGGAGAAGTTCGTAGGTGGTGGTGTCTTGTAGGAGGGTTTTGGCTTTGTCGATGTATTCTGATCTGTCCATGATAACTGTTTTGCGTCCTTTGTCAGCTGGTAATATGATTATTTGGTCGTCGTTTTGTAGGTCTTTCAATTACTCATAGTTCTTCGTTGTTTAGGGTGACTGGTGATTTGTGGCAGAGGTTATTGGTGATTTTGTGACAAATGTCTTCTTTCGTTTGGTCTGTTAAGTTGGTGTACTTTAAAGCTGATTCCAGGTCAGAATTAGTTGAAGCCTTAATCGAAAACGTTTGTTCAAACAAAGTTGTTTGGGACACTAACAATGCATATTACAAGAACAAAAACGTACAGGAGTCAGCATGGTCAAAAATAGCAAGTGAGTGTGGTCTGGAAGGAAAAACATCGAGGATTAAAGTAAAATGCCGGGATCTTAAAGACACGTATAGGAAAAAGTTGAAGTTATTGATCCCAAAATCTAGTGATTCTGGTGGTACAAAGAAAGCTACTAGGCAATGGATGAATCAAATGAGTTTTATGAAAAAAATTGGCATAGGGGAGACGCCAGCAACTTCTAATTTCTTGACAATAAAACAGGAGGAAAATCACCAGATAGGCTTGCTGTCAAACGACACTGAGGTGGATATATCCGACTTGTCCTTATCTTTAAATGATATTTCTCTGGTTAAAAAAGAAAAAGAGATGAATCACTGAACCAAGTAGATTTGGCGATTTTATCTGAATTAAACACAGTTAAAGATAATGATGAGGATAGTCTATTCATCAAATGCTTGATTCCTGCAGCTAAGAAGACTGGAGCATAAAAAGAAAGCATTGATAAAATGCCAACTACTGCAACTACTTTTTAAAGCAGAGTTTGAGTCCAGTTTTGAAGATCCGTGATTCCTCTTGAATTGTCCTGCTAGGTGGAATATTCTAGTTAAGCATGTAAATGTGCAAAACATGTACTTGAAAGTTTTGACTGTTCCATATAAAGACAAATTCAGAGCTTACATACATACAGTCAAAAGAACTGTTCAGGCTTTGTTTAGTAATTTTGAATAGGTAGCAATCAACAAAGAGCTGCATCCACTTGTTATTGAATATACTATTACTTTTTTCTCGGAACTTTCATCTAATGTTTTGGCCTTTTGTGACAATAATACCTTTGATAAACTATTTCTACTAGTGAGCATTTCTTTTTGACTATTTGTGTAAGAATAAACAAGCAAATTAAACAGTAAAAAAACTTTTGCAATTTAATGAGCTGATTTTCCTTATATTTGCATACTGTTATAGTTTTGACAAATTTGCAGTACCTGTGTGTTATGTGTTTCTTACAAGGTTGGAAACATTTCAGTTCTGCTCTTTAACCTAAATACTCAACATTAACAAACATCATTTATTTATGTACACAATTTGCCAAGGTACTGCACCAGCAGGTGAATTGAAAAAGTTCTTGAAAATCTCTCGGATTTCTTTTGCACTTTTCTTGCAGGCATTACCATTTTTTGTTTGGGTTAAGGGTTGATAACCTGTGTCTTTATTGGCATCTTCTCTCCAAGCTCCTTGCAAAATGTCTGCATTTTTGTCTTCAGAATCTACAAATCCCGGTTGGCAATATCTTCGCTCATGTCTGGGCAATGTTGATTCGTGGAACATTAGAAATTATGTAAGGCTACCACAGCTTTGACGATACCAATGCAACGCTCAGATATAGTATCGATTGGTCGCTTGAAAATGCGCCATCTTGCAGCTGAAATGCCAAATGTATTTTCACTAACTTGTCTTGCCCTCGATAATCTGTAATTAAAAATTCTTTCGCCATGTTTTAAGTACCGTCAACCATATGGCTTCATAACATGATGTCCCAATGGAAAGGCATCGTCTGCAGTTGTTACATAAGAACACGTGGTGTTTATGTTAGGCAAATCACAATCTTCTGGTAAAGATAACCTTCCATTATAGAGGGCATCTTTCATTCCACACAGTTCAAATATACCACCATCACTTGCACTACCATTAGCTCCTATATTCACCAGAAAAATTATATTCACGATATCCCCCTGATGTCTATAGCTAATTATACAGCATTTTTCAAAAACAAGCACGATATCTTTTTTGGCATTTCTTTTAAAATGCCAACACTTCAATCATACAATTGTAGGATATCGTAGTGTCCACAAGAAGGAACATGTCGCTTTCACCGGTGACATATTTGTTTTGTTTGTTCATCAAAAATTGAAAAGCAATTGAACTTGAAGCCTGAGCGATAAAATCCCACTGATGTTTTCCTGTTTTTGTTTTTAAATATGAACATACTTTTCCACTTATTTGTTAATGTGTGAAACCGTAAATATGTTTGACGCGAGAAAAAGATTCTGCTCTTTTTACTCAGTAAAGGTAAATAATTTGCAGACTTCCCTGTACAACAGCTATTTGAACTTGGACTAATTCTATGGATGGGGATAATGGATTTAGTAAAGATGCCTTGAATGCTTTGAAAGTAAAGGTCAAGTACCAAATAAAGATGACAAGGTTTTGTGTGTCTTGATGCTTGATGAAATGTCATGTAAAAAGGTCATAAAGTTTGTGCTTGTGTCAATATTGATACTGAGATTGATGATGACTTACTGCAACTGTACAATTTTTGTACAACTAATTTGTAAAATCATGTCACATTCTTTATTAAATTAATTAAGTTGAATACTGTTTGAATGATACTTATATGTAATGCATGCCATATTGAAGCATTAAAGATTCAGTGATGAAAACTTCAGTGCTATATATTTCTTCTTAATTTCAGTTTTTGCTGAAAAAATATTTTGAGCTTATTTACCTAATAAAGTATAGAATGAACATTTGCCATTTGCTTTATTTTCTCCTGTGATAATCCAGGGAAATGTTTTGACTTTTCCAAGTTTTTCTTCAATTTTTTGCTTCGTAATTCATTTCATAATATGAATGAAATACAGGTAGTACAGTTTAATAACTCTATAATTACTGAAAAGCTGTTATGCTTCTAGCATTAAAGAATACAAAATGTGTTTAAGTCATCTAGTTTTATTGCCTTATTTTTACATGTGTACATGCACTTCATCATTCTTGTATAATCAACACCAGATGTTTCATACTTAGAGGGAAAAATCCCATAGCAACTGGCATTAAATATGGGTATAAAATTTATTATTGGGGTGAAAGCTGTATTAGTCAATCAAATTCTGAACTCACATGGCTAAGAGGAACTGAGGAAACATATAAAAAAGAGAAAAAGGAGAGAAGTATTAAATACACAATTGTGTATTCATGCATTCAAGCATTATAAACACTGTTGTAAATTAAGTGTTTTAATTATTCGCTTTTTGCCATTTCACAATCATTACAAGGAAATCAAATATGCTACAACTTGGCAAGTATTTGATGCAGTTCTTGTTCAGAAGACCACAAAAATCTCAAAGATTCTCGACTACTCGTGATCTGTATACAATATTTTTTCATCATTCATTTATGAAACGCGAGATGCATGTACAAAAATAAATCCTACAATTGTTGCGAAAAAGGCCATCACATGAAAGAAAGCAAAATACTAATGAGAATAAATGAGCTAACATTTTTCTCGTGATCCGTTGAGATAAAATATGATATATTTTCTTTCGTGCAGACTACAAACTTTGATCTAGCAAATCATTAAACGACAGTACGACCCTCACATCTGCATTCATGTGTGGCCAACAAATAGCTCGTTCGTCAATAGTTAAAAAAGGCATCCGCCGTAGAAGCCGACAACTGGCAACCACAGTAGACTCGCTTTTATGAAATTTATGTTTTTACAGTGATTTTCATCAAAAAATGCTTGCCAAATATGCGGAAAACACATGTACTTTTTTCTCACTATTTCTTAAGGGGGGAGAGAGAAATTTTGAGATTTTTGGAAAAGCAGTCGATTTCGGTAAATCTCAGCGGTAATGGAACAAATCCTTCATTTTTTTGGCATCAGCCACTAATTAAAGCCGTATTTGAGATAACCGCTCCAGTTATTATAGTACTCAATAGCTAAAGCTCCCAAAATTGCTTGACTACGAGTACGACAACTTGTTTATCGAGCCCAGATCCCTCACGGTCAAATCACGTGGCGGTAGTCGTACTCGTAGTAAAATCTGAAACTCTCCAATAAATGGAGGGCTACCTCAGTCGATATTTTGAAGCCAGTGGCACCTAGTCTTTTCACGCAATGTAAGGGTTGTTTCAGCCTGCAGTTATCATTTCAGTTATATGTGGGAACGAAGGAAGAAATATTTGAGAATACAAGCGGTATGGTCCACCAATCCGAACTTCACATCACTTTTAAACACTCATTTCTCGCGACTGCTGAGACAAAACAATCCCACAATCCCCCTGATCTTACCCGTCACATGAGTCTCCCCTGGCTTATTTAACCCTGAGGCGAGCAAGGGAGGGTTTAAGGGCAGGGGTCATCTCCCTTCGTTCCCTTATGTAACCAAAATTATACCTGCAGGCTGAAACAGTCCTAGTATAATTCGAATTATATTTTGGGAACTCCGGTCGAAATATATGAGAATACAAGCGGTAGAGTTTAACACTACGTTCAATCAGTACTGGTACATAATATTTACTCAATAGATACAAGATCTGTTAGACTTGAACATGGTTATCTAATACAACACTACCAAAGTTTGGAGTTGGTAATACTGGTCTATAGTAAAATTGTCTGAAAGTCGATTCATTATTCCAGTCAGCCATCTTTAAGATTTCTTCCAGAGGAACTGACCCCTTGGCGACGGCTGATGTTGCAGCTCCCCTTACTGAATGTGCTTTCAAAATTTTTGTGTCTATACCCGCTAGTTCTAGCTATGAACGAATCCAACGGGCCAATGCTGAGGAAGTGACTGGTTTGTAAGGTTTAATAAATGAAAGAAATAGCTTGTTCTCCTTCTCCTTGTCGACTTTCCTTACCTCCGTGGTTGCTAAAATGTATTGTTTGAAACAGGCTACAGGGCATTTATTTGTTGTCCTTTGGGAAGCAAGTATAAAATGCGGAAAATGTTACGTCTGGGGAAGTTGTTTTAGCGGTAAATAAATTGAAAGTTACGCCTTCTGGTGTTAGTCGATAATGATTAAAGTCCAATTTGGAAAGTGAAGACACTCTCTTGGGGCATGTCAAAGCAAGACGAGTTACCAACTTCAGAGAAAGCTGCTTTAGCTTCAAAGTGTTATTGTCTCCCATTTTTTGAAAGTAAGCTTGTGTGTGGAGCTACGAGTTGCTGTTATGATTAGCTTGGTAACGTTGTCCGGAAAGCCCTCTGCTTCGTAACGTTGCTTGATATATGAAATACGCCCAAGTGGAGACGTGGGTACATTGGATGTATCAGAGCAAGATTGGACGGGTCCTTCAAGAGATATTTGCTGTTGGGTAGTAGTACGGGTTGTTGAATCAAAAGACTGAATAGTTGGGGCCACCAAGGTTGTGCTTGCCAAATTGGTGCTGTGAGTGCAATCTCGGCCTGATCCGCTACCACTTTTTGGAGAACCATTTGTATTAAGTTGAATGGTGGGAAGGCATATCCCGCAAGTTCATTCCAATTCACGGTAAAGGCATCCCAGTGTCGAGCTTCGGGGTCCGGTATCCAACTAATGTAATTGGACAATTGCCTTGTTAGGCGAGAAGCGAAGAGATCCATTCGACAGTTCGTTAAGAAGGGCCTTGTTATCTTTTGGTCGATCATCCAGTCGCTGTTGTCCAGAAATCGTCTGGATTCGAGGTCTGCTTGGAAGTTGGTCTTCCATGGTAATTGTTGAGCTACGAGGAATATGTCTCTCTGAATGCACGAAGCCTACATGTCTAGTGCGAGCTCTAGAAGTTGTGACAAGTGGGTCCCTCCCTTGTGATTTATGTATAAAAAAAAAAGCAGTGGAATTGTCCATATTCAGTAGTACCGTCACTGAACGACGGTTTCTTATAAGGGACTTTATGCCCAGAAAGACTGCTTTCAGTTCGAGTATATTTATGTGTGACAATTTCTTGGTGGCAGACCATTTCCCGTTGGTTTTGCTGTTGGTGCTGACAACGCCCTATCCCTCCTTCGAGGCATCACAAAATACTATCACGTCCGGTGGGGGTATTAGAATTGGGCTACCGTTGATTATCGAAACGTTCTGAAGCCATCAACGAATTTCTGCTTTCTGTTTCTCCGGAAGTTGGGTTTTTGCGTTGTAGTTGTTATTTGAGTTGTGTAGGCTGCGAATAAGCAGAGCTTGAAGGAGACAAAAATGGAGAGGGGCCTTCCAGATGGCTGGGCGGAATGATTCTAATAAACTCAGCATTTGAGCTACGTTTTTTAGTGAGGGTTTGTCCGTTCGTAGGAGTAGGCAGCTCAGGATGTACAGTTTGTTTATTTTCCTTTGGGGTAGTGAGAAAGTCATTGTATTCGAGTTTATGATGAAACCTAACAACTGAATCACCTGAGGAGGAGTCACCGAGTCAGGATAGATTTCTCTTGTTTACTATGAATCCGAGAGATTCCAATAACTGTACTGTCATAAGAGAGAAACGATTTATTTCTTCCGGATTTGCACCTATTATCAACATATCGTCGAGATAAATCACTAGAAGCACACCGTGTTTCCGCAAATGACCCGCAACTGGTTTCATTAGCCGAGTGAAGATCATTGGAGCTATATTTAGGCCGAATGGTAAGGCCTTGAATTGGTAGGCCTTGGTTTTCCAATGGAACCGAAGAAATTTTTGGGATTGAGGATAGACTGCCCCAGAGAAATACGCGTCCTTGAGGTCCAGTTTTGTCATGTGATAGCCCTGTTTTAGAATGGTTTTCACCGATTGAAGATGTTCTATGAGATCTATAATCGGGACTAAAAACATTCGACTGTCGTATGCATCTGTCGTGTATGGGACTTCGCAAATAGCTCCCTTCATTAGAAGTTTGGATACCTTTATATCCACGAGTGTTTCTGAATCTCAAGAAATCTGAGTAATTGAATAGTTTCTTGAAGAGAAAAACAGCGATAAGGAATTTTTAAACGGGAAACTATGTCTAGAATAACTGGGTCTGCTGTCAGAGCTTGCCACTGTTTGAGGTGATTTGGTAGCCTGGCGGCCGTTTGAAGCGAGGTTGGTTCGAGCGAAAAAAACGACCTCTCCTGTTTTGGTTTTATATTTTGAAGATTGAGAAAAACTTCTGTTTGCTTGTTTCCAATCTATATTTGGGGATTGCAGGGTCTCAGTTTCTTGCCAACCCCCGAGAAAGCTCCGCTTCTTTTGATGCAATTGAAGAGAAGTCGTCTCCTAAGAGCCACTTTTTTGTGTTCGGTAACGAATGATTTGCCAGATCAATGTTTTGTTTTGTTAATGGCAGAAAGGCCTTTCTTGCGGCGGAGCACCGACAGTTGAATGCTAGCTGAACCTACTAAACATAAGAAATGTTCAACAATTCGCTTGATGTCGTTGGTGTGTACAGGTATATTATTTCTTATGAGTTCCAAAAATTACAGAAATACGTCGCCATTAAAGCTCTGTCGTATATTAAAGTTTGTTTTCGTTCCTCGAGTGGGACCTAGTAATTGGCTGATAACAATAGGGGCACCCAATTACTTTGGCTTCAACTTTTGATTGGGCGTTATATTGCAATGCGATATCTAGTTTATTATAAGTAAAACAAAATAAAACAAATTCCGAAAACGGACATCTCGTTTTCTTGATATTCAAGATGACACAAGAATTTTTAAAACAAAAGATGGTATTCTCATCTTAGAAGCGCTTTTCATAAAACGCAATATGCGACAATATAATAGTGGTCTCAAACGTGTAAGAAATTATCTCTATTTAAATGTTGCCTAATTGTTGCGTTTTAAAGTTCTGTAATTACATAACTGTCACTTCCGCTTGTAAATAATTGTATAAAAGTTTCGCAGCTTGCATTGTAAACTATTAGTCTGATGATGTCTTTGGAATAAAGACGAAATATAAAAATACAACATCTTTTGTTTTAAAAACTCTTGTATCATCTTGAATATCAAGAAAATGAGATGTCCGTTTTCGGAATTTGTTTTATTTTGTTTTACTTAAAATTGTCGGCTTGTCCCGTTTATTAGTTTATTATACATATCTATGCCTTCAGCTGGCGTTCAAAGGTTTGCACAAGCTTATGCAAACCGAGGAGACCTTTGGGAGAACTCGAGAGCAGATCAGTGCAAGTCCGAGAGCGAAGGTCGTTGGTTGCACCTGCTGGAGAGTTCTCACAAACGTCTCCAAGGTTTGCATAAGCCAGTGCAAACACGAAAAGCATCTTTTATTTCTTTTGTAAAATAACAGAAAAGCAAGACAAACGAAACACTTTGATATTCTTCTAATGTGTATTAATGATTGATTTGCAAATTCTCTTTTATTGATTGATTGATTTGATTGCTTGAGTTCAGATCTTTTTGCACAGGCTAATGTAAACACAGCTCTAGACCAATCAGCGCACGCGTTTCATTGTGTTTATTTAATAATCAAGAAAAAATGTTTACTGTGTTTGCACGGGTTTATGCAAACCGAGGAGACTTTTGGGAGAACTCGAGAGCAGATCAGTGCAAGTCTGAGACCGAAGGTCGTTGGTTGCACCTGCTCGAGAGCTCTCACAAACGTCTCCAAGGCTTGCATAAGCCAGTACAAACACGAAAAACATCTTTTATTTATTTTATAAAATAACAGTAATGCGAGACAAACGAAACGTTTTGATATTCTTCTGTTATTAATGATTGATCTGCAAATTCTCTTTTATTCATTGATTGATTTGATTGGTTGAACTCAGATGTGTAATGCAAACACAGCTCTAGACCAATCACTGCACCAGTTTTATTGTTTTTATTTTATAAAGTTAATTTAAAACATACGGAGATTATACGGCGTTAATTTAAAGCATACGGAGATTATAAACAACATACAATCATAATAAGAGCAATGCTAAAAACAATGATTAACGCTTTAAAATGACAAATTCTCTTGATGCTCGTATAAAAGAACAAAAAACTTACTACAGTATATTTAAAAAGAATCCTAAACTCTAAGCAGAAGGCAAAAGCATTATTTGTTTACTTCGTGTTTTAATCCAAGACGTGACTTTTCCCCCCAACAGCCCAACTTTCGCGTTCCCTAAATTTGTCATCAATGCCACGTCTAGTTTTATTTATTATCTCTATGTCGCCATCCTATTATAACGTTACACGATAGCCGGGTCAATTTACCAACCTGGAGACAATTCCGTGAAGACTGGTTACTATCCAGGAATACCTTTTCGGGGGAAACTGATTGACTAAGAGGCTGTTTACATGATCCCGGCTAACCGGGATTCAGTGAGGCGTGACATGATTTCAAGGCATTAAAAAGAGTCAAAATGTCAAGCGTAAAAATTACATCTACTTATTAAGCGCCAAAAGTCATTCCTGTTGTGATTCTCAAATTAGGCCAAACTGGTTGTTTTAATTTTAAATTTTTTGCGTAGTTATCAATTCAGAATACTGTGAAATTGTTCAAGAAGATTTATTTGATGACGAGTATTCCATCTTTACCTTTTGCCAAAATCATTTAACGCTTGGCTGAATTCCGGCTACCCGGGCTTATGAAATCAACCCCTAAACGATTTTTTCATTGTGAAGCCGGCCGTGACAATGAACGTATTTGGACAAGAACTTTGACGTAGTCAATCTCTCAGGAGCCTGGGAACAAATGAAGACAAATTGGTATTTTTTAAAGAAAGTTGGGATATTTTGGAAGTTACATACGCCGTACTTCACATGTGCCGAATACAATTCCCAAATTAAGTGCAGCAAAAATACTTACCAAGGACTCATAGTTGGCAACGTCTTAATTACAATTTAAAATGTGAAATACTTTAGATGCACTAGCAAGACTTCCTAAGTCCAAACCTACCACCCTCATCCTACAATACAAAACACAAACAGCTTCCACTAAAAATTTTCACATTAGAATTTTTACATAATTTCAAGTATAATTGGGTGACTAACTAATCTTCATTAAGTGTATAAAATTTTACTCTCGAAATCAGTTAATCTAAATGATAAATTCACTTTACACAACTCTACACATTGCCAACAGACCATGACAGAATTTTAATAGAATTCTTCTCAGGCAACTCCTTCACAAAAGTTCAACAGGCAATGGTTTCAACAACCAATCGGCTTACTCTCCTTCCACCAATCATATGGATAATGATACTTTTGAACTTCTAATCCATCACGTGGTACTGGCATATCTCTGCCAGCAAATGGTAGCATGGGCAAGGGTTTTTGTACAAGTCTGGAAGGAAATGCATGCATTTTCTTATAATTCACATAAAAGATGTAGGATTCCAGACCAACCCTTTCAATATATCCATTGTTCGAAAAATAATCAAATAACATGAGATCTGCACGGGCTCCATTCCTGGTTACACGATAGTAGCCGCCCCATGTTGAATAATATATACTTATGTTTTTGCTATAAAAAAAATAATGAAACAGATTTTTAGGCACTTGTTCTATGTCCTTCCTTTGAACACCAAGGTCAACATCAGTGTCCCATGGCAATGGTGCTTGATATCGCAATGCTCCCCACAAACTACAAAAACAACATTAAGGTGTCAGTTTATTACAGAGTATAATAATGACAACATCTTTGTCAAAGAATGTGTTGGACACTTATTTCCAATTGTAATATTTCCAATGCTACTTGTGTGAGAATGAATTATACCTAGCATCATTGGTATGACAATAACGGTTAGACAAAGCTCATTATGATCTTCAGAAACACTTGGTAATTTGGATTTCACTAGTAATCCTTAAAGTTAAAGGCTTAAAGCAGCATTGAAGATCATAAATGTGTAGGTGATAGATAGTACATTTCCTTCAAATATTTTGCTAACAGCATGAAAATAGACACTTTACTAAATCTATCTTTTCATTGCCAATGCCATACATTCAGTATGGCATCAATTCTCGAAAATCTATAAACTTAAACAGTAGTAATTTGAAAACAGTAATTTACCAAATTGTTGAATATTTAAGTGTGACTGATAGTTTTGGAACTAACTCGAGCCTTGTGCTCACAAAATAATTGTGGCAATTTATTTTTTCGGATTTTTGAAGTTGGAAAAGGATCTTTGAAGTCACTTAAAGATTGCAAGTTATAAACATAAATTACAAAATAACAATAATTTGGTTTCGTTTTCAACGAAAAACTATCTGCAAAACGCTAGATGTTTGAGTCAATATTCAATAAAACTTTTCTTGCCCAACAACAATCGTATCAAGTACAACACTTTTAAAAGCATTTTTGAAAAACATATTGAACCTTAGTATTGACGTCAAATTCAAAATGCATATGCTTTGTTACTCTCCCGAGTTATGACACACGCTCACGTTCAATAACATCCTTAGTGTAATCTCAAAATCACTTCAAGTTAGTGATATAATTTCGCCAAAATAAACCTTATATTTTGTCTCTATGTACATCGCTGTATCGAAATATTCGCGAATGTTGTATGTAAAGCAGGCAACGACATGAACCAGCCGACCACGAGGTATTGTATGTCTAGAAGACGACGAAATGTATAGTTTGGAGTGTCGCTGCAATATTGAAACACGAAGCTGCACAGTTTTCTCAAGCATCAATTTAGCTCAAGCACATAAAACTAAACAATTTCATTCTTGAAAACGGATCGGAACATCAAAAAAAAACAACAGTCAAACATGTCGGCTTGCAAACCTGCCATATGCCAGCCAGTGTGTAACATTCAGAGCAGCTAGTATCGAGTGAAGATCTTTTGCTAACTTAATCAAATTCTTCATGTCATTACGAGGGGTGGAACAATGTAACCTGGACCTATGCGAATGATTGTACCAAGCATAATTCACCAGGTTCAGTCGGTAATATACGTAGCACAAAAGTGGAACGTTCACAAGAAATAGTCCCAAAATGAAGTTCCGTCGCATAACAATCTCCAAGTTTCTGCCAAAGGTATTTCTCATGATGATACGAGAACAAGCCGACTGTATAAGTCTGAATCGTCTCATGTGTAAATTTTTCTCAGGTATTAAAGATCATTTGCATCCATTCAATTCCGCCCATCATTACTTTATTTGCAAAGTAAATTTTTGCATGCATTATTATTTTGACATGGAAGTCCATCTAAGATGTCATGGGTGGACATGGATGAAAAAACATGAAGTGTGTTGCTTGTTCCTATCGCGGTCAGGACAATACTTTATGATATGAGCCTTTTTTCTTCCACTTTTAACAAATTAGCATTAATGCCCACAGCATCATTGAAATGGTCAGGGCTTCACCCGCAATTTCAAGTGGCTTCCTGTGAATCTCGAAAGCTATGCATTTGGAAAAATTAAACCTAAATTTTCCTTTTTTATAGACTAATCCTAATAAATTTTTCAGGTATTTACCAAACGAGTGGCGCAGTTGTATGGCGTTCCGTTCCGGTCATAATTAGGGACCTTACGACGCAACAACGGCAACTGCGACGGCACCGGAGTTTGATCCCTTTTTTTAACTGAGCATGCGCACGCACCATCTGTACGTTGTTTACACGTTTTGAAAAGACGGAACCGACGTGAAAACAACAACTTTGGCGTCGCTTCAGGAACGGCAGAGAAAAAAAATCAAAAATCTTGCAAAAATCATTCGATTGTCAAATGGCGAGGTGAGTTTTGTTATCTTTGGCTTAATATATGTAAATGAGGTTATGGTTGACTCAGCCTTTATGCTTAAATGGCTACTTATGGCTTAAAATGCTTACATATTTTTCTGAATATCTCTTTGTAGCACTACTGTTGCTTCACGTGCATCTATGAAATGGTCCTCAAGCCATGATATAGCTTTATCACGAGAAATCTTGCTATTTAGACCATGGATTCACAGAAGAGGATCAACTGAAAGAGGCCAAATTTGGGAAAACATTGCTAAATCGCTCAATGCTTTGGAAATGCCAAAATTCCATGTATCTCAGAGATCTGTTCGCGATCGATATCAACTGCTCGAAAAGAAATACAAAAGAAAACAATCAGAAGAAGAAAGAGCCAGTGGTATTTCACCCGAAGAGAGTGAACTTGACGAGGCTATGGAGGACATCATAGCTCAGTTTGAGGAAGCTGATCATTTAAATGAACAACTCACGTTCGAGAAAAAACAGAGAGCTCAGGCAGAAGTTGAAAAGGCTGTAGAAATGCGTCGCTGCTCAATGGAAACGTTCAAAGAAACGAAAAGAGGAATGGCGAGGAAGAAAATAACGAGCCATCTGCTAAAAGAAGAAAAGGACAAGTGGATCGGATGTCATGCGATACCTGCGAGAAAAAGGCGAAATTGATATAAAAATGAAAGCTGATGAAGTCGAGCTGAGAAGAACGGAAAGTGAACGACATTACGAACTTATGCAGGAAGAACTACGCATTAGAAGGCTTGAAGCTGAACGCCAAAAAGAGCAGAATGAGCAACAAGTTATGCAGTTAACTAATTCCCAAATGATGCAACAACAACAGATGAAACAGCTATTTGAAGTGACTCAAGGTATGATGTTACAGCAGCAGCAGCAAAGTGCTTCTTTGTAGCTATATTTGAAAAGTTTGCAACAAAATTCAACTAAAACCGTAAAATCATTGTGTTTTATTTGATTTTTGTTTGCATATCATTGTTCTGTTGAAAGACAGTGTTTATAAGACATTTAATATTTCTAAACATAAACATAAATAAGAATAATGAAGGATTAGGACTAATTTTTGGTCTAACTTACATTGTTATTTGTATTGTTTGTATTAAATATTGTTGTTTTAGTTATTGTTTTGGTCTATTCATTCTGTACTCTGTTAAAACATGTCAAACGTTTATGTAAACATTGCAGCACAATACAGCATTTATAATACCTCTTTTCATTCATTGTCAAAAAAATATTCATCTAAAGCAGGTGGATCAAGCTGAAAATAAGTGGAGGTTGTTGACTGATATAGGCAAGTGCGCGCATTATGAATTAAGGCAGAACAAACATACATTTTCCCCACTGCACTCAAGTGAACTTTAAGATTTTTCTTAAAGTCTACAAATTTAAAATAGTTAACAACATCACCAAACACCCACTCTACTGCCACCCTGACAGAGCTCATAGATTTGTTCCGTGCAAGTTGGTCTGCTGTTAGCCCAGCCCCTTTGTATGGAGCTTGAAGATGTGGTCTAAGAGGGTAAGCTGGATCCCCATACACACAAAGTATATCTCCTTCAGGATTCATTGAGTATTGCTGCATTTGATTCAAGATACCAGACATTGCCAGTATGGCACTGCCATGTCGTTTTCCTTCGACTGGGCCATACAAATTAGCAATTAGTCCATTAGGGACTGCTATAGACTGAAACTTTATGGCGTGTACTCGTTTATGACCGTTGTAAAGTACACGTTGATTTTTTCCTGGTCTAGTCACAGGTCTGACTGTACCATCTATGAACCCCCAGCAGTTTGCCAATGGAGCGCCTTGGCTGTGTACTGCATCAGCAAATATTTGTAAATTGGAGGGAGAAAGCCAGGGTTGATTTAAAGAAGACAACAAATGTCCCCATCGCTCATATGTGAAGTTGATAACTTCGTTTGTTATCATGCATAGCTGTGGAATGGGTCTTCCAAATGTTGGCACCAGATCTGCAAAGCGGCAAGGATAAGCAAACCTCATCAAAATATACAAAGCGCCTCAATGCCGTCGACTTGAACACCATTATAACAAGTTACCTCTAGAGGTAGCTGCATTACGTCGCGTAGGTGGTATATATCGTTGCGATAAAATCGAAAATTGTTTTGCACTCATCGTCAGAAAACTTGTGAATGGAAAACTTGTCGTACTTTCTGTAACACATATTCGGGTTTTTTGGTTTATATATTTCGTATAGCAACATGCAGTCATCTACACCAAGAAAACCATCACCATGAGAAAGTAACAGAGCGTCTCTGATGCACGGCATCATGGAAAATATATAAATATGGAAGCTAGCTGTTTAGCGAAAAACTTTTTATCAACATAAAGATTTCCCGCGCTTTTTACGAACGTCGCCTTATCGTAAGGACAAATTAGCTACAACGAGAACGGCAACGGCAACTAGTCGATCCAGTCCCTTCAGAGTAGATTGAGGTTGCCGTCGCAGTTACCGTTGTCGCATCGTAAGGTCCCTATTATATGAAGTTGATCAAACGAAAAACAATCGCTCATAAATATGTCGAACTTTCAAAGTTGAAGTTCAAACGTTAAAAACTAAAACAAAATGCCCAAAACAACCGCTCAAAAATAAATCGAAGTGCAAAAATATAAGTCGAAGGGAAACGGAAGTCATGTACTGCAGTAGGAAGCGGAAGTCTTCTTGGACGAACAACTAATATAATTTTTCCCGAAGTAAACAAAATGTCTGTTAGAAACCAAATAAGCGCTATTAAGCTAGAGGAATTCTTTCGTTCATTACAAGAGCTTTTGATTTCTTCATTCAACGATGTGTCTTTTGACTCAGCTGAGTATATTTCTCGCCGTCTCGATGGATATGAAAGAAATCTATCGTACCCAGAAAGAAAGGTCTGAGGTATTATCATTTTGCTCATTAATGGCAGAGGAACAGCAAACTAATGACCAAATAAGTGTAAACCAGATTAGGAGTTGCGTTGGTCGACCCAGACTTCACGTTTCTGAAGAATTGCTGGGGACACTACACTCTCAGGTTGGATTTTCGTGGTCGCAGATTGCAAGATATCTTGGCATTTCTGAAAGTACCATTCGTCGCAGAAGACGATTGTTTCAAATGCCAAGTCAACAGGTATTTTCTAACATAGAAAATAGCGTTCTTGATCGACTTGTCCGTGAAATCTAGGATGTGACGCCTAGAATTGGTTATAGATTAATACAGGGTGCGTTACGACAACGTGGACTGCATGTCCAACGACGACGAGTTCTTGAATCGTTGCACCGGGTTGACCCAGTTGTGGTAACCCTTAGAGGATCAAGAAGCATCATACGAAGACGCTATTCCGTTCCTTGTCCAAATGCGTTATGGTATGTGAAATATTCATTAAGGGAAAACTGGTGGTAAAATAAAACTCTATCTTTCTTTTGTAGTCATTGAAAATCATGTTAGTTTATTGGCACATGTCAAAAGGGTTAAAAATTTTTTGTAGGCATTTGGATGGGAATCACAAACTTATTCAACCGTATCGTATTGTAATTCATGGTGGCATAGATGGGTATTCTAGAATGATTGTCTTCTTAAGAGCATCAACAAACAACCAAGCATCTACTGTAATGGAATGCTTTAGGGATGCTGTTAATCAGTACAACTTACTTTCACGTGTGCGTACTGATTTAGGGTTAGAGAATATTGAAGTTGCTCGATTTATGCTTCAATATCGTGGTCTGAATAGAGGCAGCTGCATAACAGGTACATCTGTTCACAACCAGCGTATTGAACGACTTTGGCGTGAAGTTAACTCAATTGTGTGTAGTCGTTTTATCAATATTTTGCATACCTTGAAACTCTAATTCTAGACACTAATAATGAAATTCATTTGATTGCATTACATTTGGTGTACATCCCACTCATTAACAATGCACTGTAGAAATTAAGTGAATCGTGGAATTGCCATTCTTTGAGCACCAAGGGAAATCTTAGCCCAAGGCAGCTTTGGGTACAAGGAATTGTTGCTAATCAAAATAGTGATTTTAGTGCTGTGACTAGCATTCGAGATGGGTTACAAATAGATTGGAATGAGTATGGAGTTGAAGAAGATGGCCCAGTTTCAGAATTGCAGTCAAATTATCGTGTTAGAGTGCCATCTTCAACAGTATGTTTAACAGAAAATCATGTTGAACACCTAAATAATATTGCTCAGAGACTAAGGGGGGCAGAAGACCAAGATGGACTGATAGCTTTTTTAGTTGTATTGGACAACATTCAGCAACATAGTTAGATATATTTACTACTAAAATGACTGAGCTGATCATATCCAATACAAGACTTTGTTAAGAAGCATTTAAAATGCAATAGATATAGTAACTTTTAAGTTCAGCACTAATAGTGTAAAAGTCAACATACAAACAGTTTCAAATCTAACAAAACTTAGTTCTGTTTTATATACCCTCTATACAATTCCAAAACCTTCTTCTTGGAAATTCAAGGCTGAGTCCATATTTCTTTCAAACTCTTCATAGTTTTTTACCTCACCAGGTAATTCCAATTCCAATGGACATGTGTTAGCATTGGGGTAAATGAATGTATTTTGAAGAATAGTTATACTCGATGGATGAAAACCCATTGGAGGTAAGGATTTGCAACCAGTTGAAAACATCAAAACACTAGGAATTCTAGAACCTGTAATAATTAAAGTATATTAACATCATGATTTAAAGAATGTTGCCAAAACAACAACATGTACAAATTCTAAAAAAATATAACATACTTTGTGATGAAAGATACCAAGTGAAAAACTGTTTGATGCGAATCTCAACATTATCAAACTGAACAACAGATAAAAATCATGGAGTGTCAAAGGTGGGCAAGTACCAGCCACAAATAAGGTTTCCATCTTGTCTGGATGTCTTCTGATTACGTCAAGAAGTGGGCATAAGCCGATCATCAATTGATCAATTTCAGCCTTCCTGGATAAGATGACTCCATGCAGACACAAGGACATAATAGCTTGAAAACGATTATCAATATTGACGGGATGAGGAAAACCTGACTCAACTAACAAAGGTTGAATTTCAGAAGCCAAGGTTTCGTTGTTTTCTTCATCAAAAGCATCTAGCTTTTAAAAGTATAAGCCAAAGTTAATTTTCATAGTTGTAAGAGCACAAAAAAAAATTGATTACTTTTCTAATCACCTTTTTCAAGACATCTTCATATTCAGCATCAACAACATCCTCTGGACGGAGGTGATCCACCACGTCATTAGGCTGAGGGTTGAGGAAATATGCATACAAAACCTTTGGAAAATATGGAAAACCAGGACCACCATGAACTATTGATGCTGCAATAATCTATCCAGCCACCTTATACAGATTTGATCTAAGAGCATCTGTATTGTGCATTGGTAAAAAAATTCCATCTCTTCCTTCAAAAAGACGAGTAGTAGCTGATGGAGAAAGGAGTTCACGCAACAGTAAAGTGAAGAACTCTCGTTTAGGGCCACCACCATCAATTGCTGATTCGTCTTCAAATGTGACCTTCAATGGTTTCTTAAAATCAAAATGTCTGTGTTTGAAAAATGACACACTATCAGCAAAAATTGATGATCTGCTGACTGTCAAGCATGTAGGAGTCCCAAGGATGGGTTGTAGAGAGTATAATAGGTCTTTTAAACATGCATCCTCCTCAATTTTAGAGCCATCAAATTGTTGTTCATCTGAAAAAAATGTGAAAATTTACATTACTTTATCCAAATTTGTTGACTATGTAAACTTTCTTAACTACCTGGGAATAATTACCTGACTTGGTAGGTATATGACTTATAACATAGTCCACAGCCAGATCAAGTGTTGTACAATTTACAGCTTGTGCAAACACTTCAGCAGGACAATTTGGGAACATTTCATCTAGTTTCTGCTTTTCAATGCTACAGAGATTTAAAGAACTTCTTATGCCATCGGAAGTTTCACCTGTCTCACAAGCAATTGGGAGCGATGGAGTGGTAGTTGGAATAACAGTAACATATTGCTCACTGCTTTGCCTTTGATTGGACTCCAAATTGCGTGATACATACGATCTTATATCACTACTTCTGACAAAATTATCCACATTATCACTCAATTCAACAATGTCATCATCCTGTAATTCCGCTCGTAATTGATCTTCTGACCACGATTTATCAAGACTGCATGCGTCAACAAATAAACTTCTTTTCACGAGGTCTTCCTTTACTTGTCGCCGAGGGACTTGATCCCAATCTGGATTAGGTAGTAGACACACGTCTTTTATAACCAACTCTGCAGCAGGTTTGGCTTTGTATTTCCCTTTTTGTTTTGTAGTGTAAGGGATAAACCGACCTCTTTCACTTCTTCTGGAACTATGAATCCTATTAGCAATTCCCGACGACACACGAGGAATTTGGAATCTTTGGCCGATTTCTTCTTCAACTGAGCCAAAGGACCTGCTACTAGTACTATCATCGCTTCTGCTTGGGGTATTGCTGGAAGCAGTGTCCGGTAAATTTTGAAGAGACGACACAACACGCCTAACTATTTCATTTAAGTTGTCCGCCATTTTTGATATGAGTCATAGTTATATCTTATTAAGTAGGTTTTGAATGGTTTTGTATGACCATAGACCATATCCGCTAATATCTCAGTGACTTCCGTTTCCCTTCGACTTATATTTTTGCACTTCGATTTATTTTTGAGCGGTTCGACTGTATGCATTGATGTTTGCTATTGACATTGGGCATTTTGTTTTAGTTTTTAACGTTTGAACTTCAACTTTGAAAGTTCGACATATTTATGAGCGATTGTTTTTCGTTTGATCAACTTCATATAATTATGACCGGAACGGAACGCCATACAGTTGCGTTTCCGCAATCACCTTACTCGTTACCGCCGCTTGCATTTATTGTCGGTTTATTCCCCACTACAAACGTAATTACGACATTAAATCGTAACTCGTTAGTTAAGTTTATGGGAGACCAGGGACAGCTATGAAATCGGGTCTTTATCTGAGGTAAACAGTCTTGCTTTATTAATCTAGTAAATTTTATAATTTCGTAGCAGCACGATTGCTAATGCGCATTTAATATACACGACTAGTTTTTTTTAAAATAGACATGTTTCGACATCTCATGATGCCATCTTCAGTATAAGTGAAATAATAAATACCTTACTTGTATTAAAATTCGCGCAGTACTAGAATTCGCGCAGCGCTGAGTGCGCGAATTTTAGTACTGCGCGAAATATAATCCGCGCGAAAAGCTTTGTAGTGTAATATGAGACATTCATTGTTGGTTATGCAAATCAGTTGTTTTATTAACGCATATACATATTGACATATGCTTATAGTTGTCCTGGTAACATTAAAAATCAAAAATGTCTTCATTTTCATCCTGTACAATTTCAGTCGGGATATTCTCAGGTTCTACGTAGTATTCCGTCACGAATGCCTGCATTTTGCTGTATATCCTAAAACTTGCATTGTTCTGCATGACTGTTAGGGTAATAGGAATCTCCAAGCCTCCTTGTGGTAATGGGGATCGACGAAGTTTGATGTCACACACACATGCTTCTATATTGCCCCCATATTCAAAAAAGAACTTGCAAAATCGGGAAATCTCTCGAGGCAAATGTCCGACCAGTGACAATGGTTCAATCTTGCCTCTGATTATGGTAAACAGACCAATAGCATATTTGATTTTGGTAAACAGACCAATAGCACATTTGAACTGTAGCTAAACTTTTGTTTGACTTATAAAGTATATTGTTAGGCAATATCATTTATTACATTTTTTTAGTTCTTGTTGGGACAGTGAACTCACGCTTTATTTTGAAGCCATTTTTGAGGCCACCCAATCGCTTTTTTGATGAATATTTAGGTATTTCTTAATAAAGAAAGCTCAATATAAATGCGTTAATTATTAATAGTTCTTTTGAACAAACCAAAAAGAACGAGCACATAAAACTACTTGCGCGAATTTAAAGCTGCGCGAATAATTGTCAACAAAGTGCGCGAAATTAAATCGCGCGAATTTAAAGCTTAGCGAAAATGAGTACGACTCGAATTTTAATACAAGTAAGGTAATACAAAGTTTATATAAAAGTAATATGATACATAAATTACAACAGTAATAAGGAAATAGATAAATTAATGGGGAGCGTCCGAGCGTATTATAAACTAAATATTGTATCAACTAAAATATTGTATCAACTAAAATTTTATTGTAGCTACAGCACACAGACGCATTTTTTATTTAATGGAAAATTTTATGACCAGACGGACGATGTTGCGATGGGCTCTCCTTTAGCACCCATACTTGCTAACATTTTCATGGGCTCACATGAACGAAACTGGCTAAACAATTACAACGACAAAGGAACAACCTCAAACTAGACACAGAAACTCCTGACACGATGATCACGACCAACACAAATTAAAATTCCAAAATAACAACTCTTTACTTCAAACTACCATACATGGGACATTACTCACGACACACACAACGCAGACTTACAAACATTATGAAACGCTTCTGTACAGATATTGACATTCGACTAATTTTCACATCAATCAAAATCAAAAACCTTTTCTCATTCAAAGACCCAATCCCTGATTCAATTAAATCAATGATGGTATATGAATTCAATTGCGCGGGATGTAATTCCCAATACATTGGCGAAACTTCGCGCCATTTATCCACCAGAATCAGGGAACATACCACAGCAAACAAAAATTATCATATTTACCGACACCTTAAAGTGCTACTGAAGTGAAATTTTCATATTTCGTTTTTCGATACAAACGTTTTCTCTGTATTTTACTGATCATTTTGAGCTATCGCCCACTGAATTTAGTCGATGGGAACGCATCGAACTTTGCGTTCAAACATGGCATATTTGCTTGTTTTGATGCGAATTTGACTTTGAGTGCGTGACGTCATTTAAGGGACGGAAGTTCAATTTTAAAGCTCTTAGTATATAAAAATTATATACGAACAAGCATATTTCCAAATGGAATTTTACATATTTTATAACTTCTCTTCGCAAAAATTGCGTAAATTTATTGACAAATGAGCAACACGCATAGGTAAGCAACATTTACAATCGATTAGAGTTTTATAAACTTCTTGAATTAACTTAACTCAATAAACTGGGTGCCGCATCCTTGACGAAGTCTGCGGTTTTAACACACACGCAATGTTATCAGAAACTAACTGTAACGCGCTTATTTCCAATCATCCAATGTATACTACTTTTATAAACTTCTGGATTAGACTTATCATTCTTATCATATGGGTGTCGCATCCTTGACGTAGTCTGTGGTTTTAAAACCCATGCAATATTATCACAACGCACATAATATAAGGAGAAAAATTTTTTATTAAGTTAGTCAAACGTAATGATACACCGCAAGTTAAAATATGGCGAGTAGGCAAAATTCTGTAAAAAATCGTCGAGGATGGCCCAACGGAAAAAGTTGTACAAACAGTCAACACACAGAGGGTGTCTCAGTACATCGTTTCCCCATGAATGACAAGGAGAGGCTGAGTAAATGGACAAAATTTGTTAGGAGACATAGGCCAAAATTCGTTCCTCAGCAGTACTCTGTGCTATGTTCAATGCATTTCGCAGATTCTGCATTCACCGTGAACGCAACAGTTGCAAAATCGCTAAACATGAGACGACAATTGCGCTCTGATGCTGTTCCAACCATAGACTCTGTAAAAGGCATTTCAATCCAAGGTGATAAGAGCAATCGCGACCGCAGAGTTTTAAGTACAAAATTATACAAGTTAAATTACACAAGTTTGTATGCACAACCTGGAAATGCATGTAAATGTGTCTTATTATCTTCAACAGGTGTTGCGTGAAGTAACACGAAGTGTAAAAGATGTTGAGCCCGCTGTTAAACATACTGATGATGAAGGGAATTCTGACGAGTGTAACACGACAGAAAGCGTTGATAGTGAACCAGTTAGAGAGGATTCACCAGAACCGCTGCCAAAACAAGAGCAAGTTGAAATGTGCAGTAGATGCGACATACTTGCCAAGAAAGTTACAAAACTACAAAATTGCAGGTAACTTGTAATCACTGTTCTCTATCTGCCAAGGCTTTTTTACTTGTTCCTAGTCAAGAAAAAAAATTACATAGTAAATGGTTTGTTCTGTTTAGGCACGTACTGGCAGTACTTCATTTCAATGAAAACCTTCACAGACAGCCAAAAAAAAAAATATGGAACACCATATTATTCTGTTACAAACCCAAAATTTAAATCAGGGGATGAAGTAGTAAGAACTGTTTCTTCAGCACCATCATATTGTAAGTTTAGCATGTATGCATTGGTACTCTTGACTTACACATCTAACCACTTGTCATTTTTCCAGACTATGTTAATGAAATCAAAAATGTCATGGTTCTTAGTTGTGAGGAATCCATGGACAACATATTTAAGAAGTATAAGGAAAAAGTCCCAGAAGCCTTAAACAAAACGTTCTCGGATCGAATTTCCAAAACTGAGGCAATCCAACGGCATTTGGATAGGAAACAACTATCTTCAACACCATTGTTTCCCACATGTAAGTTGTTCATGCTACCATGTATAATAGGTATGGCCAGTGCATTCTAAAAGTAAACACATTAAATTGTTATTTATAGATCAACAGCAAGATGTACTGCAAGCAAAAGGTTTAGACAAAGAAAAACAAGCTGCTTCAACAAGTCCTTCAGATCCAAAAAAAATGCGCTTATGCAAAAATTGTGGACAGCCAATGAAAGGACATCCAAAAAGTCATTGTCCACAAGAATTACTTGACAAATATTCTTAGCAGGCCAACTTTAAAGTTAGTTATAAAATAATATACTATGCTACAAAAAATGTTTCCCACTTCTATCAGTTTCTTTCCCGTGCTGACTCGTAGCCAGCATGTTCTTGGCCTAGGGGATTTCGTAATGGAAATCGTTTTCGGATGTCTGTGTAGATACATGCAGGTAATGGTCTAGAATTTTCCCAACCAAGGCATCCACACAGCCATCGAATGACCCAACGGTATGCAACTGCTCTCAAGTATCTATGAGAAATTCAAAATAGTAATTTCTATTTGATTATTTATTTTGACTTCACACAACAAAATTGTGAAGCATCACAGCACAATAATGAACCACATAAAGGTAAAAAGTAGAGATACATGGCAAGATATTAATCATTCGCTACAAAACAAAATTAGAAATCAAAAATGTACTAACTCATTTTCATGTATTCTACGACGCTTGTATGACCTTCCATCTTGGTCTCTTAGAAGTGAGCCAACATTCTTCAAGACTGTAGCATGTGTCATAATCGTGTACTCTTCGTGAAGAGTAATACAGCTAATTTTTTCAATGCTACCATCGAATACCAGTTTATGTAAAGTAGGCCCAACCTCTTGACAACAACCGTATTCAATGGCATCTGTCAGCAGTTGAGTACGACACAAGCTGCATGCACACCTATAAAAAAGTGGTTTGTTATCATATTTATGCACACCACGACATAAGGACAAAATAACATGTTTAGACAAAATTCATGGTTTAATTTCTTCTAGAGATCTAATAACATTTATCAACTTACCACTTATCTAACTGAACGGTTCCTTCGAACCTCGCTTCCGATGTTCGAGGTTCTAAGCCATCTGCGTCTTCTTCAACCGACACAAAATTCTCTCCGACTGCGTTCGCAAGAGGTTCATTTTCGTAAGGATTTACAACTGAATTAGCCACAATTGTATCCTCATCGCCGGAATTCGAAAGTAAATTTTCATTTGCCATATCTGAGTTTTCAGTATCCGAACTGCGTTCGCTTTCACTGCTTGAAGAACGCATATTTTATTGTGTATATGTGTTAAAAATCTAACAAAATACTAGTAAATCAATGCTCATACTTCGACTTCCGTCATTTTAAAGGCCCATTTCCACTTCATTCGCAATTCGCAAATCGCATGCGATCCTTTGTTTTCAATTCGCTTGCGAACGTTCGCAAATCGCATGCGAACATTCGCGTTGCGAATTTGACAAGTTCGCAATGTTTGATTTTTTGCGAACGTTCGCATGCGAACCTGCGTGGGCAACCAATCAGAAAAAGACAACAACAAACCAAAATGGCGGCGACAGGAAAGATAGAATGGACGCCAGAATTAGTTGAAGCCTTGATTGAAAATGTTCGTTCAAGCAAAGTCGTTTGGGATACGAGCAATGTAAATTACAAGAACAAAAATGTGCAGGAGTCAGCATGGTTAAAAATAGCAAGTGAGTGTGGTCTGGAAGGAAAAGCATCGAGTATTAAAGCAAAATGGCGCGATCTAAAAGACACGTATAGGAAAAAGTTGAAGTTGTTGATACCAAAATCTGGTGATTCTGGTGGTACAAAGAAAGCTACTTGGCAATGGATGAGTCAAATGAGTTTCATGAAAAAATTTAGCATCGTTGAGACGCCAACATCTTCTAATTTCTTGACAATAAATGAGGAGGAAAGTCGCCGGATAGGCTTGCTGTCAAACGACACTGAGGAGGACATATCTGACTTGTCCCTAACTTTAGATGATCCAAAGCCAGACAGCCCAGCTTGCTCTTCGTCAGCAAGTGCCGTTAGTAATACTGAAATCTCTAAAGCACCAAATTTCTCTGGTAAAAGAAGGAAAAGGGATGAATCACTCAACCAAGTAGATTTGGCGATTTTATCTGAACTAAACAAAGATAAGGATGATGATGAGGATAGTCTGTTCATGAAATGCTTGATTCCGCAACTAAGAAGACTGGAGCATAAAAAAGAAAGCATTAATAAAATGCCAAATTCAGCAGCTACTTTTTCAGGCAGAGTTTGAGTCCAGTTTTGAAGATCAATGATTTCTTCTGAATTGCTCCTGCTAGATGGAGTGTTCTAGTTAGGTCTTGGCATGTAAATGTGCAAAACAAGTACTTGAAAGTTTTGACTGTTACATATAAAAACAAATTCACAGCTTATACACATACAGTCAAAAAGAACTGCTCAGGTTTTGTTTAGTAATGTTGAATAGATAGCAATTACCAAAGAGCTGGATCCACTTGTTATTGAATATACTATTATTTTTTTCTCAGAAATTTCATGTAATGTTTTGGCATTTTGTGACAACAATACCCCTGATAAACTATTTTTACTAGTGGGCAGTTCTTTTTGACTGTTTGTGTAAGAAAAAACAATCAAATTAAACAGTATCTGTGTGTTATGTGTTTTTTACAAGATTGGAAACATTTTGGTTCTGCTCTTTAGCTTTTAATACTCAACATTAACAAACATCATTTATTTATGTACACATTTTGCCAAGGTACTGCACCAGCAGGTGAATTGAAAAAGTTCTTGAAAATGTCTCGGATTTCTTTTGCACTTTTCTTGCAGGCATTACCATTTTTGGTTTGGGTTAAGGATTGATAGCCTGTATCCTTATTAACATCTTCTCTCCAAGCTCCTGGCACAATATCTGCATTTTTGTCTTCAGAATCTACAAATCCCGGTGGGCAATATCTTCGCTCATGTCTGGGCAATGTTGATTCATGGAACATTAAGAAATTATGTAAGGCTACCACAGCTTTGACGATACCAATGCAACGCTCAGGTATAGCATCGATTGGTCGCTTGAAAATGCGCCATCTTGCAGTTGAAATGCCAAATGTATTTTCACTAACTCGTCTTGCCCTCGATAATCTGTAATTAAAAATTCTTTTGCCATGTTCCAAATACCGTCCACCATATGGCTTCATAACATGACGTCCTAATGGAAAGGCATCATCTGCAGTTATTACATAAGAACATGTGGTGTTTGTGTTAGGCAAATTGCAGTCTTCTGGTAAAGACAACCTTCCATTATAGAGGGCATCTTTCATTCCACACCGTTCAAATATACCACCATCGCTTGAACTACCAATAGCACCTATATTCACTAGCAAATAGGAATAATGTGCACTGCAAACAGCCATCAAAACAACACTGAACCAACCATGAAAATTAAAGTACAATGAACCAGTGTTGGCAGGACAGTGGCATCTTACATGTTTGCCATCTAGTGCCCCAATACACAATGGAAAATTCCACTTCTCCCAAAATTCTTTCGACACATCTTCCCATTCGTTTGTTGTTGAAGGACATTGGACATAGATAGGAGATAGTGCCTTCCATATTGCTAAACATGTCTCTGGGACAATCTTGTTGACTGTAGAATGCCCCAACCGATAACTAAAAGATATGGTTTGATGAGAATCCCCAGTTGCAAGATATCTTAAGGTTACTGATAGCCGTTCAGCCGGCGAAATGGCTTCCCGTTTCTGGTTAGACTTAATTATCAATGGGGCAACTAACTGCAACAATTTCTCAAATACAATCGGTGACATACGAAAATATTTAAAGAAACTTTCGTGGTCTCCTAGTTGCATTTCTCTGACCAGATTGGCATACTCTCCTTGCTCCTTTCTTTTTTGGAGAATAGGTCGGACCCAAAATCGTTTTCTGTATTTTGCCTTCCTTTTTTGATACCTTTTTCGTAATAACAATAATATTAAAAGTTTTCTTCTGCAAAAAACTGCCATGTTTTTTATTTAACCCGCAAAATTTTGCCATACAAAATAATTTCATTTTATTGGTCAATTAAACAATAGAAAATCGTGCGAACAGCGTTGATGATCGTGATAAGTGTGTATTGAATTCGCCTGTGTACGCACGTCGCAATTCGCAAATCGCATGCGATTTGCGAATTGCGAATGAAGTGGAAATGGGCCTTAATACGTCACATCCGTATAATATTTCAGTAGTAAAAATTCGCACGCGTAACCCAACTTTGAGCAAAAATTTATTGATGATCCCGTGCTTCAATATGCATAAAAATTATACCAAAGTGATCAGGAAAGATAGAACTATTTGATTATAGAAAAAAATCGATACCCAAAATTTCACTTCAGTAGCACTTTTAATCTCACTCATGTAAAACCAACTATTCACTTCTTGCTTCCAAATCATCGACACTGCCGACACCTCCTTCTCCCTTAAAATCAAAGAAGCACTCCACATTAACAAAACTAACCCTGACCTCAATGTTCAAGTTTTTAAATTCAATACAATATTTAGTTTATAATAAGCTTGGACATTCCCATTAATTTATCTTATTTCCTTATTATTGTTGTAATTTATGTATCATATTACTTTTATATAAACCTTGTATCATTTATTATTTCACTTATACTGAAGATGGCATCATGAGATGTCGAAACATGTCTATTTTAAAAAAACTTGTCGTGTATTATAAATTTTAATTATAATCATTTTTCATCGTTAAGAATGAAATTCTCTTTTTCTTTATTCAAGGTGACACTTTCATGAACGCAGTGTGACACTACTTTACATTTGACAATGACAGGTCATGGTTTATGGACTCGTGTGATGAAAGCCAATTAATGCTAATTTTTGGGGGGCTAGTTGAGTAAGTTGTGTCTTGTTCAGTTGTTCTTCCCGATTTCTGAAACATTTTAGACTATTACATAACACATGCTAGATAATTTGATCATTAAATCATAAATGATAAATCCAACTTAAAAGAACAATTTTCGCTTTTGATAACGGTAAACTTGTAAACTGCGTTCATTCGTAATACATTGTATTATAGATAACTCGACTTGTTTACTTTTTGCTGGCAGCAGATTTTTTTGAGTGCGTTTAGACAATACGAAGAACGATGTTTAACCTCTCTTGGGATCAATCTTCCTGCCAGCAAAACGTAAACAAGGCAAGTCATCAATTGTCAACACAGCCACCCCACAAGTGTGGGATACACACTTCCACAACCCTTTTGGCACAAACCACGAGTGACGAGTCCTTGGAACGCTCCTTGATGAATAAAAAAAAGGAAATTATGAGAGAAAATGAAAAAGTAAAAGTAAATAATGGAAGCATCTTGATTCATGCAATTACACATTCGATCCATTGTATTTTAGAATATAATACATAAATAATATAACTAATGTTTTAAAGGGTTCCAGTGGTAAGAGGCTGCCAAGCATGTCAAAAGTTGTATGCATACCTGCTGAATGTCATGGTAAGTGTTAGAAATATGGTGGCTATGAATGAAACATGTCTCTTTCTGCACTATGAGGTGAGGTTACTGAGGTAGGTCAAGGTGTTTCAAGATCAAGCCCTTTATTCATTAATGGACTTTGCACAATGGATAAATGTTGATCCAGCATATACTCTTAATTGGTGTGTTTGGGTGTGGGTCAAAGTGAAAAGTTTGTAATTTTTGTACCTGAGACTCTAAATTTACTCACATAAGAGCCTTGTTTTCTCAAAATTGTGCTCCTGAGATATTGCGTGCATAGTATAAACTTCCAGGTCGTGGTGTGTGCAAAAAGTTACTTTTACCTAGTTATTGGTGGAACATGAGCACTTGGTGAATAAAATGGGAATGAACGTTTGATGGCTTTGAAAATGAATCATGAACTTTCTTGTCAAAATTTTTAATCTAAATAGGTCCATGCTTTATTACAAATCAAAGTTTGTAAGCAGTGTCTTCCTTAAAAATTATAGGCCTTACATGGTCCCACTCTAATTTTGAGGTGTTTACCATGTCCCACTAGACTAGCCTGCTTTTTATTTCCATGCATAGAAGACAGTATGTTCAAAATACATCAATAATTAGGACATTTTGAGTATTAGGTTTTTTTTTGTAATAGAGAAACCAGCTGAAGTCTTTGTCCATTAAACAAAACCTAAAAAAAGTAGCTTACATAGTGCAAATTATTTCTTTCCAATAGATTTTCTGTCTAAAATGAAAATATGTCTTTTATTATCTTATGAAATGTCTAAAATTCAGGTTTCATTTCAAACTTTTACTGGCATAAACATCCAATGTTATCAAAATAACTATTGTTTGTTTAAAGTTGTTTCAAAGTTGTTCAAAAACCCATAGTGATTGCATTTTCACTCAAGCAATTCTGAAAACCAACATGGAACTATGGATTTTTCACTGGGATCTTGATAAGTCAAAAAACATCCAGGAATGTTGAATTATAAAAGTAGAAAAATGATGTTTTTAAAAGACCAGATGCACAAAAACATTTCTTTAGCCTACTTTCAAAAGCTCCTGCAATCCTTATATGTTTACAGTTTTGTCTATCATGGGGTTGAAAAAGGCAGTTTTAGTCAAGAACATTTTATTGAATCACTACATTTTTCAGCCAACAGTTTGCTGTTCAAAGAATGCATCTTATTGGCATCAACTGCTTTGAAAGAGGGTGAAGTGATTGCACTAGCAACAGACACTGTGTATGGCATTGCAGCCTTGGCCCAGTCGACAAGTGCTGTCCAAAAGCTTTACCAAATAAAAGGACGAAATTTTGAGAAGCCAATAGCAATCTCTGTTGGTCGTATTAGCGATGTGAACAAGTATGTGATGACAGTGTTATTTTTTACTTTTAAAATTGGCATGTTGTGTTTCTTAAAAATTGTTCATCGTTTGAGCAATTCTATGTAATGGTCATTACTATGTTTGTACACCACCAATATGAATATTTTAATGACAAAGCAATTTTTATTTAAAATAACTTTAAATTTGACAAGCATGGCTTACCAAGGCTCCCTTGGACATCACTTCAGATTTAAGCATTCAGTAAAATGCAATTGTTTACCCACGACTATTGTTTCATCTTTTTTTAATCACAAATTATTTCATTATGGACATTTGGAATATTCAGGATTGATAGATTGGAGCAACATTCACATTAATACTCTGTTTCCTTGAATAAATGATAGGTAGTTTTCTTACCTACAATCAATATGAAGATACAGTGCTTAGAATCAATATCTACAACAATACTCCCTACCAATATCTAGATCCAGTGCTTAGGACCATTACCTAGAAGCATATCTATGTACAGCCAATATCTAGATCCAGTACTTAGAAACATTACATAGAACAATATCTACAGCCAATATCTAGATCCAGTGCTTAGAACCATTAGCTAGAACAATATCTACAGCCAATATCTAGATCCAGTACCTAGAACCATTAGCTAGAATAATATCTACAGCCAATATCTAGATCCAGTACCTAGAACCATTAGCTAGAACAATATCTACAGCCAATATCTAGATACAGTGCTTCGAACCATTACCTAGAACCATACCTGCAGCCAATATCTAGATCCAGTGCTTAGAACCATTACCTAGAATAATACCCTCTACCATTATCTAGAACCAATGCTTAGAGCCATTACCTAGAACCATACCTACAGCCAATATCTAAATACAGTGCTTCGAACCATTACCTAGAATAATACCCTCTACCATTATCTAGAACCAATGCTTAGAGCCATTACCTAGAACAATACCTACAGCCAATATCTAGATCCAGTGCTTAGATCCATTAGCTAGAACAATATCTACAGCCAATATCTAGATCCAGTACTTAGAACCATTAGCTAAAACAATATCTACAGCCAATATCTAGATCCAGTACTTAGAACCATTAGCTAGAACAATATCTACAGCCAATATCTAGATCCAGTACTTAGAACCATTAGCTAGAACAATATCTACAGCCAATATCTAGATCCAGTACTTAAAACCATTACATAGAACAATATCTACAACCAATATCTAGATACAGTGCTTCGAACCATTACCTAGAACCATACCTACAGCCAATATCTAGATCTAGTGCTTAGAACCATTACCTAGAACAATACCGTCTACCAATATCTATAACCAATGCTTAGAGTCATTACCTAGAACAATACCTACCGCCAATATCTAGATTCAGTACTTAAAACCATTAACTAGAACAAAATTAGTAAATAAGCAAAATAGGCAAAATAAGCAAAATATATTCAAATAAGCAAAATATCTGCATTTGTCTGCAGTAGCGCCGGCAGAATTTTATATGGAAGGGGACAAAACACCCAAAAACATTTCACTTACATGAATTACGCACTGTTTTATATAACTGACATTTTCAAGCTACATATGTAAAAACGTAAGTGTGCGAAATAGCGCCTATGTCTATCAACCCAGTTCATTTTGGGCCGTATGTTATTTGCAACTTGCAAGTGTATTAACTTTAGACTTTCCACGTGTAGTACTCTCCAGGGGCGGATCCAGTTATTTTCGTGACACTTGGCAAATCTACTGATAACATACAAGAGCTGTTTATAGAGGGTTCATTAACGTACCCTCTCCCCCCTTGATTTTTTGAGATCTAGGCTCTTGGAGACGCAATTTTCTGCAATAATATGTAATTAGGATGAGAGTGGAATTATTATTATTTCGTACATTTTAAGCATAAGCAAGCCTAATGATGCATGCACATTTAGTCTATACTCAACTAATATTAACACATACACGATACTGCGCCTAAATAAGTTGTACTTTAATTATGTTATTGCTTATGAGTTGTCATGATGAGAAGTAATTATATATTCTACAATAACAGACTAGCGTGCTTATAAATACTAATACAAATCGACATATCTAACAGGAAGTTTGGAATTTGATCTTTTAATTTCACTTTTTGGAGATCGTAGTTTAGAAAAGTCTTATCGCGAACTGCAGTGTTGTCGCTTCTTTTAAACAGAATCTTGTATTCTTGTTGATTAGCACATTGCTCTTGAAGCTATTTTCTTTAATTATATCACCTGATTTAGATTGACTGCGAAATATCTCTTCAATATCACTAAAACTGTTGTCATATGTTCCTATGCTTGTTGTAAAAGACGTTTATTGAAGCATAAAAAGAACAATTATGTGTTCTTTTTATTACATCGTAGAGCTTATCAAGTTTTTTGCGTATTGATTCAGATTTCGCAATAATTCAGGTGAAACCACCGAACTGAAATACATGGAACGCTGCCTAAAGCAAATTCTTGAAGCCAAATCTTCATAGATGATGAACGGATCTTTTATTTTGGTTCCGAGACAGGGCTATTTTCATGCGAAACTCCTGTCAATTATCACTTATGAACAAATTCTAACAAAAAAATCCACTTCATTTGAGGACCATGTATTGCAAGTATATCAATAATCGACTTCAAAGTTCCCACATGTACGCTCGTACCCCTTTTTAGTCTGTGGTTTGATTTCAGAGCGCAACTTCGTTTTTACTGACAAAGGAAAAACAATTTATTCTTGTTAATCATAAAATTCGAGGAACGGATCCTTTATTTTGCATTGCGATACAATGTTATTTGGCGATACAGGGCTATTGGGCGATACAGGGTCATGCAAAACTTCTGCAAATTGTCAACAAATTCTAGTAAAGAAAATTGATTATTTTATGAAATTTAACGTATTGTATATTTGCATTGTCAATTCTGTTCTTGTCAGATGGGGCAAGGCAACCTTGGATGATGATGCGCTATCACACTTACTGCCTGGGGCTGTAACTCTTGTTTTTGAAAGACAACCGGAATTGAACAAAGAACTCAATCCGTACACAACTCTCGTTGGAATCCGAATCCCTGATAACGCATTCATCAGAGAACTCGCTTTGCATTGTGATGCACCATTAGCATTAACTAGCGCCAACAAAAGTTCCACGAAGAGTAGTTTAGATGTAAAGGTAATGTCTACTGATTGAACTTTTTTTATATTGTGCATTTGCTTATTTTGCTTTGGTTGAGCGATAGAACTTCAAAACTTGTAGCCTTAACAAGCAATCATGTATTTGATACTGCGTTTTGCGGTCAAGTTTTTGAATAACAAAAAGATGAGGTCGTTTAAGGTTTCTTATGATTTGTTTTTAATTTTATGACAATAAGAAATCGAATATAGTTATAGAACATTATTAAACAGCGCATGATACAACACAGAGAAAAACCTCTGTTTCGTTTGCTTTGTTTGAAACGGCAGTGAAACTTCAATAATTGTATTCAACACGATATGAAATGCACGAGAGGATATTGAAGTTCAAGAAATGCCGTTTATAATGGTATACGTTGCTCTATGGGATGCACGCAGGATGTCTTCTATATATTTCAATAAACTAAAACTTCCTCTATGTGAATATTTTGTAACTCTACTTGCACTTTCGGGCAATTCAAAGTTTAGACTTCAATAAATGCACGACGTTTTACAAGTTTGTACGACCATTTGAATTTAACATAGCCCAAGGAAAATCTGTGCACCCTCCCCCCAATGCTCTCTCCAAACTTTACCCTTATCCCATACCTCACACATAGCTTTGTTACGTCAGTAATACCACTGATTTTATGGCTTTAATTTTCAAAAGCAAAAACCCTAGTATTATCAGGTGTGAATGGACGTTAAATTGTCAGTCGGCATTCTGGTGTACAGGGTTTACAAGGAAGTTGGATGATGTCAGAAAGATGTTGAATTAGGAATGATAGAAACTTCCTTTTCCGGTTGTTACATGTCAGTTCTTCAGATTGTTCAGCAGGAATAATATTTTGATACATCATCTAATTCGACACCAATTATCAACATATAGGAATTTGAAAATCTTTGGGAACATTTGGCGATCGTATTTGACGGTGGAAAATTGGGAGATACTGAAGAATGCCGCAAGGGATCGACAGTTGTAAATTTATCTACGCCGGGAAAATATAAAATCATTCGTGATGGAAGGTCAGTATTGCCTTCAGCTAATTCTCCATGTGGAAATTCTGGATAGTATTGGATAAATGGAGATTAGGCGTATGCCTGTTTTGGCGGTCAGCACCTTGCGATTAACACATTCTAATTGTCGTTTTAGTGCATTATCAGAAACGATAGAAACACTACAAAATTTTGGATTATCGGAAGATATTCTGTAAATTTAGGAAAGGTAAGACTAAGCAACTTTTAGTAGCTCTATAAAGAGTCAAGTTACGTGTTTTGCAAAAGCGATAATTTTCTGTAAAGCTGTCTTTCTGATTTGGACTTAAAATTTGGCTGTATGACCTTCACGTGATATCTTTTTAAGAAATATGTTTTGTTGTTCAAAATTGATTGATAAGATTGCTCTGCGTTTTTTTTTTACTGAACTCAACTTTAATACAGGTGTATAGAAAAACTGAACTTTTGAGAAAACGTCGCTAAGTTAATCAGCGCATAAGCAGTATAGCGGATTACCCAGCAGGCTTATTAAGCCTACATGCCCGTGGTATCTACAAATAATTAGTGTTCAGTTTTTTTATTGAGGAAAATTGGCTTTCGTACTATTTACTGTTTAAATGCGCGATGCTCGGAACTCATGTAGTAGTGGCTTTGTCAGTTACAAACAAAAGCTAGGAAGTGCAAAAGCAATGGAGTGTAAGGAGTACGAACGTCGTCAAGAGACTGGACTTAGTGGGAGGAATAGATATCACCAGATCCGTAACGTTTTCATAGCCTACAGGCCCCGTAGCTAGTAATCAACTACTCTACGCATTAGGTTTACAATTGGTGGAATAAAAACATTTGGTGGAATAGGTTGTTAGACTTCCATTTTTTTAAGGATTATAGAAAAATTGCATTAAAAATCAAAAAATTCAAATATAACCCGCGCTCTGAGTGCCAAGCGTTTGCGTACGCATTAGCCGAATTTCCTGAAACTTTATCAGCGCGAACAACACGTGCTATATTTTATCTCTACGTGTTGTAGTTGTTTTTTATCAGTTGTCTGTTTGTGCTCGAGTTATTTCAAAACGTGCTTCTCAATAACACAGTTCTCATCCTAAAATTGGTTTTTGTTTGCGTCTTGCGACAATTTTAATGCCAGGTAAAACATTGTAAGTCCAACTAACTATTTGCACCAAATTTTTTTGCAAATCTTGCACGCTGATGAATTTAGCAACGTTCTCCTAACAGTTCAGATTTTTTTCTTATAGCTATACCCTGTAAAAATATGTGGGGTAGAAGTGGAATCTAAAACTTATGTTTGGTGCATTCGAACGAATGGTTTTATGTCCGCCATCGAAGGAATTCTCTTAAATTTTTCTTACCATTCACCAAAATTAATGTATAATGAATAAGGTTTAATGAAAATGTATCAGTAATGCAGAAGATGTCATTATTTCCAGTCTTTTCGCTCGTTACCAGAATATGTGAGCGCACGCTAAAGTATGAATCTAGACAAGAATGTCAATGTAGTAAAATCTGGCTTCATACAATTCTACATGATTTTAAATTTCCAATGTTAGGTTTGGCTAAAAAATTGAGCATTATCGACCGCTTTGTCGACATTTGCATTCATACAGAAAAGCACATGATTGACACAATCATAGCTCCACCATTTGGCGTAGCATTATTCTTCAGTTGGTCCTAAATGTTCGGTTTTTCGTGTTAGCTGCAAAGGAATTCATTTCGTACTTTACCGTATGCCTTGCGGACTCCTTTTTTTCGTTTTCAGTCTTTTTGTAATTGGAAATTTTCCTTCTTTCATCGCTCGTCCACGATTTTGGCGTATCAGCAAGGTGACGTGATTTCAAAGTCGAGCGTCCTAACGGCGAGGTACTCATGTCCGTTGAATTGTTCACATTTCGATTGTTGAGAGAGTTTACATCCATTGAGCTTGCTTTTCCTTCTTTCTGTTCGTCTTTCGTTCTAGCTTCCGCCTTTTTTCTGTCGTTCCCAGGGTTTTGGAGATCTGTTGTGAACTTAATATGACCTGAGTGAATGAATTAAAAAGAAATGAAATAAAAGTTAAATTTTATCTCTTACTATATAGAATCGATGGGAAAAGCAAAAATGGCAAAAGTTACAGTTTTTACATGAATGATTAACTTAGCTCCCAATAATGTCGGCAATTTGATTCTACATTTTGATTTTATTTGTATAATAATCAGAAATGATTATACAAGTTATGTTTGCATTATGCATATTTTAAATAATTTGATATAATGAATAGAAAACACACATGGTACGTTGTGGGATGATTTGGTGCGTTGATTGAATTCCGATTTTTGTCGGCGAATAGCGAGTGCTTCTTTGAACAGTACACTTTAACCAGTGCTTAACTTTGAGAGCATCCTCAAAACTATTTGTCTTCTATTAATAAAATCAAATTACATGAAGTACGAGTACCACATTCAATGATACACAAGTAATATGATTACTACTGATGATGACCAAATAAAGTTGAAACGTATAATCGAAATGTTTACATTATTTTGAGTTACCGTTACTGCGTATTTAACAAAAATACTCAGGGATCCCGAAAAACGAAGCTTTTTTTATTGAAAAATAAAAGATGTTTACCTGTGCAAGCTTATGCAAACCGAGGAGACCTCTGTGAGAACTCAAAAGCTGATCAGTGCAAGCCCGAGACCCCGAAGATCGAGGATTACGCCTGCTCGAGGGTTCTCACAAACGTCTCCGAGGGTTTGCATAAGCCAGTGAAAACACAAAAAGATCTTTTATTTCTTTTATAAAATAACAATTTTGCGAAACAAACAAATTCAAAAGAAACGTTTTAATTTTTTCTCTAACTTGTATCCATGATTGATTTGTAAATTCTCTTTAATTGTTGAGCTCAGTTCGATTTGCATGCACATGGTAATGCAAACACGGCTATAGACCATTCAGCGCACTCGTTTTAGGATTATTATCTGTATGGCAAATCAGTGCGGGAAATCACACATATGCCTGGGAACCAGTTGGATCTTTCCACTTTCTCATATTATCAGTGGCTTTTGTTCAGCGAATTAACTGAGAATAGTTCGCTGGCAATTTCTTGAAAACGTAAATTTTCCAAATTTCGTACGCTGTTTTCACAAAAAGGACCGGAGAAATTTTTGAATTTACCTGGCAATTTCCCTTTTGCCACATTTTTTGTATCGATGAGTTCATCCAAACATCCACTGCTGCTTTTTTGTACATTTGAATTCACGACAGGATTATTTTCGGCAGTTTTCAATTTCAGGGTGTCCGAAACCTTCGCTTTGAACAATTTATTACTATTAGTGAGCGTCGTATCTTTGGTAGTTGACTTAAGGGAAGGTATTGGGGAATATTGTTTGTCATTTTTTAATGCCTTTTCTTCGGTAAAGTTCCTTTTTTCGGTAATGTTCTTTTCCTCGGCAAGGTTCTTTTTCCCGATAACTTTCTTTTCTTCAATCAAGTTCTTTTCCGCCATAAAATTATTTTCTCTTGTTATATTCATGTTTCCAACAAACCTCTTTTCCCCGGTAAAGGTCTTATCTGCCGTAAAGTTCTTGTCTCTAGAGAAGCTCTTTTCCCCAGTAAAGTAGTGTTTCTCTCCCGTGAAGTTCTTGTTTCCAATAGAGTTTTTTTTCTCGGTAAAGTTTTTTTCTCCCGTTAAGTTCTGGTTTCCTGAAAAGTTTTTTACCCCAATAAAGTTCTTTTCTCCCGTAAAGTTTTTGTTTCCAGTAAAGTTCTTTTCCTCGATAAAGTTTTTTTCTCCCGTAAAATTCTTGTTTTCGGTGAAGTTTTTTTCCCCGAGTAAGTTCTTTTCCCTCGTAAACTTCTGTTTTGCTGTTGTATTAGTTATATATTTTGCGCCTATACCACCAATTTCCGAGCGGTTTACGACTACAACCGAAACGCACTTGTCCTTACTGTTTCCTGTTCCCCCCATTTCATTTTTGGATTGCGTCTTCGTGCTACCGGACTGACTTTTTAGAGTCCTGGGCACGAACTGCATTGTCGGTAAAGGGGACTGTTGCGAAATTGGGGAGCATCTTTTTGATGCCAATGGAATTTTTGTTGGAATGTTCTTCATACTGGAGGGTTGTCTGTCTTCAATGGCATAATTTTGAGTTGTGTCAGGAGTATGCGCTATCAGTCTTTGCGATGAACACGTGGTTGAGTGACTCAGATTTCCTTTGCTTTCCTGTCAAAAAATGCATTTATTTAGAGTAAAAGTAATAGTTCTTTCACATTTGTTTCTCGTCATTTTGTATGATATCTGCCTGTTGTGAGTCAACCAATAGGCGAAGCTTAACACTCGTTCATGGTCTTCCTATATGGGGTTAACCAACGGGACGTTTTCACTTTTTGAATTGTTGATATCATTGAAGTGAGAAGCATTTGCATTTTTTTACTGACAAGACTCAACGTGTTTATATGTCGAAAGCGATTTTGACAGCGTTTTTTACTGAATGCTACAAACAGAACTATGCTTGGTAGACATAAAATACATGCTCCAAGTGTTCTACTTGGTTTAAGTATTCTACATGCTGCAAATTTTCTACCTGTTCTAAGTATTCCACTCAAATCCAAGCATTCTACATACCTTCCGTAAGTTTTCTACCTTCTCCAAGTATTCTACCTAGTCCAATAATTCTACCTAGTCCAAGTATTCTACCTAGGCCAATAATTCTACATAGTCCAAGTATGCTATCTAGTCTTAGTATTCTACCTAGTCCAAGTATTCTACTTAGTCCAATAATTCTACCTAGTCTTAGTATTCTACCTAGTCCAAGTATTCTACCTAGTCCAATAATTCTACCTAGTCCAAGTATTCTACCTAGTCCAATAATTCTATCTAGTCCAAGTATTCTACCTTGTCCAATAATTCTACCTAGTCCAAGTATTCTAACTAGTCCAATAATTCTACCTAGTCCAAGTATTCTACCTAGTCCAATAATTCTACCTAGTCTAAGTACTCTACCTAGTCCAAGTATTCTTCCTAGTCCAATAATTCTACCTAGTCCAAGTATTCTACCTAGGCCAATAATTCTACATAGTCCAAGTATGCTATCTAGTCCAATAATTCTACCTAGTCCAAGTATTCTACCTAGTCCAATTATTCTACCTAGTCCAAGTATTCTACCTAATCCAAATATTCTACTTACTCCAAGTAGTCTAGTGCTCCAAGTATTCTATCTACATCAAGTATTCTACGTTCTTTTTACTTACTTCACGTTTCTCCCAAAGTAAATGTTTCAACGTACCTTGATTCCTTCAGTTAGCGTTTTCTTATCCTTACTTCCCAGATTTTCCGGCTGACTTTGTTCCCCATCAAACACGACGTGATCTTTTTTAGCGTCTGCATTTATTCTTAGCGCTCCTTCATCTTGAAATATGTGATGTTGTCGACCGGCTTGCTCTCGTTTAAGCATACCGGGAGAAACGGTTGTGCCTCGTTTCAATACGACTCCCTTCTCCGTATAGAGATGCGTTATGGTTCCTTTGGAGTTATCACCATTTCCTATGTGTGCCATTTTCTCTGGCATCTGTACCAATATTTCTTTGTTTTCGGTTTTTCTCGATTGCCTTTTTGTTTCTTCATTATTTAATACCCTTTTTGAATCGCTAAAATTTTTTAAATCCTGTTTGTCTCGAACTTTATGGCAAGTACTTGATGGAATGACCAAATTTCTCGAAATCTCCATGCTGGTCCTTCTTGGAGTGCTCGCAGCACTCGAGGTTGAATCGTCATGTTGCGCACGTCTTCGTCGAACTTTCGAGGATTTTCGCCGTTGTTGATTTCCTTCGATGAAGCCTTTCCTTCGACCTGTTCGCGGACTGCTCATGGAATAACGTGAACTGCTCGCCAAGTATCTGCTGCAACGACGTGCTGGCGAGACTTTCACGAGCGCCACTCGCTTTACCGTGCATAATTTGTTCTTGATGTCGATGTTTGGGTTCGTAGACGGAACCGACGCTGATGTCTGCGCATTGTTTGTACCTTGAGATTTTTCGTTGTTTTTCAACGCTTTCTTTTTTCCAATCATTGCCGTTTTAAAACACTTAAAGGGATTCTCCATTATTCCTGTTTTTGGCGAAGATTGCTTCACTGATTCCTTCTTTTGATTTTCATGAACGTCGTTTTTAGGCGACTTATATTCCAAGTGCGATGTTACCTCTGACTCTGTTGTTGCTTTTACCGCCGACTTGGGACAGATCAGCTTTCGCTTTTCTTTCTCGTAACGCTGTAAACGACGTACCAACAGATGGTATACACATGAATTTTTCGTCGCCCTGAAATATACATAAATCTTTAAATCATTTTATAGAGTAAACTTGTCATGCCCAAACCCTGTTTGTTTGAACACATTCACATTGACTTTGTTATGTTTACAATTCACACAGAAACGTACTTGTTTTGAATGACGTCACGTATTACGTCATCTACATTCAATTGCAACTGTTCCTCTACGTGATCCAAAATGCGGTCATCCAAGTCTTCTTCGCAAAGATAGTTGGGGCATGGCGCGAGTAAAATAGGATCGTCCGTTGTTATCCATGGGTGTCTCGCTGCTCCCAAGATGTTCAGACGCTCTTTGGGATCCGGATTAAGCAATCCATGAATCATATCTTTACAAGCTGAAAATTGGACGTGCGGACATAGATAGCATAAGTGGCTATGTGTATGTGGTCTTTATTTACACAAAGTATTGTGCCAGCATTTGCTTCAAAACAAGGAAAGAATTTCTTTCTTTCGAAAATCCGATTATCAATGATTACGTAGGAGCAAAAGTTTATGATTAAAATTTAGAATTAGCGCATTCAAAGATTAAAAGTGTAAAATAATCTCTGTTTTGCAGCTTAATCTTACCTTCCGATAGGTATTTGGGAACTGGATTCATCTGTCTTTTCAGCATCTTGCTGTACAGTGTCGTAATGTTGAATGGTTCTATTGTGTATGGTAAACGTCCTGTGAGCATAGCGTAAAGATTCACGCCACTAAAATGAGGAAAATACGATCAAATTTGTAAGAAATGACTTGGCTAACTTGCTAACTACTGAAACCAAGCAGCGGAATTGCGATGGGATTTTATTTTAAGCGCTTTTATAGATTTTGTTTTCTGACGTCATTGTTGCCCTTTTCGAGCAATTAGAATGGACATTGACAGGCTCTGATCTATTTTTGTATGGAAAAGTGGGAATCAGTGTGCTGAAATACTCTGGTGTGAACTCTCAATCGTTTTCCAAGTTAAGCGCGGGCCACACTATCGTCGAAATGCAACGAATTTCGTGACGAGTCGCTCGTCAACGAGAAAATATGACGATATGCACGAATTCGTCGCCGTTGAGCATGCACACCGAAATCGTCAACGAGTGACGAGTATTCGTTGCATTTCGACTCGTCACGAAATTCGTTGCATTTCGACGATAGTGTGGCCCGCGCTTTAGACTTAACTCCTGACTCCTCCAAGTACTTACATGCTCCAAACGTCAATCTGCGGTCCATAATCTTTGCGTACAAGAAGTTCGGGTGCGGCGTAGGCTGGTGAGCCACATTGTGTGCTGCAATGGTTCTCGGTATGCGGATCTTGTGAATAAATTGTGTTGCTCAGACCGAAATCTAGGTGTAGCGATTTACACAAGTTTTAGCTTACATGACGTTTTGTAAGGGACCTTGTCCAACCGTCTTACGACGAGTAAACTTTTGGGAAACTGCACTTTCGACAAAATGTACGAATATGACAGCAAGTATGCAAAATATTGATTTATACAGGGTGTGTAAAAAAAGTTGAGCCCTGAATTATTTCAGAACGCTTGATTTTTTACTAGTAAGAGAACTTTGTCAAAAATCGTTGCAAACAGGTCTTGCACACCGAAACTATAAATCGGAAGAACAAATTAATTAGCTCCACCGATTGCATTTGTTTGAAATTCAAGAGTTACAAAAGAATGCAAAGAATAAGAACAAAATAGCAAGTACTGGTTTTTTTTGGTGAATGTTTTTAACAGTAAGGCCGCGTAGCGAGCCTTCTGAAGCGATGGAGATTAACGAAACGAGACAGAGTTAGACGGTACAGTCAAGAAATGTCCCAAAGTTTATTATTATTACGTAGTAGTATAGTTTCTCGTGAGTAACGTGCACTCGCGAGTTTTTTGAAGACTGCAAGTAGCGCTCGTTCTTCGGACTCACGCTATTTCGCTGCTGTCTTTAAAAATGTGCATGTTTATCCTCAATTGCACTCGAAATTATACTATTACCTATGCTAATTAATTTTTGTGCGCGAGCCCGGTTTTGAAGGACCTTCAACAATAGTTCTCTCTCCTTTGTGAAAAAACTCGCGTTTTCAAAAATGGTAGGACCAAAGAACGTGAATGTACTTAGAATCACCAAATCTTGTTGCTTATTCCGAGCGCGTCTTATGTTACTTTTCCAAGAATCAACTTTTTTGATACACAAAATTTCCAGTAATGACATCTGTTTTCATACATTAATGAGTATAAATCGCTGCGAAATAGACATACCGATTATTTTTATATTCTTGTCGGCATCCAAAAGAAGATTTTCCACCTTCAAGTCTCTACAAGATATTATAGCCACAATAAGAGGCAACAATGACAGCGATTGTGCAATTTGAAATTGACCTGGCCATCCCGAGACAACTCGGACATAGTTGAAATTACCCTGCATTACTTTGACTTTAGTATAAATGCAACAATGTCGGATTCAGGGTCAGAACACAAATCCTCCATGCGAATACAACATGTTCATTGATAACCTTACCTATGAATAATACCAATACGATGCAAGTACTCAATCGCCGATATTATTTGTCTTGTGAATTTTCTCACTTCTTCTTCGTCGAGTTTTCTCCGTTTTACGATATAGTCCATGAGATCCCCTCCGTCTGCAAACTCGAACACGAGATAGTAGCATTGTCCTGTCTCGACGATCTCTAACAGTTGTACGATATGTGGATGGCGAATCATTTGTAGTAGTCTCGCTTCTCGTCGCATGTTCTTCGAGACATATCTGTCCTTCCGCGCGCGATTTTTGTCAATCATCTTGATGGCGACCTACGTTGTGGAAATAATTGCAGTAAAGGTCAGGAAAATTGTTTGGATAAAACCATCGTTTTTTTGTTTGATTTTCTTGCTAGTTTTTAGTCAAAATAGCCGAGGGATAACTGTATAATAGCAAGTGTGCATACAAAGCGATATTATGACGATTTATTGAATTAAAGAAGAGAATTTGATTATTTGATTATGACTTATTTTGTCTGAAGTCTTCTTATTCGCTCGTGTTATTAGATTTTCTTCTTTTGTCTTGTTGTCCGTATCTTTTTTCATTTTCCGTAAGGTGATAATTATTGTCCTTTTCTTCTCTTGTTTTGTTTTTCATCTCTTTTGCTGTTCGTGGGCTTTTTCTCATTTCACGAATTCAGTCGTTTCCAGTAGCGTGAAATATCAGTGCGCATGCGCAATGTATGAGTTGGTCTTTGACAAACATAATTCTGAGTTATTATAACTTTGGCCTGTTTCATACGTCGCATTTTGCATTAGCCAAATACATTCAAAACAAAAGATAATGAGGAATTTTTCTCATTTTCTTTTGTCTCTAATGCATTCGGCAAATTTAAAATCCGACGTATGAAACAGGCCTTTGTTGTTGTTGTGCCGAATAAACTTAGCAAATTCCTGTTGTACTTTGGTTGTGATGAACATAAAAAAAAATCTGGTATTTTTCTTCTAATTTATTGTCGTAATGGTGCTATTAAGAATCTTATGTTGGGCTATTAAGTTTATAATAGAATTTAAGGTCTGTTTTGTCGTTTTGCTTCGAATTCAAGTCAAAATTGATCTTCATTTTGAGAGTTCGTGTGCAATGTAAGAGTTGGATCTGCCTATTATAAGAAATTGTAAAAAAATGCTAGAAAATCCTGATTCCATGGCCACGAACCATGTTTTATTATATCGCTGGCTGGAACATGCTTGTCTTTCCTGGTGTTGACGTATGAAGATTTATGTCGGCACCTATTGTTTTTGAGCATTAACATGTTTACGAAACAATCGGTGTAAAAAACAACCCTTGCGGTCATTTTTAATGTCTTCTCAAAAATCAGACGTTTCATATTCCACCAAATGGCTCCCTATGACCAAAAAGGTCATTATGTCTTAAAATCTGATATCGACGATTTTCGTATGTACGCGTGATTCCATACCTGGGTTTCCTGCCAAAATTTTGTTCCAGTTGTGCAAATATTTCTATTTAATTTATCGCGTCCTCATTCGATTTGTATGTTTCACTGGTGGCCAACCTTATATTTGTCCTAAATATGGAGATCCTCATCAGTGATTTGTGTGTTCACAACATAAGTTGTTTTGTCGTTCATCATGCTACTAAGGTTGCCTGCAAAACCTCATGTCAGCAACCTCGTCGGAAAATTTTTTGATATATTCCTTCGACCATCAATTGATAAAGTATTATATTTACGAAATCCAAGTATTATTGTGGTAGATTAGCGAAAAATTGCTGCTTCTCGTTTGCACTCTGTGAAGAACTGGTTAGGGAGCGAAATTTTTGCGCGAAATAACATGATTCGTTGAATTTTGCTGTTTTTCGTTTTTATTGTAGTTTGGAGTAGTTTGGAGTTCTACTTTACGGAAAGCGAACTTTTTTTCGCGTGCTGAGAAATATTGCCTGTGGAACGAGTCACTTATTTACAATTCAAAAATCCTAAATATTGAAATTCGAAATAACTTAATTCTCTGTTAGAATTGACGAATATGACCTTGAAATATGCGACCGATTTTTATAATTGACAGGGTACAATAATCTTCAATGCAGTGCTAAGTCTCACAATTAATTCCAAGGATAAAAATCCAAAGCACATCTGTAAGCTTTTAAGATGTTTACACCTAGCGCTTATTGTTTTTACGCAATGTTGAAATATTGGGAAAAACTGATTTTTTAAACCTTCATGACTGCAAAATTGATGTCAAAAAAATTCTGTTTTTGTCGTTATGAGGATCGAAGATATTTTTAACGAGTGACGTTTTTTTCTTTTTCGATGTAATGTTGAACACATAGCCATGTGATATATGTTGGCTTATTTTAAATAGTAACAAATAATGAATTAAATATTATTTGTTACTATTTAAAAAAATCTTGGAAATTTGCTCCACTGTGCGGACATGTGGCTACCCAACCGAACATGCTGCATGTTGACCCTTTCGGGGGCGAATTTTTTTGAAAAGTTATTTGCCATTTTGTTTGGTGATTGTCGCACTTTTGCTGCACTACCACAGAAAAGGTTAATTGACTAAGATTAGGATGCTTTGTTCATCAGCAAATCAATATTCTTTGTTTCAGTGCATGATCACCATGCTTAGCCCACAGGCACATACATTACATATCTTTGCTTCCAGCACAAAAGCTTTTCTCCGCTGGGAATTTGATATAACTTCTGTAATAGCAGAGAATGTATAGTAATGCACCAGTGAGATTACTAGGTTAGCAAAGTGTTCAGGCATTAAAATTTCACAGTAGGCTGACTTTTTATGCACCGTTATGTATCATGGAGAAAAATTTCATGACGCTAAGAACTAGGACTACGCGCTGGCTATGCAATGTGGTCTCTTACGTTTTCTTATTCTATATTCTAAGGCAAATTTTTTATTTACAGTCTCCACACAATTTTTCAAATTTGACGTTTTACCGATATAGACCGTTTGCACGGTTCACAATGTTCAATTCATAGTGGAATGGAAGCTAAGAAAACATTGTCATTAGAACGTCATAATTTGTTTGTATCATGAACATTTTACTTGGTTTTGTTTCAACCGTATTGTCAGTGCATGGTTGGTCCAATAGTGGTTTCGCGCGCACCACGAGCCTAATATATCCATGTGTCAATTTTTTTTTTGTTTTTCAGATGTCACCGTTCAATCTATTTCCAAACACTTTTTAATTAAGAATGGCTTGAAAAAATGTCCCCCTGCATGTTAGTGCAATCATGTTAATGATGAACTGCGCCAAAATTTGCATTGCTACCCATCTGATGACAGAACACTAGCTATCTGAACGTTTTCACATTCCTCTTAACGACATTTTTGAGATGATTTACGAGCTTTAAATATCAAAGTGTTTTGTCAATCACATCGTTTTGTAATCGTCTGTAGGTTGGCAATAATTGCGCTTGTAAATTATAAATTTCATGTGGCCATTTGATGTCATCTATTTAAGCAATATTGTTTTTGAAACAATTCGTCACGATACGTCCAAGTTACACAGATTTTGTGTAAAAACAAATGTAATTTTAATTACTGTACAGCTCTACCGTACCTTATGTTAGCAGGACCAATATAATGTTGAAGTATTCAATCTCTCGAATTAATTTCGTTACTCAAAATTTTCAGTACATATCCTTGCCGTTGCTGTATAGTAAACCGTGTTTATTAAAAGAATTTATAGTATTAGTCATAATCAGCTCTTGTCATTAAAATTAGACAACCCAGCTGCTGAACGCATTTGGGGCTTATCATGTGGTTGTGACCTCCAGATTATGGGGCTATCTTTAAGGGATCATTGACCATATAGCTACACGTTTGTTAAGACTTCTTGAAAAGCAATCAATTTGCTCTCTCTGTCATCGATTTGTGTAATTGTGCAAAGGCCAGGATGTGTTACTCGATTGATATATGTTGATATATGTTTTCTAATGTTTCGCAATGAACTGCAAGTTTTGCAAATTATGTTACCTCAATACAACTAGAAATGCAAAAAGCAGACGAAGTCAAAGAGACAAGAAATTGTAGCTAAACAACCTGCGATATTTTCCCGAGAAAGCAACAAACGCTCAAAACGGTATTCTTCGTCATTGTTCCCCTATAGCTGTTAGCATTGCGCATGAGCAGCGGCTATCCTCCAAAAACGAGAAAATTTTTGCCGTGGAGTAGCTCAGTCCTCCCCACCATGCGAGAAACGTTTAATTAGGGGGCGCAAAAAGATCAATAATAGAAGGGGGGCATTTTCATTTAAGAAATGAAAGAAGTTTATTGTGTTTGCATAGGCTTGTGCAAACCGAGAAGACCTTTGAGAGAACAAGAGCGCTGATCATTGCAAGCCCAAGACTGAAGGTCGAGAGTTTACACTCGGAGGTTTGCATGAGCCAGTGGAAACACGAAAAACAACTTTTATTTTATTTACAAAATAAGAATAATGCAAATTGACAGTTTTAAAACAAATGTTATATTTTTTCGTTAATAATGTGATTGATTTGCAATTTCCCATGGATTGATTAATTGATTAATTTGATTGGTTGAGCTCAGACCAGTTTGCTCAGGCAAACACAGCTATAGACCAATGAGCACACGCGTTTTATTTTTTTATTTTATAAATATTCATATGTTATGATCCGTAATAACAATTAATTGAACAATGTATATATGAACATTACCCCCTGAATTATTGGCCGTCTGCGGTCTCTGATCATTCAGCCTTTCAGAAAGATGTATACTTTATGATTGAGAAAAAATTACCGGCGATACCAACGATTGTATTACAGTATTACTTACCGATTTACATGACTGAGGGGGGAAATGAGGTGGTCGCCCCCCGGCCACTTTTGGTCGTCCTATGTAAATATTTACGTTATTCAGTCATTATAAAAGCTATAGATTTCCAAAGAAAAATATAATACTAATGATCTGAAATTTACATGGCATAATCAAATTTGCGGGCTGACTGCGCAACTACTGGGAAAAACTAGCAGTAAAATAACAACTTCTAACCCTTTCCGTGTTATCCCATTCAAATTCCTTGAAAAACCACGAGAATAAACCTCTTGTATTTACTTAAGTATTTGTTCTCCTATTAAAACATTCGTTTCATTTCTGTAGATTAAATTATTACTGATGATGGCAATGATATGTGTGGCGTGTATTTTTGGACATGTGAGTACAGCGAAAGTGTTTGCAACGTTTGTCGTCAGAATTATTTGTACATCGTGGAGCGATTAATGCCAATAATAAAACTAGAAATGAAAAAAATAGGAATTTTTTGTTATGGGAAAAAACTTATCAAACTGTTGGTAGCGCAGCCAGCACCACTTTTTACTCTCGCTATGTAAATACTTTTGTATTCACTGACCGTGATAAAAATGGGTTTCTAAACAAATGAATAATGGTAATTCTTCATAATTTACAAAGAACGAAAAAAAATCTGCTGGCTGACTACGTTAGGACCGTTTCAAACGTCGCATTTTACATGAACCGATTGCATTAAAGAAAATGAGATAAAATGCTTCATCTTTTGTTTTAATTGCATTCGGCTCATGTACAATGCGACGTTTGAATCGGGCCTAACTGTAGAATTCTTTCATCCTACGCTTTAGGCGATTCGAGCAAACAAATGGCAATGATTATTAAAAATTGCATAGCTTCTGTTACGAGTACTTTATTTAGGCGCATTGAATTGTCTTAATATCGTGCATGTTTGTACCTCGGTCTCCAAACCGCCCCAGTTAATCCTACGAAAATATTTGTTTGGACTTATAATTGTGCGCACATTTTATAGGTCATGGGAATATTGCCTAGTAAGACAAGAGCTTATCGTGTTTATGCGATGTAATCAGGTCTCATTCAAACTATGGTTCAAATTATGACTGCGTTTTTTACATTTTTAAAGACCGAATGTGTATAGATAAGACCTTTGGAGAAACCTTGTTTATTCGAGTGCGACGACCATTATAATGCCAACCCCTCTCTCACAAATTTAGTGAGGAAGGATAAAATGCAAAGATGAGAAATAAAGAGATAAGCGCTGTGATCATGGCTTCGACCCATTCAAATTATGACAATGTTGGCATTGTAATAACGCATTGATGCACCAAGTAATAGATGTCTTGTAGTTGCAGGGGTCGCAAGCGACACGCTATCTTTAATATGACGTTGTATGACCACTTCGAAAACACCTATTTTGATTATGCATAATTATGAGGGTGCGTTAGTGCACGTATTGTTTTTGTGGATGGGTGATCTGTTCTGTGTTGACAGGAACTATTGCTCTGTTTGTTTATATTGATAGCAATTGCTTCCGATTTCATGTGCTACTTCACTTCAAGTTGAAAACATTGCGGTAAATTATTCGCTTTCTGAGCAGCGGCAATTTTCAAATTAGGTTGTAGTACGCAGTACCCGAGATTTTTGGAGTCTGTCCTACTTAAGTGAGACGATAACGTGCAAATCGGCCATGTTTAGCTTTAATCTTTATTTCATCTAATTTCATTTCGAGATCTTCCATGTCTAATGCAATTATTTTTTTTTGAAAGTGACCCTTTTTTTCCCGCGTAGGATTTTACAGCTTTGTAAATGATGCAGAAAGACAACATATGTAAATTGAATTGCTTATACGGATGGTCAAGTCATTTAGTACTGTACAAAATGGTGTGAACATGGAACTTCATTTGAGTTGAATCGCTTGATTTGTGTATTGTAACGATGTCTTCATACTCGTGTCGATGTAAAAATTATATAGCTTGTGCTCATTTAGTCGAAATGGCCATCTCGACTAGCCATCTTTTTTCAGTCGATACATACATAATCAAATTGAAAAAACAAGGTTGTGAGAGGATTTTTCAATTAAAGCGGTCCTTCTTTGAAAGATTTGCAACCGAATGCAGATCTTAGGATTACATGTGTGAATATTCTCATGTTTTTTTTTATGGTGTTTTGACGAGGTCTTTTGATCCAATTAGGTTGGGGTGATCGAATTCCGCGCGTATTATGTTAATTTGTGCCAGTCGCAGTGCGTCAGAGTGAATACGTATTTTGCATCAATTGCGTGTTGAGCATGGACAAATACAGCTGTGAAATGACGAGCGACAAATATGACAGCAACTCGTGCTGTTCGCGTTGTCTTAAACCGCACAATTACAGTAAAAGTCCAATGCATTTGCCGTGATCTAACAAATGCTAACGAGAGCAGACAAAATTTTGTCAACATTGTGGAGGAATGCGTAGTTATGTTTTATGTCGGTGCTGTCGTTGAAACATATTGTTGGCAAAGATTCGCGTAATCTCGTGGCAACATCCTTTTCCGATACATAGATACGACAATAAAGCATGACAATGCACATTATCTCGGGTTGTCGTACCTAGAAAAGTTCTCAATTTAATGAAACGCTGATCGAATGATTTTCCCGACTGAGCATGTACAGATTCACAATTACATCATGTCGGAATTTCACATGTTATTATTTCCTTAATTTACGATAAAGAATTAATTACTTGTCTTTGCTATTTTATCGTTCTAAAAGAGCATTTATATCGTCTATCGACTTCGGTTTATATTTTAATTACACATCTGATTTTGTGAAGCTGATTGCCTACTCATTTCATCATAAATACAACCAGGAGGGCTTCAAGACTCGACTTAAAGACGAAGTGACGAAATACGCGGCGTCTCGAGGATGACGACCGAAATAGGTCGCGCCGTCTGAAGAAAAAATTATATCATTTGCAACAACTGTACGCTCACGAAACGATTTATTTTCCAACAAATTGCCCGATGTTAATCTATTTCTGCTTTGTTACCAAAATGACTTAATGCAAATAGGATGTAAAGTTACTGCTTAATTATTTCAAAGCAAAATTTGAGCTTTTCTAATGCATCGTCAGAGAATTTATAAACGGCAGCTATGGGCCTCATTTTCATCGACATACTTTGCCATCATCGCTGTGCTGCTGAACGTTAACATCTCTCTAATAATACTATATGTGTTGATGGCCTGTCGTAAGATGAATGCTTAGCGACAAGATCAAACAGAGTTATGCACTCATTGTAGTTAACGTCGGCGAACATCGCGAAGTGATCAATGAGGATGTTAATTTTTGCGGATTGCACACGAGTTTTGCCATTCCTGACGTGTTATAACGTTATTTATTTTGTAATGCGCATGGTGTATTCAACAGTGTAAATTTTACTGATGAAGGTATTTTATGAAAGAAAGTTGTTACAACAGAACAATACCTTCTCGCCTGTTAAAACGTGAAAAGCTTCCTTGACCTTTGCGAACGATCCTTCTCCGACTGTTCGGCCCAGTAAATAGTTGCCTACTCGTTTGCATTGCGCGTATTTTCTAATATCTTCGCGCGAAACGTTTGTAACTGTCGATGGTAGCTCGTCCTCTTCTGATTTCACCATGTTCGCACCATTCAAAGCGGTAATGGAGGCCCTTTTTAGGACCGTTTCACGACGATTAGTCAACAAAGACATAAAGAGACGTACGCATCAAGCCGTATCGTCTATGGGAATCATGTAGGTGATGTTGCTCTTAATGACGAGTAATAGGAACTCTAATCATGAGGGAAATATGATTATCATCTGACACTGGCTACTGGGTAAAAACTGGAGTATCCGTCAAAGCATCGCTAAGTTCTTTCATCACAGGATAAAATGAAAATCTCAGGATGCCATTAATACTACGTCACAGCGGTTATCTGGGAAGTCGAGCTTCATGTTCTTAACATGTGACCGAGGACTCCTTTACCTTATTTGAAGGTTTGAAGGAAATGCCATTGGCAAATGACTTTCGATGTACTTCGGATATTAAAATTGAAACGATTTTTTATCTCCGATAACACCGATGTATTTTTATAGAAATGGGATGAAGATAGTTGGGGCATCTTCAAAGTGCATAAGTCGCGAAATTTTTTGTTGTTCATATAAAAGATCTCAAAAAACTGCAATGGACTTTTTAACATTAATGTTTGAAACCTTTGGATTTATCGAAGTCTTTGTGATATGTAAGTTAGGAAAGGTATGTTTGGGCGTTTCCGAATTAACATATTTGTTATTTGCGTTGAGTTTAGCTAAAAATAAATATGCTTTATGTTAGTCCCGTCACAGTATAGAAACAAACAGTAATACCACTCTATAGAAATTTTTTGTGTAGCGCATATTTTATTACGCTTGTAATTAGCAAAGTAGCAGCCAGTCAATTGCTTTTTTCGAGCAATGGGAGGGCAGAGATGGCTAGCCGCAGCCAGTAATCTAATTAAATGTACAGCACCAAGTTTGCAGAGTGGAGTGAGACTAGTGTATGTTTCTATACTGTGGTCCCGTTTCAAACGTCGAGCTTTACATATGACGATGCATCGATCACAAAAGATGATGAGGAATTTCACCTCATTTTCTTTTGTTTTTATTATGTTCGACGTGTGTAAAGTTTGACGTTTGAAACAGGCCCTCAGTCGGCGATCTATGGCAAGCCAAAGCAGACAAAAGTGTTCGAGTTTTACACGCAATAGTTGAGTTTTATATACTATAGTTCAAAAAAAATACTTAATACTATAATATTTAAAACTCAACCATTGCGTGTAAAACTCGATACACTTTCGTCCGCTTTGGCTTGCCATAGTGATCGGTTTCAGTAAAAATACAATAGTTTAGAGAAAACAAAAGCAGGTTCCTAGTGTAACAAATTAAAACATATGATTTTAAGATATGTAAATTAAGAAAAGATAGAACACAAATTCTTCAATTTACACATCACTAAAGCTTCTATAATTCCAGACGTAAACATGTAAAGAATGCTATGATAGAAAGTCCATTACAGTTTTAGGGGATCTTTTATTTATGAAACAATTAAAAATTTTGTGTCATAGTCATTTTTTTGAGAATAAGTTTGCAGCAATTTTGTTGTTCAGAGATTTTTCGCTTTTTCCCCAGGGATGAACATGACAATAGAGAAAGCAGTCATGTTGGTGTACCAAACAAAACAACTTTATTAAAATTCTTTTCAATTCAGAAATGAAAGATGATTACTGTGTTTTCATTCACAGGTGTATGCTAACCGAGGAAATCGACCTTCTTTCTCAAGTTTCCACTGATCTCGAGTTCTCGTAAACGTCTCTGAGGTTCGCATAAACCAAGGCAAACATGAAGAATATCTTTCATTTCATTTATAAAATAACAACCGTGCGAAGAAGATAAATTTAAAACAAATGTTTTAATTCTTTCCTGTAACGTGTATAGATGATTGATTTGTAAGTTCTCTTTGATTGATTTAATTTATTGTGCTCCATTGGTTGAGCTCAGATCAGTTTGCACAGGCTAATACAAGCTCAGCTATAGACCAATCAGTGCACGCGTTTTATAATTGGTTCACCAACATGGCGGCCATGATATCATTGTCAGGTGAAAACGCTGTTGGATAGCAGCCATAAACCACGCCAAACAACAATCTAGATATTTATCAGAAGCGGATTTTTTTGTTTATGAAAAACTTTTCACAATCTTCTTTTCATTGACAAGTATGACGAAATACGGCAGCAAAACAAGACCAAAGGGTTCGTATATTGCTAAAGTAACGAAATTCAAACACTTTTCAACGACTTTCAAGGAAATACTTTGAAAAATTTAAGGACAAGAAACACTTTGTGTTGCACAAAGAGCACAACTAAAGTGAGGAAACATTAAAAACATCAAAATTAAAACAAAAAAATTTTTTCTAATGAATCGAGAGCAAATGCTGTGTTTTCATATGACTTGAAGGCTGCCATGTTGTTAGATTACTTCAAAGTTTTGAACTTAACCATTTAGCTCACGATTTACTTTTTTATACAGTAAAAGGTTAAGATACATTTTCAACTTCACTTTTGAAAAGAAAGTAGTGTGGTGACATTTTACAAAAATTCTACCCAAAAATTTGATTTCAAGCACTTTCGAACACATTTTACTGTATTTTTGTACTTTTAAGGCCTTGAATTTTTAACTTAAATTCAAGAACGTTCAAGGACATTAGAGAACATACGAGGACATTCAAGTTTTGTACAAACCCTGCAAGACGCCAAGAAAGCAATAATGAACACACTCTCGATCTAAAGTCATTTTTGATTTTTTGTATATTAGAAGACAAGCCATTTTATATACCTTACTTGTATTAAAATTCGCGCAGTACTAGAATTCGCGCAGCGCTGAGTGCGCGAATTTTAGTACTGCGCGAAATATAATCCGCGCGAAAAGCTTTGTAGTGTAATATGAGACATTCATTGTTGGTTATGCAAATCAGTTGTTTTATTAACGCATATACATATTGACATATGCTTATAGTTGTCCTGGTAACATTAAAAATCAAAAATGTCTTCATTTTCATCCTGTACAATTTCAGTCGGGATATTCTCAGGTTCTACGTAGTATTCCGTCACGAATGCCTGCATTTTGCTGTATATCCTAAAACTTGCATTGTTCTGCATGACTGTTAGGGTAATAGGAACCTCCAAGCCTCCTTGTGGTAATGGGGATCGACGAAGTTTGATGTCACACACACATGCTTCTATGTTGCCCCCATATTCAAAAAAGAACTTGCAAAATCGGGAAATCTCTCGAGGCAAATGTCCGACCAGTGACAATGGTTCAATCTTGCCTCTGATTATGGTAAACAGACCAATAGCATATTTGATTTTGGTAAACAGACCAATAGCACATTTGAACTGTAGCTAAACTTTTGTTTGACTTATAAAGTATATTGTTAGGCAATATCATTTATTACATTTTTTAGTTCTTGTTGGGACAGTGAACTCACGCTTTATTTTGAAGCCATTTTTAAGGCCACCCAATCGCTTTTTTGATGAATATTGAGGTATTTCTTAATAAAGAAAGCTCAATATAAATGCGTTAATTATTAATAGTTCTTTTGAACAAACCAAAAAGAACGAGCACATAAATCTACTTGCGCGAATTTAAAGCTGCGCGAATAATTGTCAACAAAGTGCGCGAAATTAAATCGCGCGAATTTAAAGCTTAGCGAAAATGAGTACGACTCGAATTTTAATACAAGTAAGGTAATTTTAAAATTTGTTAACGGGTATGTGTGCATTTTATTTCGTGATAATGTGAAATTTTTGGCATTTCACCACACATAAGTCCGAGGTACAAACGAGATGTATTCAGGGGAATACAGTCCCTCTGTAATCGTGGCAATTTTGTCCTTGGGTTCAGGAAGAACGGTAGCAAGACCAGTTTTGTACGCATGCTCGGCAACTTTCGCGGCAATTTTCACTGAAACTTGACGAATATCTGCAAGCGGTGGATATATACATCCTTTTAATAGCTGCTCCTCCGAAACCTGACTTGCCAGGCTCTAAACGATAGTACACGTAGAAGTCAATGTTTTTGAGCTCTGCTTCCCTTTATACTAACTTATTCACTGAGTCACAAAAACCGCCATTTTGAAAAGCTTGAAACTAATTGTACATAGGAAAATACAGTGTGTACAAAAAATATATAACACTTTTGGAATGCTTAGTAGACTATAAATTTAGCTCAAAGATTGTGTTAGTGTGGGTACTTAAGCATTCTCACTTCAAATTAGCACTAAAAAAAACAGACGGAAAATTAGACCTCGAAAAACGGGAGAGTGGTTTTCAGAAACAGCATTTTTAAGGAACGTGGTGTAGAAATTAATTTTGTTCTCATGAAACGAAGGTTTGCGCCTTGGTTTCCAAAGTATGACAAATTCCAAAAATTTGAGGAAAAGTTAAGTCTGCCGTGTAGATGTGTTAATTTGGGTTATTATCTATTTTAACTCACAAATTGCATGTACTTTTTTGTGCACCAGTCTTCAAAATGCGGTTTCTATAAGTCACTTTCCCGTTTTTCGAGGTTGAATTTTCTATTTGTTTTTAATGTTAAATTGAACTGAGGATGTGAAAATACCGGTACTAACACAAATCAACTTAGCATTTACAAACTGCTCATCTTTTTTACACACACCCTGTACATGTACTCGCTGTATACATTACTCAATACCCAGAAAGACTTATGATACCTTTGCAGCCTCCAGGAAAATGCTTTCAGAGACCCTTTGTGCCCCGGATACAATGGTACCAAGTGCAACACCGGGAAAGATGTAGCAATTATTTCCCTGACCGGGAGTGAACTGGAGTCCATCCGCAAGAGTGACCGATGAAAATGGACTACCACTTGCGAATACGCACTTTCCCTAAAATTGAGCATGTTGTTAAATGTGCACATTGCATGGTGACTGGAGTTTTCACGAAAAATTAGCCTTTCCACATGAAATTTTGGTATCATTTGTCACCTTCGTCCATGTATACGCCTGTTCCGCACTACATTCCGATTTCGAAGTTGGATTACTTAGAGCGAAGATAACTGGACGGTCGTTAAGACTTGCCATTGTACGACATACGTCCTCGTTAAATGAGCCGGGAACAGCAGCAACTCCTAAACAAGATACCGACATTGAACTTGGTCAGCCTCCGTATGTGTGCATTATAGGATATACCGTAGAGTTTCGAAAGTGTCCGCGCGTGCTACTTTCGAAATTAGTGTCTTCAAAGGGGGGCTGCTTTCATGCGTTTAGTTTCAGAGTGCGCTTAGTTACGAGTCGTTACTTTCAGCATCGGTTAACTTCAAGAGTTAACTCTTAATCCACGCTTTATTAACGGTATTTTTCAATGCGTTTCAGTAAAGTTGTCGTGCCTGACACAAATGTACATGAACGTTTTATTTGGATGATGAAGAATAAATGTTGTAAAGCACTAGAAACTTCTATGAAGAGGCGGTTACTTTGGAGAGGGCGGTTACTTTAGAAGGAGCGGCTACTTTCGCGACTCTTCGGTAAATACTTAAAAAGACAGCTGCAATCAACGGGGGCGGTTACTTTGACGGGAAGGGTATTTTCGAGACTCTAAGATAGTAAACGACTTATCCGACGTAAGATAAAAACCATAACTCACCAATAAGAACAGATGGCTTGATGGCGTTCACAGCGTCAAGTAAATTGTCAATGTAGCCAGTTTCGTGGGCGTATTTTAACTTTGTCTCTGTTAACCCTCCCACGGTTCTATCCTGGAATAGATTATGCAGCAAACTTTTGCTACCAAATGAAATAACCAGAGAATTTTTACTTTGCTTGAATATGCAAAGCAATAGAAGGAGCTTGACATCAATTTACAGAGTTTTCATTTCTTTTCAAGCAATTCAATAAAGTCATTCCATACACGGGGGCGAAACTAGAACGCTAATTGGAGGGGGGTGGGTAAGTATTCATATATTCAGCTCTGCCCTACTGACATCTTTTGAAATTAAATTTGCAAACAAAAGAAATTAGCAGGGCAGAGCTGAATATATGAATATATACCCCCACACACCAATTAACGTCCTAGTTTCGCCCCTGTCCATACAGTGCATAAGTGCCTATATCAGGGTCAGGGAAATAGCTTCTTTAGATAGTTAATTGGTTTTGAGAACGTTTGCTATACATTTAAAAAGTCGAAAATTTTATATTAATGGCCTTTTCGGGCCTAGAAGTAGGTGACTCGGCGCCGAATGTGAAGTACACATGAGAAAACGCTCGCTTCGTAAAGTATAAACGCCGTATAGTGGAAAAAATGGCGTCTGAACAGTTGTACTTTTCAAACTTTTATTGTTTACTAGGAACCTGTATCATGAAAGCTATATCTTTATTCTTTAATACATGTGTTCACCTATATGCACGTCACTTTCTGCACTGAGTCAACAACTTCTAGGTCCAAAAAGCCCCTGAATATAACATTTTTGTCCTATAAAATATATTCCAAATGTTCTTTAAACCATTTCAACTATATAAAAGAAGTCTTTTCCCTGACCCTGATATAGGCACTTCAATAATTCTCAATCCCAGGAATTACTGAAAATGTTATAATTTGAATACATGATGAACTTGACTCAAGCCTCTCGGTTAACCCTCAACAATTCCAATAATTTATAGAAGATGTAAAATTTATTGGCTACAAATTTCGGATCAAGTCGAGGGTCAAGTGTTCCTTGAGATCTTAGAAAACTTTTGCTACCGATCATTTGTGTTTACATGAATGACAGACACTTAGACAGGCTGCTTAAAGATCGATACCCTAAAACCTTGGTAGAAGGCAGTTTAGCGGACACCAGAGGCGCCTACGTGCGAAGTGCGGACTCGTATTGTTATTAATTAGCAAGAATACACAAATTCGTGGTACGTTTGATTGTTCGAAGCACATGAGAAGGCCATAAGACAATGAAAATTTCCCGCTGCTTATCGCTCTCGGCCACTGTATTTTTTGGACAGCGACAGAGGTGTGCGCTAAACTGCAGTAGCCTCACTGGACACGTACTTTGACAACGAGTCCTTTCGAATCAATCAATGATATTTTCCCTCTAGCTTCATTTTCGTCAAGTCCTTCTTCCTTCATCGCGAGTACTAGCAAATTTGAAATGCCAATAGCTGCCTAAACAAAACAAAAACACGATGATGGTAATATTTAGAATGATAAAGTATTGGAATGATAAATAATTTCTGATTACAAATCCAAAGTTATGACGGCATACATTTTGTTTTTCCCAAATCTAAAGCTTGACCTAATATAAACATGCTGACCACAAGTAGACCTCGCAATAAATGCAAACATATCTTACCATATTCGATGTATGCTTAGTTAACCGGATCACAACAATGACCTGGAACTAAATCTGCTAAATATCTGGTTCGTGGCAATTGTATAGTTATGAATGTGGCAAACCGCCGTCTTCTAAGGTGGCAACTGACGATATTTACGACTAATATCTGCTTTTCTTGAGTTGATGTAGAGTTGGAAAGTAGAGTGACTTGGTTTGTTTTTTAAAATTTTTGGTAAGATTGGTTTTTTAAACCTTCTTTTAGCTTATTTTTCATTTTGAGTTTTGCTTTTTTCTACCTTTCAAGATGGCGTTGTTACACATTTTGTTTACACACCCCAGCAAACGTTCTCACACAATTTGTTTTACACGATCCAGCAAGCGTTCTTACATGTTTTGTTTTACACATCCCAGCAAACGTTCTCACACATTTTGTTTTAAACTATTCGCCAAGCATTCTTACATGTTTTGTTTTACACAACCCAGCAAACGTTCTCACACATTTTGTTTTACACGCCCCAGATAACGTTCTTAAACATTTTGTTTTATACACCGTGTGCAACGTAGAAAGAATTACCTCGCCTGCTCCCAAAAACACAAATGTATTATCCGAAAGTCGATTTTTCTTTGATAATCGTTGACTTGCAAGTACCCCTGCAACAGCAACAGCTGCGGTACCTACAAATCCAGAATGGCAGGCTTGAGACTCTGGAAGTGCTGTAATTTGACATAAGATTACCGCATGTAAGTCACAACCCCTATGTTTTGACGTTGGATTATGAGCGCAAGCTATCACTGCGAGCTTTGAAACTGTAAGCTAATACAAATCAGTTCATGCATAATTGTATAGAGTAGAAACTTCGAGAATTTCAAAACGTTAAAATTAGCTGATTTTTCCTGCGTCGTTATAGAGTGTTTCCATGCGAAGTCGAAGCGGCCATGTTGGACTATTAAGGGCAGATTACATGGGCGAGTTGTCCCGTCTTGGCGAGTTGACCCGGTTATCCGAGTTGACTCCGTACTCAGTTTAATGAGTAAAAACAACAGCTGTGAAGCAGTATGTGTGATTATGGCTCACAAGTATCAAAAAATACATTTGGTCCAGCAAAGTCGACAAAACAGATAGGCATTCATGCATTATTACTAAAAATTGCCTTTCCCTACAGGTCAACACCTTTTATGTAATTGCAATTTTTACTCGTTCGGCGAGTTGACCCATTTTAAGCGGACAACTCGCCCCATGTAATCGGTCCCTTTCATGAAAGTGCCGATGCTCAACAGAGCATGAAATTTACATGAATTCTTTAAACTAACTATATGGCGTTTTCGCCCAACATGGCGACCAATGAAAACACCTTTTTTAATTATTGACCAATTATCTTCGGTGTTTCATCTTGTTTTCTGCGCCAAAAACTGCTTTTACTTCAAATCAAAACTTTTCAACGACCAGAAAAATAAATTTCAGTTGGTTCGACGGAACTGAACTTCCGAAGGGATACTCTTTCACATCACCAACCTTGAATATCGTCGTTGAAAGTGCAAATCTTTGAACGATACTTTTCAAGGAAATGAAACGCGTTGTGATTGCCAAAGTCTTCGAATTGAATAAGAGTGTTCTTACCAAACCTTCAAAAATGCATTTTTCATTAAACGAGAGAAGAACTAGCAATGATTTTTTTTTCATATCGTCACCTGTCTGTCAAGGCATGAATCGTCTCGTCAATTAATTCATTATATTCTTCTCCCCTAACTCTTTTTTCTCGTATTCCAACATAAAATGGATCACCCAGCAGTTCCTACGACACGAGTATCAAGTCATTACATCAAATTTATTACAAAATTTACGAGTTTGTACAACTAATGTTCGTCTTATTTTCTTTTTTTACCTCTTCTTACATTGGTACACAATACATTATCAGTTCGTATTTTTGGTAATATGAAGAATGCTCTCGTTTTTCGTTATTGATTTATCACTACCCTCACTGACACAAATAATCTTAATTTATGTTTTATGCAGTGTAAAGACTGTTCTCATTCTCTGTTCATTCATCACTACCTACACTGTGACACACATTATCTTAGTTTATATTTTAGGTAGTGAAAGACTGTTCTTGTTCTCTGTTGTTCATTCATCACTACCTACACTGACACACGTTATCTTAGTTTATATTTTAGGTAGTGAAAGACTGTTCTTGTTCTCTGTTCTTTCATCACTATCATCTTCAACAATCGTTATCGTAGTCAAAATTTTAGTAAATACTGCTGACTGTTCTCACAATCTCATTCAGCACAAGCATACCAGGGTCTATTCACAAACTTCATTAAGATGAACCTGATTGTTAGTTCCAACATCTATCTGTATAGGCAGACACATTGCAGGATCAATGCCGGCGCATGCCGTACACAGAGCAAGTTTGCCCACAGGAATACCCATTCCATGGCAACCCAGATCGCCTAGACCAAGAATTCGTTCTCCATCTGTCATCACAACCAACTATTTAATAATAAAATGATATTTACTTGACTATGAAAGCCTTCTTATATCCAAACTTAAAACCCTCTCTTAACACCCAAGGCAACTCACTTAATTCCGTCATCTAAACTTCCTACTCCCCTCACATGTAATTTAACACCCTGTAATATATGCTTGTATTTAAAACCTCGTGTATATAATTTATCTCAAATAATCTGAAGTTGTCTTTCTTTATTTTATTATTGTGATGGCTTTTTTAAAAGTCTTATGTTGGGCTATTATGTTCATATTGAAAATTCGCTTTCCGCCTGGCAAATCTCAGGCCACGATTGTAAATGATCAAACTGAATACAGACATAATGACATAAGTTCATGTGAAACAAATTCCTCTTGTTCATGATTGAGAAGGCTGAGACGACGAGTCGTCAACAATTGAGAGGCATTAGTTCTTTAACACTATGCGATTATATAAAAGCACAATTAAGAACTTACTTTGACATTTTGCTCCGGCCAGTTTCCAACAAGTTGATTAACATGCCCTTTGTCTTTGATTGATATGAACAAGCCTCTGCAACGAAGTCAACAAAATACATAATTACTGGACTAGTTTTAATTATTGAAAAATATACCATTCACAAGTTTGATGGTCAGCTAAATGTTGCCATTATTGTTACAGTTATTGTTGTAATTACTGTCTTACATATGTTGACATGGCCATTTCACAAAGAAGACTTTAGACAAAAATGATGCAGGTTTGTAAATATGATATTATAGTTTAAATCATTTGACAATGCTGAAATTTTTCTGAGAATAATCATTTAAGGGTATAATGGGGGAAATGGCAGAGCCAGGCTGCAAATTTGGTCAGGCATTCTGTGTCCATTTACTGTAAAAACAATTTCTTTCTAAAGAAATGAATAATGATAATGCTTTGAATCCAATTTACAGAGCAGAACCAACTACTGAGTGCGAAAAGATGGGGAGGGGAGAGACATGTTTGAACAGGATACCTTCAGGTAATCAATATCCCTAAATACATTCATAATTACATGTCATGATTGAAGCAATTAGGCAGTCAAACCTAATTGGTAACAGATGTTCTATTAACAATTTTTTTGATGCTTTGTGTAATAAAACTGTCATTTTTCTTTTTTTATTGTAATCTCTAACTATATTCCTGCACATGTCATGGATGGATTTCATATTTTTTTACAGGAGGGTGCTAAATATTTTGGGGAGGTGAGCTGTTAAATAAGTAGCATACAACAAAGTAAGAGAGTAAGAACTTTAGAGGGGATTGGAAAGTGTAGCTAGCAAAAGGTAGTGTAAAGTTGAAATATTGCTCAGAAAAGTCACTGCACACTTGTTTTTCTAAAAAAATTGTGGGTTAACTGCTTCTTAAGGGTGTAAAAACTTTTTATTATGGGGGGAGGTGCAAAATGAAATTTGGGTGATGGCATTCCCCAAAAAATATATCCATGGTATATATTATAAATGAAGCCATTGATTATAAAGCATTTACCCAGCTTTAAATCAAACCAACCACATGTCTTAGCATGACTACATATGATATTGTGCATATCTGCACACATAGTAACATCCAGAAAAAATTTATTTTACATGATACATACTTTGGACTGGTGAAAATCTCTCCATATTTCTGGCAAGCTTTTCCCACAGTTGGTGTGTACACAACAGGCATCAACTCCACCAGATTGTCCATAAGCACTCTGTAGAAAAGCCGCTCATTTCTTTGAAGGAGAGCCATTAGATCTAGGTATTTATGCAAATCACTCTCCTTGCGAGAGAGTTGCAACATTATTCGTTGTGCTTGCAACTCCTGATTACCAAGCGTCGGTGGCAACAAGCCATGAATGCCCAATATCTGTCGCTCTTCCAAAGGAAAGCCTGTGCCCTTCATGTGATGGAAGATCATTAGTCATTACTATAGGAACACTGTTACTCGAGCTTGCTCAATGCATGAAATGCTTTGAAAGCAAGTTTAAAAGCTTGGCAACATAGCATCAAAGTGGCAAGCATTGATTTGCACAAAAGAATCGCAATATTGGCAGATGCTCATCTCTTTGAGGCAGGAGAAAACACGAGAACAGTGTAGGGTTGGAGGTGTTATACCCTCCCCCCCTGAAGGTTTTGTGAGTTTATCCAGAAACTGATATAGAACAAACAAGTTGGTCGTATTAAAATGATGGGCAGCCCTTTCAAACACAGACCCTAGAAAAGTCGATTACAAAACGTAGAATAATACACCTCAGATGAAACAACAATGAACGAAGTACAGTCACGAGACTAGGTTAGCGAAAAAATCAGTGAAACATGGCATATTTTATAATTAAACCCCAAGCAACAATGCCGATAGCCGTTATAATTCTCACGGTGAATCATTCAGATGACGCAGATTGAAGTAAATGCGACCGCATCACATTATAATATTAGGCGATTTAAAAATCTTCGCGAATAGTCGCTTCCGCTTTATAACCCTAAATCCGAAGGGCGAATTGCCAAAATGTTTCAGCTAATGGACAAATTAATTTTTTGATTTAGAAATTCTTTAAAATATACGAATTCTAATGAATATATCATGCGACAAACCTTGTTTAATCGTGGGTCTCGCATAATATCCGCTGCTTGAATGGAAGGGATTTTTGACATGTATCTTTGCGCCGTCCGTGAACATTTAGCCAAACCATTGCCCCAAAGCAAACTGCATTTCGCGTTGTTCATGCTTTCTTCGCTCCTGTAGCGTGAAGACATGTTTACGTACCGTTTAGCTTGTTATAGCGACTTATTTGACAAAGCTAATGGTATGGCAATTGGCAATAAAGCATGTACTCTAAGCTAGAACCCCACACCAAATTCACATAAGTAATTGAGTGGCCTAAGGTGATGAGTATGTTTGCTCCTGGCTATTGTAAAGTTGTAATAAGATCACAAAGTGTCACTCATTGAAATTTTAGATTTTTTTACTCACTTTGGACTTTTATTATTGTGGCATAAAAATAACATGGATAACTGCTCAATGTGGGTATGGAGTAAATTAAAGTGTTAAACTTGTGTGCAAAAGTACAAATCTCAAGCGTTTTTCAATTTTTCATGTGTTATCTTGAAGATACACATTATTTCGATCATTGATGGAAGGTAAGTCGCTATCGTGGATAGCCAAGAGACCGTTTTTAAACTGAAGACAAGCCAGTTAGCTAACCTGCAATAAACCCTGCCTCGTGCCAGTAAAATACAGAAACTCCTATCTTTATAGGTTCTCAAAAACATAGAATTCTTAGGACCGATGTCAATCCAAGTCCTCTCTTTGGTTACTTTTGTTGGATTTGACAAGACAGACATTTAACGTCGATTGCCACAAGATTTTCATGTACTACTTGCCCGAAAAAGGAACTTTTCTGTAAGGCAAAAGCCGAAAGGCTAATCTGTGGAAACTCGTCTGAAAAATTAATGTGTTTAACTTTTTAATTACCTTTTTAAGTACAAGTACAGCGTTAATTATTTGTACGAAGCGTTAATTGTTCCATTCATTACATTTTTAATTCTACTACGTCATCAGCTATGGTCGTGTCAGAGTTGTACGAGAGAGCATACGCATGCGCAAGTTAGCCAGTTGTGTACGTCTTGTCCCAAGCGAAGCTACGGAAAAATTTAGGAAGGATATTTATTCATTATAATCCTTCCCATCCATAATACAATTTCTCACAGGATCTTCTAAAAAGGGTACAATCGCTAATTACAGATAAGTTTATCGTTTTCCTAACGTTATTGTTCATAACTTTTGTTCCATTTATATAGAAACAATTAAAGTATGTCATCCGAATCATTAACCGATGACGAGCACGCCGTGTCTGAATTTTATGAAATCAGCGCGCCGCAACGGCCTGATAGTGCTCCCATTAGCGGTGAGTCACGTTTATACTCATTGCTTTCGGCTATGGAGGCTAACATGTCAGAAACGAATAAATATCTGAAAGGTATATTTGACGAGCATAATGCCGCCAAAAAGCGACCACGTGCGTCTATTGAAAACAATGAATTATTGATAATAGACGAAGGCGAACAGCATGAGCACTCGGCCCCAAAGAGGGCAAAAATTGCCACAAAGTCTGGGCACAATTCTGACGGCAATGACCGCTCATTTGACCAGCAAAGTCCTGAGTCTGAAAGTACTGAGGGAAACTCTGAGATTGTGCATGAATCAGACGATACTTTGAGTTTATTCGGAGGACCAGAAATTGATTCAGAAATTGAAAACGCGGTCGATAACGATGATCTTCTTTCTGAAATTGCTCAAACACTATCTTCTAAGGAGCAAACCGGGCCCCCCATTTCAGAAAAATTTGCAAAAATCATAAACGCCAAGCTTAGCGAAGATTTTGACGTTACCAAATTAAAAGAAATTCTTAATAAGTACCCTCGGCCTAAAAATTGCGAGCAAATGTATGTGCCGAGAATAAATCAAGAAATATGGCAAAAAATGAAGCCATTTACAAAAAAAGGGGATATCAAAATGGCGAATCTACAAGATTCCACCATCAAAGGTTTATCAGGGCTTGCTTGTAGCATTGACAACCTTTTACAATGCAGGGAAAATAAGACAATTCCAAATTATAGAGCTCTTATACCAACACTGCTTGATGTAACTGCTTTATTTGGCCTTGTATGCAAAGAATTTTCATACAAGCGCAAAGAGGCAATTCGGCCCATACTTCATCCTGATTTTAAACCGCTCTGTGCAAGGACTCACAAAGTGGGCCCTCTTTTGTTTGGGGAAGACCTAGCAAAATGTGCTCATAATATTCGAAGCTCTAGTAAGACAGTAATGAATCTTATACCCTGGCCAACAAACTATTTTTACAAAACGGTTTTCATCAACCCAATCACAGGCACGCAAGCCTTTTTTATACCAACAAGGGAGGGCACAGTTCCCTCCCAGAAAACCCCAAAACTTCCAGAACCGGAAAACATTCACAAAGAACTAGAGTTATTAAAAAATCAGGTAACACAATTTTCAGAATTTGTTGAGCATGTACTTAAACCTTATTTGACCAGAAAAGTTAATTCATTTCAGGCTGGTCAAATTAAACTATGCCACAATGAATGGGCAAAGCTTACTACAGACCCCGATATTCTTGAGATGGTTTCAGGGGCAAAAATTTCTTTTAAAGGTCTTAAACCAGTTCAGCACCAGTCTCCTCCTAACTCTCTTCCTAAACAAGGAAAAAGCGAAATCGATGAAGCTATTCAGGCATTGAGAGATAAAGGAGTAATTATTCCTAGTAAATTTGATTCTACTGAATTTGTATCACCTATCTTTACCACTCCTAAAAAGGATGGTGGCGTCCGCCTGATTTTAAATTTAAAGAAACTAAATGAATTGGTCGAGAACTTTCATTTTAAGATGGAAAATATCCACACTGTACTTAAACTTATCACAAAAGATTGCTGGATGGCCTCTTTAGATTTAAAAGATGCCTACTATAGCCAACCTGTCCATCCAGAATCTCAAAAGTTCTTAAAATTCCTTTACAAAGGAAAATTTTACCAATATACAGCATTTCCTAATGGCCTCTCCTCTTGCCCGAGGAAATTTACTAAGCTACTTAAACCAGTTCTGGCCACATTACGTGTAAAAGGTCACATTGTCATATACATCAATGATTTACTCCTGGTAGGCTGTTCCTATGAAAAGTGCCTTGACACAATTATACAAACCTTAATTTTATTAGAGAAGCTTGGTTTTGTCATTCACCCATTGAAATCTGCATTTATTCCAGTACAAGAAATAACTTTTCTTGGTTTTTTAATAAATTCACGAACCATGACAATTCAACTTGCCAGTAGTAAAAAAGAAAAATTGCTCTCCCTTATTAAAGCAATTCTAGCGCCCGCTAAAGTTCGGATTAGAGAGGTGGCTCAGGTAATTGGTCATATAGTATCAAGCCTTCCAGCAGTGGAATTTGGACCGCTTTACTATCGAAAGCTTGAGAAAGATAAAACTTTAGCATTATCACAAAACAAAGGCAATTTTGAATCGTTTATGATTATTTCCGATGAATCCAAAGCAGAGTTGAAATGGTGGCTAAAAAATTTAAAGGACTCTTTTAAATACATTCTATCTATACCAGTTGACATCGTCCTCTATTCAGATGCATCTCTGACTGGTTGGGGCCGCCCTAGGAAAGAGTACACTGGAGGAAACTGGTGCAAACATGAAACTGAATATCACATCAATATTCTAGAAATGAAAGCCGTACTATTTGCGCTAAAATCGTTTCTTTCTAATCTAAAAAATAAACATGTTAAAATGATGGTAGACAATAGTACTGCAGTGTTTGTCATAAACAATATGGGCACTAGTCATAGTGTCATGTTAAATACTACAGCATTAGAAATCTGGGAATTTTGCATAATGCACAAGATCAAAATATCTGCCGCACATTTACCAGGGTCAAAAAATGTAATTGCGGATAGAGTCAAGAAAATTGTACCGTGAAGGCGAATGGAGGTTAAATCCCGTTTGTATCAAGATTGCCATAAGCAAGTTTAATTTCCAGCCTGAAATTGACTTATTCGCTTCACGACTAAACAAACAGTTTAATCAATACTGCTCTTATCGATCAGACCCTGTGGCAACATATATTGATGCCTTCTCCATCCCGTGGAACAACTTAAAATTTTATTGTTTCCCTCCTTTCAGCTGCATCTTACAAACTGTTCAAAAAATTCTACAGGAAAAAGCCACAGGCATTTTGGTAATACCAAATTGGCCAGCACAACCTTGGTATCCCCTAATCGAACCAATACTTTTACAACCTCCTCATGTTTGTCCACTGTCGCAAAACCTGCTCAAACTACAAGCTGCACCAACAGAAGTGCATCCACTAGTAAAAAAGCTCGAGTTGAAAATATGTCTTGTGTCAGGCAACAACTTACGTCAATAGGTGTCTCTCCAAGTTCAGCAGAGATAATCATGGCCTCTTGGAGAAAGGGAACAAAAACCCAATACCAAACTTATATAACTAAATGGAGTCAATTTTGTGTTGCTACAAAATGTGAATTTTTTAATCCCTCTATTACCACAATCATTCAATTTTTAACTAACCTTTTTCATTCAGGGCTATCTTACTCTGCTATAAATTCTGCACGCAGTGCATTATCTGCCATATGCCAGACCAACAATCACACTATTCCATTTGGGCAACATCCTTTAGTGAAAAGATTCATGAAGGGTATATTTGAATTAAGACCTACATTCCCTCGCTACAATTCTATTTGGGATGTTAATATTGTGTTTAATTACTTAAGGAAACAACCCCCTATACATGAGTTAACATTAAAAGATCTTACTATTCGATTAACGTTCCTTCTTCTAATACTAAGTGGAAAACGAGGGCAAACTATCCACCTGCTAAATTTAACCGACATGGATCTATCTGAATCGAAATGTGTATTTTCAATCCGAGAAAAAATCAAAACAACTAGACTTGGTCATCATATTGCTCCTATTACATATGAAGCCTACCCTCATGAACCAGAACTCTGCATTGTACGACACCTGAAGGAATACATTGAACGAACTAACGAATTGCGCAGTTCTAATTGTAAAAAACTTTTAATAAGCTTTATAAAACCGCATCAAGCGGTTTCCCGGAATACTATCTCACGTTGGTGTAAAACATTAAACGCTGCAGGTATTGACACCAAAGAGTTTGGCAGTCACAGCACTCGAGCTGCATCCGCTTCATTTGCTGCAACACAAGTAGGGGATAAGACGAAAATTGTTGAATCGATTGGCTGGTCGAATGCAACCACTTTTCAGACATTTTACAATAAACCTATTAAGAAAACTTTTAATCTAGGTTCCACCATTTTACGGCAAAACGAAATTAGCTAAATCGTTATCTTTGGTGGAAAAATTTAAATTTTAAATATAATCAATGTATGTAAAATTTGCCACCATCTCTTTTTCTGTGGTTAACCTTTTTTGCAAGCAAACTACTTTGTTAATAGACACATTACATCCTGACTCCATTGCTTGCTGTGAAATCTCGTACAACTCTGACACGACCATAGCTGATGACGTAGTAGAATTTAAAAATTAAACGAAACTTACCTTAAGTTGAAGTTTGATTTGAATTCTACAAGTCATCAGCGGGGAGTGGAAGAGTTGTACGAGAGAACATACGCATGCGCAAGTTAGCCAGATTTCAAAGCCAGCCGGAATCCATTGCAAGAGTGGAAGAGTTTGAGGTGGGTAAAATTCAATTTGGGAATGGGCGTACAACTCTTCAACTCCCCGCTGATGACTTGTAGAATTCAAATCAAACTTCAACTTAAGGTAAGTTTCGTTTAATTTTTAAATTTTGTTTCGTCATTAACAAAAATAATTACTCCTCTCTAAAATCTATACCCCAATCTTCTTATCGTCGCAGTAGGACATAAAGGAAATTTCTCGCTAAAGTCCACTAATTTCCACTTTACTTTTCCATGTTTTCTCCGGTGACTACCAACTTTATTCGGAACTGATTTCTCCAGGGGCGTAGCGTGATATTTTGAACAGAAGGGTGCAAGGCTCAAATTTACTGACGAACACAAAGTACTTAGAGAGCAAATTTGGTGATTTAATACATTCAGAGGTCTAATATTAAACCATAGTATAGATTTTTGGGGTAGCGCATATCTTATTATGTGTGTGATTTCCATAGAGACAACCAGTAAATTGCATTTCTGACCAATAGGAGAACTGAGGTGACTTTGTTGCGCTTCACCGACCACTTCCATATAGCTTGCGGGGCTTAATACCCACACACCCCTGTATATTGCGCCCCTCGCCTCGGATATGTCTTATCGTAAAACACAACTCATAGAATGTTCAAAAACTTCAGATCTGTTTCGTTACATATACTTACATCTAACAAAAGCGTAACTGGAACGTTACTTTGGGAGGTGCATATTCATACATTCCATTGTGCCCTAGTGATTTCTTTTGAAAGTGATTTGAAATTCAAAAGAAATCAGGGCACAACTGAATATATGAATATACACCCCCCTCCCAATTAACGCTCTAGTTACGCCTCTGACATCTATTTGACCCAAAAAAAACTTTCTCAGAAAAAGCCCATATAGAATTTCAAATTCCCAAACCTCGAAATTAGTTTATTTTCTTCTGGGGCGCAGCCGTATCTTCTGTTTTGAAGAGCTCACTTAAACTTTCCACACATAGATCAAGCGTATCAATTGTCGTATCAAATTTTTCCTTTGTTATTTCACGTGGACTTTCAAGTTAATTGACAAAGGACAAAGGTCAAAACGTCGAAGACGTACGACCCACTTTTATAAAACGATTTTAGGAGGGCTTTTCAAGAGTCTCGCGGCCTTACCCAAGTACCACAGTGCTAGGGGAGGGTTTTAGATTTATACTATTCCACTTTAAAGTTAATTTTAGCTTTCCCCCAAAAAAATTAAAAGGCTACGCAGTTCGCAGTTCGTGAAAGTTGGAAGATCTTGATTCAATGCAAGTTTCACAAAGCATTACTTAAGTTCTAAACATTCCTTTTCAAGTTTAGAATTATTTTCTTCTTAAATTATACCATGAAAATGCTTTATAACGATAAACAATTTTGCAAGAATTTACTCTATAAGCGGTGTACGTACGTGTCAAAAACAGTCAATAACCTCCCGTCATGTGACCTGCTGTATTGCCCAAACATATACCAAGATGGCTGTTTATCGCTTTCACATAATACAGATGTGGCGCATAAAAAATCGTATCTTTTTATAACGTATGACATTCAAGAATATTCGACAAGTCGTTTATCAACACATATGGATCCTCTAGGTGCAATTTCTCAGGTAGTTGATGGACTAAATTTGCCCGGATGGAATGCTTTCATTCCACCAAACTACCCGTCACCATCGAATGTTGTTGCTTCAATATTTCCCGTTAGACAAGACTTGAATGAAAAAGTCACACTATGGTAAGTGTGGAGTATGGGTTTTTATATAATCATCTATTTAATTTCATCGAAAGAAAAGAAAAAGGGGTTAAGATTTTGCTTGCGATTTGATAGTTGTCGTTGACAGACCGCCAATTGACATTGTTTAGAATTCATTTATTTTGCCGTTCTACTGTCGTTTTTGAGAGATACGTAATTTTATACTCGCGTCTACAATTATATGTTTACGTTTAAAAATATTTCTTTCGAAAATCTCTAAACGATGATATATGTTTAGCAAAACAGTGTATAATGAACTTGAATGAGGATCCATATTGCATCAGTAATCAGTTTTTATCTGGGCAGCTACAGGTCAACTGCGTCCTTTTCGTGTTTAAAATTGTTTGGAATTCCTTAAATTACGTCAAGGGATCTTAAAATTAATTTTCACATGTTTTGTTGAAAGTGTTTGGCCAAATTCTGTTCATCCCGACTATTGTTTTCTCCTTCCTGTTGGATGTTTCATTCAAATCAAGTGAAAGAACCAATTTTTGATTTCATTACCAGTAGCCATTTCATGTTTTCTCATTTTTTGTTCAATTAGCTTGTTTTAAAACTAGTTGAGGCAATAGAAAACCATGAAATGCCCTTTATGGTGTAACTAGTATATGTAAATTGTTAATATTGCAGAAGTTTAAGCATGTATTTTTTGCCATTGTTAAAACTCCAATATTCACATTAACATGTTTTTTCTAATTTCAACCAATGAAGGATTGGTGATAACAGACATCTATTAAAGTTTGAATTTTAATAATTGGTTAGAACAATCAACCAACCAAGCAATTAATAATTGGTTAAAACAATCATTCAACCTTCAAACAACTCTTCCCAAAGGATGTTTAAATGACGGACAGAAGCATTTTGTGATGCTCTAAATGTTGTTAAACCACATGTCTGTCACATTTGCCCTGTGACTCTAATAATCTGATATTGTAATGTCATTTCCAGCTTGCAAGCTCTTGTGCTTTAAATTTTTCAACACAAATTCAATTTTGTTCACTTGCAGTTCTCAGGAAATACAAAATTGTTAATACATATAAATATTTGAACCACAAGGTGTTCTTTTTCCTTTTTTTATCAATTGATTAGTTTGTAATGTGTATACAAATAGCTAATGTAAGAGTTTAATAGCTTCTCATGCTGAGTTTTTGAAAGTAAATGAGCTTTGTGCTAAATTTAAACCATTTAAATTTAATCTAATGCTTCTATGATAGTTCGGTTTTTCCTTTGACTTTGCCCAATTTTTCGAATTTCCATAATTCTCAACTTTGTCTTGTGAATGTTTTCAACATAGGAAAACTGCAATTACTTTCAACGTTGCTAATTGTATGATTTTATCAGTTGGGAATTTTATGGCAACATCTCTTGACAACAGTTTTGCTTTTTTTTTAAGTTGTCCTTACCTTGTAAGTGAAAAATTACCTGAAAGTATAATCTATGATTTCATTATTATTAGCTATGAAAAACATTGTCTTGAAATAAAGGCTTTGAACTACTTTTTGCGAGAGCAGATATCAGTGACTATGTCAACTTTAAAATTTTATGATTGACAAGTATCAAACTTTCAAAGAAATCATCAAATTCCTTAGAACCATTAAAGTATCCTTGCTTTGCTTATGAAAGAAGCCTAGGCATCCTTTGAAACGTGTGAATTCTGGTATATTTTACTGTAGCTTTCCTTAGTGGAAACAATGTAGCTGTAACTGTTTTAATTTCACATGAAATACGCCATGATTTACTGCAAAAACATGACAGCAGCACTTATTTGTTGCCAATTACTAAGTATATTTATCCTTTGTGAAATTTGTCCGTACTTGACTAGCATAAATAAGTATTTATTTTTTGGATGTTTGTATTTACAAAAAGCAAAAGTTGACTGAGTGCAATATAATGTTTTTAAGTATGCAAGAAAACAAAACTAGCTGTTTTGCCACATGTGTTTCAGGAATGGTGACATCACAGCTCTTAGAGTTGATGCAATTGTCAACCCTAGTAATGAAACCCTCGATGATAAGAATCCAGTCAGTAATCATATCCATCGAGCAGCCGGTCCTGAACTATTGACATACTGCAAGAAGGAAATAAGAGGTATCTTCAATGATGGAACTTGAATTTACTTTATTGCACAAGATAAACTGGTATATTAAAAATTGTTTTTGAAGGCAATAATCATGTTTTAATAAATTTGGAAAATTATATTGTCAATGGTATCATGCCTGCTTCGGTTTCACTAATTGAATTGTATTGGTTTATTGAATGTAATTGGTTTATTAGTATCTCTTAGTTTGCCTAAAGTGTGTTTCTCTGTTCCAGGAAAGTTAATGTGTTTTCATGTTCTGGTAAAGTGAATTTGTTTCTATGTTTTAGGAAAGTAAATGTGTTTTTATGTTCTAGGAAAGTTAATGTGTTTTTATGTTCCAGGAAAGTTAATGTGTTTTTATGTTCCAGGAAGGTTAATGTGTTTTTATGTTCCAGGAAAGTTAATGTGTTTTTATGTTCCAGGAAGGTTAATGTATTTTTATGTTCCAGAAAGGTTAATGTATTTTTGTTCCAGGAAAGTTAATGTGTTTTTATGTTCCAGGAAAGTTAATGTGTTTTATGTTCCAGGAAGGTTAATGTGTTTTTATGTTCCAGGAAGGTTAATGTATTTTTATGTTCCAGGAAGGTTAATGTGTTTTTATGTTCCAGGAAGGTTAATGTGTTTCTATGTATCAGGAAATTTGATATGTTTTTATATAACGCAAAAGTTAATGTGCCGTCATTTACCAATTAGTTCAATGTAGTCACGAACTGTGTTTTTGGTCTGCTGTTTTACCTTGATGTTTGTTGATCGCTGACGGCTGAACGCAAACTCTTATATTCGCATACATCTGGTCGTGTCGTTGACAATGTTAATCCAACATTTTGCCTTATGTCTGTGCACAGTATGTTATGACAAACATGAAACTAGTTCTAGTATCTGCTTATCTAAGCAATGTTACGCTTGCTTAACTTAAACTATCGTTCAACATGTGAACAATGAATAGAGACATTTGTTTATCAGAGAGAAAGATCTACGGTGATTTTTAGCGAGGGTGATTTCGTAGATCTGTTCTGCAACTTTTTATGTGTCGATATGTTTTATACTATTTTCTTAAAATGAGATTCTGAATTAATATTTTGTGGAGAAATTAACTCTCTCTCTTCCGCCAACCATTCTGGCGAAATTGCATTCTCCTCGCTCCAACTCCCCCCTCAGCCCAATCTTTGATGTTGGTAAACCATACTGGATTTTCCTTTAGTTAGCAGTGCCTTCATCTGTTGCATGTTTTTGACATAATTTGGCAAAAGCTTTTGGCGTTCTTGTATCTGTTATTCATATCAATTATTTTTATGATATTTTAGTATGTCGTACAGGCGAAGCAAAACTTACTCAAGGATATAAACTTCCAGCAAGGTTTGTTGTTTGAATAGAATTTAAATTTACAACGGTAAATATTCAAGGATGGATAATGCTTTTGTAATGATTTTGTAGTCATATCCTAAAGTCTTTTCAACGTGATCTCAAAATTTGATTTAAAGCTTTCTCGGTTCTTTCTTTACCGAAGTTTGTTATGTTTTTATGTTCGTTATTTTTGAAGTACATTTATGTTTCAAGTCTTGAGATGTGATTGGTCGATGGCGACGAGTCATTTGCTTTGTACTAAGTCTGGAAGAAAATTAAGATCTTAAGATTAAAATATTTTAAATAAACAATCCTGAGAATTATTTGTCGTAAAATTATGATTGCCGCAAAGGCCACCTTTTTTTTTCTCTTGAAATAATTCTTCTGAAATAAATTTTGTGTTTGACTCTCACATGATCATTATATCAACTCCAGTTTTTGTTTTTTTGCAACTAATTTGTTACTGACAGATAATAGGTGCAAAGTAATGCAGATATCACATTCGATAGATTATTACACAAATTATCACATGAGAGTGTTTATTTGTCCTGTTTTGTCATGTTTGTAGCTTGAGGGATATATATATATCCTAAGGTGGTCGATTTATTTAGTAAACAGTGTTTCCTTTTTCTCTTGAAATTCCATTTTACAAAATTTCAATCAGCCAGATCATTACATAATTAACTTGGAAGCCTGACCGTCCTATGGAAATTAAGATCATTAGGCATTTCTCGTTCCTTTAGATTTGTATTGTTTTCAAAGCGAACAAATACCGTTTTAGCCCGACCAAATTTGCGGACGGGCAATGGTCTTGATAATCTTTGAAATGTTCTTATGTATAATTTCCACATTTTTGCCTAACAAGGAAAAATTAACCAATGATAAATCGATTTCTTAAGGCACGTCATTCACACCGTGGGCCCACGATACAATACAAAATACCAAACAGCGGCTGATAGTGCGTTGTACTTCTGCTACAGAAACAGTATGTTGATTGTAAGGTAAGTGGGATACTACGCCGGGGTTCAATTTATGCGAAATATGAAGCCTGCGTCGACTCGTGTTATTGTGTTTCTGTTAACAACAATTTACCTTTTCTGTAGACTTTATGAATTTTGTTGATATGTTAGTGTATTTTGTACGATGATTGGAGAAATAAATTAAATGGTTTGAATCCTAGAGTATCGCTACATATTTGTAGATGTAGATCGTCCAGGTTTGTAAAGTCGTGAGAAGAACTGTTAATGTTGATATTGATCGACGTTTCGACAAACTTAGCGGTAGTCATCTTCAGAGTCAAGTAAGGCGTAATTTGTACTTTTTGTCCTCACTTTACGCTGAGAATGATTACTACTAAAGTTGTCGAAAATTCTGTCAACATCAACACCAACATTCCTTCTTACCTGGACTATCTACGTTTACAAACATATAATTGAAGTGCTTTTTCATACTCAAAGTATTTACCAAATGGTGTTTGCACATGTTTACGTCGTTACACGACTGGCGAGCGAAAATTTAAACAAGAGCAATCGTCTATTTACTGCAAGTAGTGTTTCATCTTGCAAAAGTCTCGAAACATCCCAAGTGATTACATAGTGCAATCCTGTGCTTGGACCAATTTGACGATAGCGAAATTTAGCAAACACGACTTATCGTCTACGATGGCGTGAAATATATGGCCAGGTCATTTTTACGCCATTTTGTTGACGTCCTAGAGAATGGTGACGATACGTCGTGTTTGCTAAATTTGTCTATTATCTACTTTAATCCTGTCGTCAATTACAGGGAAAGAAAGCTGGCTTCTGTTGCTTTTCCTGTTGTGTATTCACCAAAACGAGGATTTCCTCCGGAACCTGGATGTCATCTTGCAATTCGTAAGTAATTTTCTCTTCGTAATAAACAGATTTTTATTGTAGGACGCGACGTCCTGGTAATTAATGCATCCCTGATAATAAATTAGCAATGATTAACTATAAACTTGAGCTTCACATATTCATTTTGAATTTTTGAGATAGAGCTTCATCATGTTTATTCCCGTATTTATTCTTATGTATTTAATCTTTGTGTGCATCGTTCTTTAAAGGTACCATCAGAAGATTCTTGGAACATTATGGCGATGGTGTAGATCGAGTGGTTTTCGTTGTTTCCGGTTCCAATGAGGTATTCTTTTTTGTTTTCGAACTCGTCTCTGTTTTTTACATATTTGAATTATTTTGTGTCTTTGTTTCTTGATTTCAAATCGTGTACACTGACCATATAGTAGCTATAGTTTCGTGGGAACATCATTTTCACCATAACAAGATATGGTGTATACGTACCATAGATGTATTATTGATGCATGCTTAGCGCACGTGTGGCCCGCGTCTTATATCCAATATAGCGAAACATCAAGGCAAAACTAATGTATAGGAGGTCCCAAGAAAACGGAAGCTGTACAATTAATAATTTGTGCGTTTAAAGGAAATCTGCATTAGATAATTTCGTCTGCAATGGCTATTTGTTCCGTTTATTTGTTCATGTTCGTTGCCATTTATGGAAAATACGATTACGTTTTTGTGGCTGTTATAACTCAGTTGATATCGCTTAGATTTCACGAAGCTTATGCGTTATTAATTTGAGACGAACATCAGTGTATACAATGCTTTTAACTTGTTTTGCTTTAAATACTTCACAAATCCTACGTAATCCCAGAGGTGTATTGCTGTCAAGTTCATTAAACTGTTTTAAATGCTGGATACATTATTGTGCATCATTATTTCAGCAAAACATACGTAATTAATTTATGTGGATTCGGGGGGGCACCGTGTAGATTGTGTGACAAATATTAGGATTATCACAGGTTTTGCTAAGGTTTCTTTCGAATATTCATCCGATCAAGTTTTATAAGAAAGAGAAACGATGAGGTCAATTTAGCATGTGTTTAACGAATGTAATGAAACTGAGAAAAATAGAGCAAGATGGTCACGTGATCCATTCTTGCGTTTCATTGCAAGAAATACTCAGTGCCATTTTAAGATCTAGCATGTCGAGCTTAAATGGGGTATCGTGTTTTTAAAACGTATATTATTTGTTTACTTCATGTTAATATCATAGCTGAGATCTATGAACACATGATACACATGGCATTAGGCATAAATTGACCTTAATACTTTAAGTTTATTTGTTTGTTTGAAACCGATGAGGAAGAATCCATCACCTCTGAAAGATACTCATAGATATGTCTATTCTATGATTGATGGTTCCTATCGACTAAAGATAAATGAGGTTAGTTGATTTAAAGTGCCTATATCACCCTCAGGAATAATATCACCAAGACGAAAATTTGATCTTCCTTGAGTTTTTTGGGTCTCAAAGTTGGCTTTTTTCGTGTTTGACCGTGAGGTGCTGTGACTGGGTCTAGTTCACCGGACGTGACGTACATTGGAAAGCACGCTGCTTTTGAACGCTGTAGTTTATAACGAAGTCAAGTAATTTATTTTTTAATAAACTTGAGTTATATTTTGCACTTTGTTATTGATTCACACTGTATTTCTATAACGTTAAAAAGAATCTTGGTCTCCAATGTACGTCACGTCCGTTGAACTAGACCCAGTCACTTCACCTCACGATCAAACACGAAATAAGCCAACAAAAGACCCCCCCAAAAGTCAAGGAAGATCAAATTTTCGTCATATAAAATAAATTGCAAATGATCGTAAAATAGTCGACTTTGTCAAACTAGACAATTTCTCTGAGGGTGATATAGGCATTTTAAGCTAATTTTAGCTGTATTTTTGGCTAGTACTAAACCATTATGTTTCACTGAATATAGACAAATAGCGATCGCTAGATGCTTGTGCGACTGAATTAGAGTAACAGACTGCACTAGGCATGTACTGTATTAAACTATAACATGCCATCATACCAAACCATTTGCTGCATTCCTTCCACTCAATTTCCTTGACATATTTAAGTCCTGGGCTTGTGACCGGTATAGTCGCTTTAGAAGTTAACGGACGAAATTCAAGGCATCATTTATACTCAATCAAAGAATTCAGCTTTTTGGAATTTCCATCTTTCATTTGTAACTTAATATAATCAAGCGACAATAATGCGTCAAATTTCAAGTACTAAACACTACGTTCAAGCATGTTATAGTTTAGTGCTCACCTCGTAGAATTTGTTACTCTAAATTTATTTTATTTTTAATGGAAAGTGTACAATGTAATTCTATTTTTTCTTTTTCTAAAGAAACCTTATTGTTAATACAAAAGAGAAGAAGTGCGAAAAGTCATTTTTGTGATAAAATCCATATTGCCCTCTTCTTTCGCCATTGTCGACAATGTCGACATCTCATGTAGACTCACAATTTTCTCAGAGTTTCTCTTTCTTTATTGAACGGGATAATCTTTCGAAAAACCTTTCTTGATATCTCCTTATACAGTAAACAACAGTTTTTTGTCTATCAAATGTATTTATCAAAAATGTGTTTATCTGGCTCGCGATAGAAATTTGTCGTATGAAAGATAGTAATATAGTTCATCATTGGTCTCTAGACTGGTAAGCTTAACGACACTTTGTTTATTTCTGTTTTATTAGGTCATTTACAAAAAGATCATGCCACTGTATTTTCCAAGGAGCAAAGCTGAGGAACAATTCTGCATGGACCAACTTCCTTCTAATTTAGGTTGGTTGAAATCCATTACTAGCCGACAATTTTATGTAGTATAATATGAAACATACTCCGAATAAAAAGTTCATGTTTAAAGTGCCTATGAAATGCAAATGTTGCAAGTTAAATTATGTTTAAAATGACTAGAACTTTTGAAATGACAGTATACTTTCTAAAACAGTTAAAGCATACCTCTTATTCTCGAGATTTTGACGTTTTTGCTATTTCCAATTTATGCAACTTGTGACGTCATGTTGCATAATGAGTTCCCACAATGTTTCAAATACTCTTCAGTTTCCTGACAACTTCAGGTTGATGCTAGTAGGCAACATTTTTTAGCATTAACACGTCACAATGAAGGGAACTCTGCCCTGGTGAAGTAAAGTATACGTAGATAAATATACCTAATATTTTTAGTTGTCATTATGCAATGTGACGTCACAAGTTAGATATATCGGACAAAGCAAGAACCTCAATATCTCAAGAATTAAAAGTGATATGCATAAACTTGTTAGAATGTCCATTGTCATTTTAAAATATCTCTTGAATAAGAGTATTACTCAGATAGCCAAATTTTTGTTCCATTGGCAGTTTAACTCAATATTTAACAAATAAACCAGAATATTTTTTTATTTTAACAGTAATATTTCAAATTTATTGCAAATTCATGATCGGACTCTATTTACAAGCTAACTGGGGCTCTATCATTAATGAAATGAAAAAATGGATCTTTTGTATGAAAATTTCAACCTGTTTCCACATAACGTTAGCGTATAGCATATCTAAAAAATAACTGCTCATCTTTGAAATCAGCCTACATTAAGAATAATTCAGGAATAATTAATTTCCAAAGAGATGTAAACGCAAGTGAAAAGGATTTCATGCTTGAAATCTACAATGTGCAATAGCTGCAATTTTTATGTATTGTTTTCAATTGTGTTTAACACTTATTGGGGATCAATTTTTACTGAATCATGCAAATTTTAAACGTCGGCTGATTTCAAAGATGAGCAATTTTTCGAGACATCCCGTAGATATAACATACATTCAACGCTTATCTGTTATATTATGTGAGTAGAATCTCATTCGAGTTGTCAAATTGTCCTGTTTTTTTCTCTCGATCGAATCGAAAATGTTTTTTACAGTAGAGTTTAACGTGAACATATTGTTGTTTTGTTATAAGAAATTGTTTTTACATCTAGGAAATGAAATGGGCGAACCGGTCATCGAAGAAAGGAGTATTAGAATTTCTGATCAACCGTTTAAATCTAAAGGTGAGGCAGACTTGTGTCCAGAATTTTTTTTGCCAGGGTGCTCCAATGTACGTTTTACATGAATTTTTCTCAAAGCGGAATTTTCAATAATACGTTTCGTATTTCGGATTTGCGGTTCAGGAGAATTTAGATTGCAACATCTGACCATTTTTGACAAGAAAGTGGTTTGTGTAAGAAGTCAGGTTTCAACATCAGACTGCATTTAATGAAGGGACTAGACTGCAGCATGTACCTCATATTTCGTCATTAAATCATTCGTGATGAAAACACTAGACTGGAGCATATATGTACTTAAGTTTTAACGTCAGATCACCTCAAGTGAGGACACTGGAATGTAGTATAAAAGTACTCGAGTTTCAACCTCAGATCACTCCTGATGAAAACACTAGACTGGAGTATATAAGGACTCATGTTTTAACATCAGATCACTCCTGATGACAACACTAGACTGGAGTATATAAGGACTTAAGTTTCAACATAAGATTATTCCTGATGAAGACATGAAAACACTAGGCTGGAGTATATGAGAACGCAAGTTTTATCATCAGATCACTTCTGATGAAGACACTAGTCTGGAGTATATAAAGACTCAAGATTCAACATCAGATCATTCCTGATGAAAATTCCCTGCTGCAGTATGTAAAAGCTCAAATTTTAACATCACATCAACCGGATCTTACGTGTTTCATTTCATCGATCCATTGTTATTTACATGTGGTAACAATTTTTCTTTCGTTTTTTAAATGTTAACCCTTTTTAGCAAATTCAGACAACGTGAATTCAATACGTCACACAGAAGACAACATTACCGAATACGAGAATATTGGTCGACATTCCTTCGCGCACATGAACGGTGATCACGATGTTATTTCACACGAGAGGTTGAACTATAAATCGCAGGAGGAAATGAGAATGTACGAGCAACAAAAAATGTAAGAAAACCTCCGTAATCTCTTCTCTTTGGTAAATGATATAATTTAATGATGGACTTTAAAGGAGGTCAACCGTGTATGTTGTGGGAAACCTGTGAAGGAGGCTATGGGTGTATGTTGTGGGAAACCCGTTAAGGAGGTTATGGGTGTATGTTGTGGGAAACTCATGAAGGAGGTTTTGGGTGTATGTTGTGGGAAAACTGTTAAGGAGGTTATGAGTGTATGTTGTGGGAAACTCGTGAAGGAGGTTATGGGTGTATGTTTTGGGAAACCTGTTAAGGAGGTTATGTTGGGAAACCCGTGAAGGAGATTATGAAGGAGGAATGGAAGGAGGGTGGGAAACCCGTGGAGGTTATGGTGGTGTAAAGTGAAGGAGGTTATGGGTGTATGTTGTGGAAACCCGAAGGAGGTTATGGGTTGTGGGAAACTCATGAAGGATGTTATAGGTGTATATTGTGGGAAACCTGTTAAGGAGGTTATGGGTGTATGTTGTGGGAAACCTGTTAAGGAGGTTATGGGTGTATGTTGTGGGAAACTCATGAAGGAGGTTTTGGTGTATGTTGTGGGAAACCTGTTAAGGAGGTTATGAGTGTATGTTGTGGGAAACTCGTGAAGGAGGTTATGGGTGTATGTTGTGGGAAACCTGTTAAGGAGGTTATGGGTGTATGTTGTGGGAAACCCGTGAAGGAGATTATGGGTGTATGTTGTGGGAAACTCGTGAAGGAGGTTTTGGGTGTATGTCGTGAAGGAGGTTATGGGTGTATGTTGTGGGAAACCGTGAAGGAGGTTATGGGGTATGTTGTGGGAAGGAAGGAAGGGTGAAACCGTGAAGGAGGTTTTGGGTATGTTGTGGGAAACTGTGAAGGAGGTTGGGTGTATGTTGGGAAACCCGTGAAGGAGGCTTTGGGTGTATGTTGTGGGAAACCCGTGAAGGAGGTTATGGGTGTATGTTGTGGGAAACCTGAAGGAGGTTAGGTGTATGTTGTGGGAAACTCATGAAGGAGGTTATGGGTGTATGTTGTGGGAAACTCGTGAAGGAGGTTATGGGTGTATGTTGTGGGAAACCCCTTAAGCAGGTTATGGGTGTATGTTGTGGGAAACCTGTGAGGGAGGTTATGGGTGTATGTTGTGGTAAACCCATGAAGGAGGTTATGGTGTAAGGGGAAACAGGAGGTTATGGGTGGTAAACCCATGAAGGAGGTTATGGGTGTATGTTGTGATAAACCTGTGAAGGAGGTTATGGGTGTATGTTGTGGTAAACCCATGAAGGAGGATATGGCACTGATATGTATACTACACTGGATAACGCATCATGTATAAAATATAGTACGAAAATTGAAGCCGGAAGTTGGCTCATTTGCTTACGACCTTCGTTGGGGTATCGGTCCCACGTTACTATACTTCTATTACAATATCTTAATTTTTGCGTTTTTATTTTTTCTACAAACTTTCGATTCAAGAAAAATTTTTATGAAAGGAACAGGACGATCGGAAAAGATCTTTAATCTTAAAAAGTTTTGTCTTCTTGTCTTTGTAATGCCAGAAAATTGAGATGGTACAAGGTCGATTTGCATTGTTTTGAGACGAACCGAGGATTATATGTTGCTGCTGCTTCTTCTTACAATTGTGGAAATAGTACATTATCCTAATACTGTTACCAAATTTTCATCTGCAACGCGATGTTCATGGAAGATTGCTACAAAGATTTCTTCAAAACATTTTTGTTTCTTGACAAACTTAAACATTAGACAACACTTTCTTTCGGGTTGTTATTTACATTGCAAAGATCATAATGAATTCAAGATACGTCTTTATTATATCAGTAAAGATACAAAACAAATCAACATAGACAAATAATCGGAAAGAGATTTTGATAAGCATCGGTAAGTTGAAAGCGGTATCATCAAACTCTACGAGATGTACATCATAAAAATATGCGAAAGTGCGTCTCTGTGTTGCATTAAGCAAAGCAAAGTTTTCAACCAGTTCCTTTGTGAGCAACTTCAATATCGGTGAATGCATTGCATTTATGAATACCTTTGTTCATACTTTTTGTAATTTTCGTATTCATCTTCAAAAAAATGCCTCGCACAACAAAAATTGTCCTAGTCAACTTCAACTTTCAAATTTCAATACAACTTGCCATCTCAATTTTGCAGTCGTTACCTAGCAAAGAAAACAGAATTTTAGGGTTAAAACTCTCTGCCGGTTTTCCTCTTTATTTCATGAAAATTTTGCCCTAATCAGAAGTTTGTAAAAGGAATAAAAACGCCAAAACTGTGATTTTGAAATACAAAAATATAGTAAAGTCAGGAGTAAATGATCGATCGGCTTCAGATGAAATTCTCTCGTTATAATTCATCTTATCTTTTGCAGTTACGCGCGATGGTTAAAAAGAAGTAGAACCGACGATTTTTCCGATCTCAAGAAACTAAAAATGATATATCACTGTGGTATGTGCTTGCTTACTTGCTTAGTATTGTTTTGCTTTGTAAATTTTCCTTGCTAATAACACTTAACAAACATCTCCATGTTATTTCGAGCCATATTTATATAGTGAACCAAACGGTCTAGAACTAAGATGTAGGTGAGAGTCTTAGTGCGCTTTAAGATGAACTTGTTCCATCTTTTTTGATCATCCACAATGGTTAGTTGATCTTGTAATGAAACCGCTTGATACTAACACAGTATAGTGAATAGACACTAGGGGAGCCCTCCCCCCTCCCCAGTAATTTTGAAAGATTAATAGTCTTGCCCCAAATTCTCAAGTCACACCTGCATAACATCACTGTGATTATTTGGTAGACGTCTGTACGGTAAACGTACCAGAAGGCGTTATGAACGTTTTTGTCGGTGTATGATTATGTGTACGCAGGAATCCTTAAATCAAATTTCGAGAGATCAAATTTAGAAGTAATCCTATAGGCATGTCCTGGGATCTCCCTAGATATCTCATGCCCTGAGCAAAAGCTACCCCATATGTGTCCGCCACTGCACTAGTGCCACTCCATTTATTTTTTATATCGTATTGCGTATGGGATTACCATTTTGGCAGCCAGTCAATCGCTTTTTTTGACCAATAGGAATGATGAAATAGTAAACGGCAACTAGTAATTTAATATACAGCAGCCAGTTTCACATGAAGTGGAATGACTATGGTACTCCTTATACTATCGTATTAGTTTTTTTTATTCGGTTTTCTTCGCTTAATTGCATACATCAAATCAGAGTGAAAGGTCTACTCGTTCATTTGAAAAGTTGCTGCACCCGTTAAAAACAGGGATTCAATATACGAGAAAGGTTTAAACAAGAAGCTAAATTTATCGGTGTTCGTCATGTAACCATTGTGGACCCATTTTTTTATGTTACAAACTCACCTCATTTTGTTTTTGCTTGTATCAAATACATGCTCAAGCACACCTCATTTTGTTTTTTCTTGTATCAAACACATGCTCAAGCACACCTCATTTTGTTTTTTGCTGGTATCAAACACATGCTCAAGCACACCTCATTTTGTTTTTTGCTTGTATCAAACACGTGCTCAAGCACACCTCATTTTGTTTTTTGCTTGTATCAAACACATGCTCAAGCACACCTCATTTTGTTTTTTGCTGGTATCAAACACATGCTCAAGCACACCTCATTTTGTTTTTTGCTTGTATCAAACACATGCTCAAGCACACCTCATTTTGTTTTTGCTTGTATCAAACACATGCTCAAGCACACCTCATTTTGTTTTGCTTGTATCAAATACATGCTCAAGCACACCTCATTTTGTTTTTTGCTTGTATCAAACACATGCTAAAGCACACCTCATTTTGTTTTTTGCTGGTATCAAACACATGCTCAAGCACACCTCATTTTGTTTTTGCTTGTATCAAACACATGCTCAAGCACACCTCATTTTGTTTTTTGCTTGTATCAAACACATGCTCAAGCACACCTCATTTTGTTTTTGCTTGTATCAAATACATGCTCAAGCACACCTTATTTTGTGTTTTGCTTGTATCAAATACATGCTCAAGCACACCTCGTTTTGTTTTTTGCTTGTATCAAATACATGCCCAAAGTCAGTTTAAAAGAGACATTAGTTCAAAGGATCTGTGGCTGTTTTAAAAAAAAGAGACAGCATTCCGGCTATCACTGCCGTTGTTGAGCTAGGCTTACTGGCTACTTAGCGATATTTCCGACGAAATATTGAGGCATATGCTAAAGTACAAATTGCACATTTGCAATAAAATGTTTCTTCACGCAGCATTGATTTTTGAGAGAAGGCCTTTCTTTACAAATAGAAGTAAAAACACTATCAATTTGATAGTTTTCAAGCTCTGTATATGTGTGCTTATGGTAAAGATGTTTGGGAAGCGCGTGTTTACAGGAATGCGTGTTATTTGTTTAGGACACGACGCCATCGGTCGACCAGTTGTTATCGTTATCGGGAGGCGATACTCAGACTCATCCATCGACAGTGATAAAGTATGTGAATCGTGTAATCGAATGAATCGATTGTATATTTTATAGTTCAAACTGTGTCTCGTTTGAACGTTGTAACTAGCATGAAATGATTAGCCGTCGAATGCTTCTGTTTGCGCGGCATTTGTTTGAAAGAGTATTTTATGTGAACATCGACAAACAAAAGACGAGCTTTTGTGGTTTTCCTTTCTAGCTTGTAGGTTACCTGTGTGGTCTCTTGGACAAACTGGTCAATCAGGAATATAGCATTGTTTATTTCGATACGATGTGTCTGGCTGAAAATCATCCTCCGTCGAGTTTTGTCAAATATGTGTATAGAATGTTAGATGCGAAGTAAGTATACAAAAATGTATTTGTAGTATCAACTTGAACGATGGCAGCCATGCAGGACGCACCAGTCCTTTTTGCGCATTAATGTCGACGGAAGTATCAAACAGAAACATAAAATATTCCCCCATTTGAATCGAGAAAGTACAAATATAATTGCACGAATAATATCCAAACATCAAATTGAGTGAAGGTGAAATATAGCCACGTGCGACTGCTACGACCCCGCGAACTTTTAATGAAAATGAAGTCTCCCCGGGCCTTTCTACTGCATGAAATCCGCACAAAGCGTTTGTTAAGGAGTTATAGTTCTAGTTGATATTACCGGTCACTACCGCTCTTGGTTTCCTGGCAACACTGCTTCATTCTCTCCCCAGTCTTTTCCACAGCGTTCTTCTATCGTCTTGTCCCCAAACGATTTATTTTTTCCATCGCAGATAGTAAGAAATTTATAGTTCTGTGGATATTCTTATTTTTCAGTGAACATCCTGCTTCCCTGCCCCTGATGTCAACTACCCTCTGCGTTCTTCCCTCCTATAGTCCCGTAATGGTGTATTTTTTCAATGTAGATACGTTAGGAATTTAAAATATTTCTATATCCTGCATCCAACATTTCGGTCGAAGTTTATGTCCTGGTGGTTTACCACGTTTACTGCACCGGAAGTGAAAGACAAAGTCCGTTTCTTGACTGGTGTCGAGTATCTATACGACGCAATCAATCCTGAACAGTTGGATATTCCGCAGTTTATTATAGAATACGATGAAAAGGTTTGTTTTCATATTTCTATGTAGCAAAAAATGCTTGTTGTATCAAGGATATTTTGTGCAGATGTAGTTGAGCAAAATGTTTTAGTGAAAAGTGAAGGATGTTTACTGGAAAGAATGACTTAGCTGTTAAGTATGTAAATTTTAGTAATAACTGGCCACTAAGATGTTTTAGTTAGAAATTGTTTTAATAGAAAATATGCTTTTCTTGGATTAAAGGAAAATTAGGGAATTCGGTATGATGTTGTAATTGGTTGAATCTAAAGAGGTTATAGAAGGTGTCGTGGTGATAATATGAAAAGATCTTGCATTGGAAAGATGTTGTGATGAGATGGTATTGTGGTGAGAACGAAGTTGTGGTGAGAAAGATGTTTTGATGAGAACGTTGTTGTGGTGAGAACGAAGTTGTGGTGAGAAAGATGTTTTGATGAGAACGTTGTTGTGGTGAGAGCTATGTTGTGGTGAGAACGATGTTGTAGTGAGAAGGATGTTGTGGTGAGAAGAATGTTGTGGCGAGAGCGATGTTGCAATGATAAGGATGTTGTGGTGAGGATTTTGCGGTGAGAACTTTGTTGTGGTGAGATGGTGTTGTGGTGAGAACGATGTTGTTGTGAGAAGGATGTTGCAGTGATAAGGATGTTGTGGTGAGAGCGATGTTATAGCTATGCTGTGTTTCAAAGTCGCTATACTATTAATCACCCAAAGTTTTTCACAGTTGTGTGTAATTCTTCATGTCTGCACAATTTTTCAGTTAAACGGAAAGAATTATTATGCTGACTGGAGACCGCCGACCACGTCCGATCTTTAACCGATGGCCAATGAAACGAATTTACGGTATTGTGGCTAATAAATATTGTATTTTTTGGAAAGTCGTCAGCGAAACATGTTAGAAAAGACTGAGACCAACGTTTGTTGCAATAGGTATTGAATGTTACAAACTAGAGTCTGACGTAAGAACATTTCGTCTTGATTCTCGGTCGTTCTTTGAACCGTTATGCTTTGCTGGCATTGAACTTAACGAGATTCTTCGTTTACTGCGAGCGATATGTGATTTTGTTTTTCCCGCGCCATTTCACGCAAATAGTTTGAACTACTGGATTTACAAATATGACGAAACATGTCAGGATTTGAAGAGTGAAATTGCTTTTCACTTGCTTGGATTTTTTTATGCTCGTTGAATTCTCAAATGTGTGCTCGCATTTAATGATAAATTTATATGCTGAATTTATATGCTGAATTTATATGCTGAATTATAATTAATTAAAATAATTATCACCTCATTTAAACTATTTTTTGGGCAACATCTTGACGACATACACCATAAATCGCTACTTAGTGCGTCACCGTTGACTAAGTTTGAGACATAGGTACGCTTTGGCGTATGCCCGTCTACTGAATCTTTTTGAAGGAATAAAAACGACGAAATTGCTGCTACCACTATGTTATATACTTTATATCTCTTCATATCATTGAAATCTGGACTGGTGAAGCTCAAGAAATGTAATTTTCGATAAATAAAAATTCGTTTCGTTTGTGCACATAATCTTGACCCTCTTCTGAAAACTGTTGAAGCTAAATAGCTGAAGATACAATAACGATGCTAGCTTCTCAAGCCATCGCAAACATCAATTCTTGATTTTCAACCAATTCTTTGGGATTAACCAAATAATAATATTCGCCCACGCCTGCTGGAGTCGACAACAGCATCGATAAAACATTCTTTTGTATCACACCTCCAACATGGCTGAAGTGAAAAACATCAATAATATTTTGTTTGATCGAGTAATACGAGAAACTTGAAACACTGTCTATGTATTTATTCCAGTTCAGTACACTCTGCTCACAGTACTTTGATAAGTAAAATTATAAAAAATTATTGTATTTTTCCTGCGAGTCTTATATGCATTACTAATCTTTTTGTTTTGAATTACCGTGAAGTCAAAATGACAAAAAATAGAAACGGAAAATACATGTCAAACCTTGTGCATTGAATACAACGAAATATTGCTATCGCTATGTGTGAAGTGTCCGTCTGCGTTCAAATATCATACATAAGTCATTTGAAATCGGCACAAAATCGTCGGGACATGGTCTTATCAAAACGTTCTTAAGAATTGTTTATATTACAAAACAACACGGCAGAAACTTTCACTTATATATGATATTGCCTGTTGTCATCTATTTATACGGAATTAAACATGGTATAAGTTGGGTGAACGAATTATCGATCCGTTCGTAAAACTTCACAGAAAAGTTATGCAACTAGTTATAAATAAAACGCTTTAAATGTTATAGCTACAAATGCAGGCTCAGCATGCGAGCGCATACGTTAATCATATCTCGTTAGTGGGAACGAGTCGACCAATCTCAAACAATTTCAATTTGGCGTTTGTATTATGTAGACAGCGTGTCTCAAAAAAAGACTTTAGAAATTAACCTCTGGTAAAATTTCAATACCCGATCACTACGCTAATCTCACTTGCGCATTACTCGGCGTGTTTTGCTGTTTAAATTTTTGTCGAATTCCTAGGAGTGGAAAAACTTCTGCGCTTGTACCAAACGTATAAAATGCATACATGCAGCTGACAATCTTATGCAATCGCATTCGTGGGCTTAGCGTAGTGACAGGTAATCTAATGATAACAGCGATTTCCGAAGATCCTCTTTTTGAAACCCGTGTATGTTATTGCAAACATTGAAATGTGTATTATATGATTTTAACTATGTTCATAATTCTACTATATTTTGTGGCAAGGGCGCTGTGTAAGGCATAAGGGGAAACTTTCGACCGTTTTGCTCATATTTATTTAACGATTAAAAGTTATAAAGCATGCACTTTATAAAGTCTTTAATTATGATGTTTGGTATACACGTTTCACATTCCTGCGCAAAAATAATTGCACTCAACTATGTCCTCTAGAAGATTGCGAAAGACTTTTTAGAGCGACTGTGGGAAATAAAGAAAATTATAGTTAGACGTGGGGTTAATTAAGTGGATTTTTGTCTTTTTTTAAACTTCCTCTTGTTGCAGACTCATTTGTATTTAACAGCGATCTGATGTTTATAAGGGAATGTTTATCATCAAAGGTGTCGATTGTCGAATATTTGGACATAATTGGAAAGGTCTTTCTATTATAATCCAAGTGACATATTTCATGGGCTTCCTTCAGCATCATGATTGAATACCTCTTTGTTCCATCCTGTATTTGTCACTTTTAAGCAAACATGTATTCCCTAGCCGTAATCTTCCAGAAATTTGAGAAAAAAGGAAGGTATATAGTTTGTTTCTTTGGGCTTTGGTTCATCATTTCGAATTCTTCTTTTTATAGCCTTTTTACCAATGCATAGTTGTAATTTCATTCTCTCTGAATTTCCTTGTAACTTTAGTTTTCTCATGTGGTTTTTGCTCAGACCGAACAGGGCTTTGTGTACACCATAGTAACTCTTAATGACGTTGATAATTTTTGTCAATTGTATAGTGAAAAAGCTTAGTCTTCATGCTCGTTTGAGAAACCGTTCAGCTAGTTTTTATATGATTGTCGTTTCGCCATATACATTCGGGGAAAATGAGCTGTTTTTGATATTTAGTAAATTTTTGTGTTTCATTTAGCAAAGCATTATAACGATACTCATGATTGATGTTTTTAACGTTGGCCGTGTTGCATGTCTTTTACAAACAAAAATTTTATCTATGCTATTGTAGACTCTAGCCGGCGTGGGCGAATTATATTATTTGGTAAATCTCAAAGGATTGGTTGCAAATGAAGAATATAAAAATACGAACACGATAGTGAAGCTAATATATGCATGCTAAAAGCATTTGTAGCGGTACTTGATTAATGTACGCTAAAATGTTTGAATTCGATGTCAGTAAAAAGTCGACAGTCGGTTAAAATTTCTCAATTTTGTTCAGTTGCATAGTCAGGCCGATCTTTTAATGGGAAATATTCAGCAAAATTATTATTTCTTTACAAAATTGATTCGATTCGTTGTTTTTCCTGTCATTGATCAAAAAAATATGTGCATAGTAGGAGTTAAAAAGGGCTGGCTTCGCTATTATATTGTCGTTTGCCAGGCAAAAATGTGTTTTTCGAAAGTGCTTTTTTTGTCTTCAAGGTTTGGAAACCACCTGTGGGCGCAGACTATTCAATACTGTCGTAGATTGTATAGTAATTTATATGATTAAGTGACCGCTATGTTCTCTTTAAAAATGCTTCCAAGCTTTTCGATTAAAGCAAATGTCGCTTGTCACGAATTATAATTTTCTCGGTAATCATTATATTTTTTTTCTGATTTGTCGGTAACGGTATGCAGTTAATTATATACCTGCTTGTCGCTAGTCGGTAAACCCCAAACAACCGGCCTAACGCAGACATTGCCTCCAACCAAAAGACGTAGTTGTTCCTATCAATGGCATTTAATAAGAAATCGACCCGCTGACGTCGTTATGATTGCCATTTAACGAGCTATAAAAATATATCAATTATTAACAATGATAAATTTGGTATCCCAGTGGTTGGTTAATTTATCATACTGACATCTTATAAAAGATAAAAGATCGTGCGTCGTAAATCAGACCCCGAGATAAATTTAATGTATATGACATACTTAGTTGACGAAATCTGTTTTGTTACTTTCGATGACGTAAGATGTGTGTCAGACGCTTCAAGCGTACTTATTACGGTAGCATTTTGTAGAAACCAAACTTTCTGAATCACTTTTGGATGGAGTTCTAACTATCATAATTGTCTTCAATTTAGGCCACGAAAAGAGTACTTTATACATTCTTTGAAAATATTCTGTTTTTTCCCCTCTTTTTTCATGTTTCCCGGTTTCCTCCCCTTAACGGCATTTATTTGTTTCGATTTATTCTAAACTCTGTAACGCTATATCTTACCGTAGTTCACATTGCCATCATTATGCTGTTATTTAAAAATAGATTAGTTGGCTTTTCGCAGACTTAAACTTAACTTAGGCGCGTCATCGCAAACGCGTTAGAGAACGTGATAATTATTGATTTTTTGCAACCAAGTACAAAATTAACCATGTTTCTTAAACGCATTTTGTGCGTGATTGACGTTGATTTTTGTGATAGCTACACTTCATTCTCCTTTTGCAATGTGATATGGTTTGACGCTATGTTGCTCGTCTCGATATTTGACAAAATCTAAGAAACTATAATTGGTCTTATATGTGCTCTCGCACTTTAACAAATATCGAAAGTTACCTTCTTGTGTTCAAAGCAATTTTGGTTCCTTTGATCGGTTTAAGCGACAATAACCATAGTTATCAATGTTGCTTGTTTTTTTGCTTTAAGATACTGTGTTTTTAATTGCCAAATTTTTTACTGAAATAAAAAGAATTAATCCTGTCGCCCACATTTTCGAGAAAAGTCACTAGGCTCGAATAGTATATGGGCAGCATTTAAACCAAATTTTGGGCCTGTACTACAATAAACTTCTCTCTTTTGTACACACCCACCCACAAATATTACATGCTATAGCTATTGTTTCAATTTTGTCATTACTTCTTGCGAAGTCGTAAGAAATATTTTGTTACTGTCAAATCAATTTACGAAATAACACGGTAATATTATTTGTTGTATTGTTGGTAATATTGTTGTATTTGGTAATATTGCACGTTAAATTTATTGTTGATGATTATCTCGGCGCTAATTCTGATAAAATATTTGTGTATGTGTGTATCTATGTATGTGTCTTAAAGTTGCTGTGGCAAATTAATGTGTATTCATATTTTCCGTATCCAGGGTGTATGTTCAGCTTTTCCTAAAATCTTATATTTGTGTTAATAAATATTGTGTCAAGAGTATTTTCATCAGCCAAGACGAACCAGTTACTATAAAGTGGAACCCTACTGAACTTTGCCGTAACGAAGAGCTATTTGTCATTTATATAAATTTATAAGATGAAATAAAGACGCGTTTAGTCTCAGATTGCGCAGATTTCAACGACATTTTTGTCAAAAACACTTATGACAACTCAGTGAGCTGTAGTATATATCCTGGAACGTTGACCTCGCCTCCGTCTTAAACCGAAATTGAAGCAGTTTTTTGAAGTTCCGTGATAACGTTTGGCCAAATGAAAACCGCTCTACGTTAAATACAGTAGCAAAAACTGCCATGGTGGGTTTTTCCTCTCGGTCTCTGGTAATTTACCGAAAAATTCAGTTATAAATTCGTCTTAGTGGGCTTCAACAAGGCTTATAGCAGCCTACAGTATCAGTATTGGAGTTAGGTTTCCAGTTAGTATTACAGTTGGCTTTGATAACCACTTTCAGTTTCTATCTCAAAGGCGGCGATTTAGTTTGAAGCTCTATGTGTTTTTTATTTTATACTTCATGTTAAATGAATTCGCTTGTTCCTAACATTTCTTACCTTAATCGTTTCGCTTTTTTAGTTGCTGCAATGATAACTTAATGTAACATGTGTTTAATGTACGGAACAATTTTACTAAATCTATTCATAATTGAAAATGTTCCTATGCAGATGAACAGTACAAAGATAAGGAAAAAACAAATGTCATATCGTTTTTTCAGAACTTTCGTATCAACACTGAAGCTTCCGTAGAAAGTGCCGATATTATCATGTGACAATTTATCTGTAGTGTTTTGTCTGTTTCACTATAAAATACGAGAAATGTTGAACTTGTTTCAATGACAACGGTTCAGTTACTTCAATTTTTTAAGTTTTGAAACTCCGTGACGTAATTATTAAGCCCCTACCGTCGTTTATTTGGGATATGAATCATTAATATTCCCATTGGACATATATGAAAACATTTTATGATGTGTATTTTCCTCGTGTTGTGAAGGCTGGCAACATTGTCATTGTATTTCGAGAAATTCGTTGTAGATTTAACTCATCGTGTGTCTTCATTTGCATATCTTCGTTAGCTATGCATGTATTTCTGATAACCATGTATGTATTTCTAGAAATGCCTTGAAACACACGGCATTTTTACCTTTTTGCCTTAGCAAACTTAAATATCTATAGCATAGTGGTTTTGATTTCTTATTTGTGTAGCTGTGTCTGAAACAAGTTATTTTAGTCTTCAAATTTCAATGCAGCTGCTGCTCCTACGCTTAATGACACACGCTTTCGTTGTTTTAAAACATATCCTTGCAGCTGCCGAATGACGCCGAACCCTACGTATTCCACCCACGAGTTGCTTACGATGTATTATTTTGAGATTGCGAACGCTTCCGACGCGAAAATCTATTTGCATCGTTATCGAACAGCTGCACGCGACTGATTCCGATAATTCATGCTTCATTTGCCAAGTTTCTATTATTCGACTGCTCGTTTTCTGCTTTGTTTTCTATCGTTTACTTTGTTGTGGAAGTAATGTGGGCGATGTTGGATAGACCCTGTAGTCTTCGTTCAAATGTGTCCCACAGCGCAGGACAATATTTTGGCAAGTATTAAAGTTATCCAATTGATTGATCACCAGTATGCGAAATTAATAGTCAATGTATTTTCAGTAAAACTCCATTTTGCAATGAATTTTAAGTGTTTGAGAGATAAATAAGTTTATGTCTAAAATATGTGCATGTGCATGTTGAACAATAAATTTAACATCGCTGTACTTTGAACACACTTTAAAGAAACCATGACACGAGATCCTTTTTTGTCTTAAAAGATTTTCTAGAACTGTTAGGATTTTCTTTTCACCTTTGTGTGCATTTACATAACTTGAGTGATTTATATGTAATTTATGGTCAGTCGTTTTTAATTAACGTATCTCAAAATCATGTTTCATTTCGTTCTTACGCTACAAAAACAAGTTTTTTGTTTTATCTGAATTTTTTATTGTTATGAAAATTATCGCATATGTTGTATGAAACTAATTCGCTTGTTGTTGAGAATTTCTCTGATTTACAAATCATTAAAACCTATATAGTTCCACCACAAGTAAGCATGCAAACATTAATGCTATAGAGTAAGTCCACTACAGTTTTCGGAGGTCATTGACAATCAAGTGTCACGGGAACTCCTAGCATTGTTATGCACCAGCTGTGACCGATTTGCATCATGTTTCAAGCTCAGATTATGAGGTCATTTTTGCTTTTGTATTACATTATTAGCTACGCCTTTTGTAGCTATGCAATTATTTGTACCGTATTTACTAACACATCAATATGTGTTTGCTGTTTCCGATTTGTTACAAATAGCCACATTTTTTGTTATCAATTGACACAAAATAGCCATATTATTGTATTTATGTTGTGCGTTTTGAATTTCCTGTTCGAGATGTCGTAGATTTAAAGGCTCGGGATCATATTTTGTGATTAGAGTTTAAGTAGCAAGGGAAGTCCCCTTCTGATCTTTCTGATATAAACACCTGTACGATCAGATTCGATGTAATTTCAGACCTCCTTGCGTTATTGTTCTATCGATGTAAGAACGAAGCTTTATATACATGGCCAACACAAGAGAACTTTTCTCGTTAACTTGTTTTTGCTGTAATCGTATTAGAGTATTTTTTGTACGTGTTGTCTGTGTTGGTGTTTGGGCTTACGTTGCTTAGGGGAAGTTCGAGCTTTAATGGCCTCTTTTGTGTTTTAAATCTTTTCAAAAGCAGTAGTTTTCTTTGTGTTGTTAAAATTAGGCATTTCTTATCGGTTTCACGATTTGAGCTTGTAAGTTCTTGAAGAATACGTTGATTTCATCGATGCGTCTACTCTGATACAATTACTGTATACAATACCTTAAAATTTAGTTTTTCCTTATAGCTTACTCTCTCGAGAACGCGTTATTTTTCATAGAATTCATATGTCGACATTCTCGTATTTCTATTTTATCAGCTCATGATTTGAGCGCTTAATCATCCCTTGACGACGTTTTTTACTTGATATTACTTTGTCTGCATAGCTGCTGCCGACTGTTCACCGACGGAAGGCGTGATTGAGTATTCTATCTGTATTCCATGTCAAATGTTCAAACTCTGTATTAAATAAAGCTACTCGCTAAAAAGCTACAACGCCAGGCTTTAAATTTCAATTTCCATAAGCCTTATTTGACGCCAATAAATTATCAGTACCAACATTTAGCAATGTCTAAACATAAGGGTTCGTGTTTCACCACACCGCTTAAACTACTGCCTATTCATGTAATTTTTGCCGACTAATCAAACCCTACGCGATTATCGCACATTACAATAACGCTCAGAAGTGATTATGTCCATGTAAAATGAGTTTTCCAATTGTAATTTATGAAAATATTGGTGTCATCGTAAAGCATTCGACCGCCTACGATCATACAAATAATGAATGCGATAGAAAGCTACTGGAATAATTTATATCATATCAGGCTTAATGTAATGTACTTTTTATAACAACGCAGATTCGTTATTTGATTCGCCTGTATTATACGGTACATTTTATGACCACATTTTATTACCTCGCTTTGTTTTATGCTAGTTTAATTTCCGTTTGATGTATTGAATTTCTGAAAATTGCGTTATTTCGTTGTTATAAATTAAACGTGGGACGCGAGATAACATCGCATTTTATCAAAATAGCGCGTGAGTGTAAAGCGGATGTTGCTGTATTCACACTTCCGTTTCGATTGATGTCGTCATACGTTAATTGGTCTGTTATTTGTTACTACGCAATTATTGTGTAGCTCGACCAATCATTGACCGGCAATGTAAGCAAGAACTAAACACATACACTGTAGCAATAGCGGACTCAGCACTTCTCCTGGCATTGCGAAGCAAGAAGTTCTCTCTTCAAAGTTGTCAAAAACTAATTCTCTCAACCGTGGCCAGCGAACTTCAGGTCGCTCAAACAACCCGTATACCGAAGCTGTTTGCTAAAGAAGCGAAGACTGAACAAACTATGGAGCAATTTGCGACGATGCCTGAAAGCGAAGCGAAACGATTCGCAGTGCTTACATACGAACAAGTTGTTCGTCTTGGGGAAGTGCTGAGCGGCACCGTCGAAGTACATGGACGAGGCAACTTTCCCACCATTAAAGTCGTTCTCAAAGACTTAGTCGAAGCCGTGTCATCTCGGCTACGCGAGAAAGGCGTTAAATTACGAGATATTCGCTTGAATGGAGGAGCAGCAAGCTACGTACTTTGTCAGGACAAGAAGTATACTTTCAACGACATAGACTTGATATTTGGAATCGATTTATCATGTCCACGACGAATTCATATGATTTTCGACGTTGTTATGGAAGCGTTGACTGACTTCTTGCCTAACGGAGTAAGAAAAAACCGAATGTTTAGTACCACATTGAAGGATGCTTATGTTAAGAAACTGGTCAAAGTTACAGATGATTGCAATCGTTGGTCGCTCATTTCGCTGTCAAATGACGAGGGGCGAAATGTGGAATTGAAGTTTGTCGACACAATGAAGCGACCTTTTGAGTTTTCTATCGACTCATTTCAAATCAATCTGGATTCTCTTTTGAGTTTTTTCAAACTATCAACTTTGCCAATCAAATCGAACTTTTTCCCCACCGTGTTAGCGGAGTCAGTGTACGGGGACATCGGCATTGCTCTACACCATTTGGACAATCGATTAATCGCCACTCGCAATCCTGAAGAGATACGAGGTGGTGGTCTCCTGAAGTACTGCAACCTTCTAGTAAAAAGGTACAAGCCAGAAGATGATAAGGAGATCAGGAACATGGAACGCTACATGTGCAGCCGTTTCTTCATTGATTTCGGAGACCTCGACACGCAAGTAAAGAAATTACAGAAATATCTGCAAGATCATTTTTACGGCGAGGAGCGCGTCAAGTGCGAATACCTGCGCATATTGCATCGCACGATCGCCAATTCGACCGTTTGTCTCATGAATCACGAACGCAAGCAGACCCTGATGGTGATAGAGCAAATAGCGAACAGCATCGAACATGGCATGCTCGAAATGAATTATTATTGTAGGCCGTCGCCTGCTCGATTTTCGCAACATCACGCATCAGCGCATTGCTATTACAAAGGACCTGGATACCGTTTACACAGCCCCACTAATCACCATCATCGATACCGATTTTATTCACACGGTAACTCGCTGGCTCCGATGGCCAGTTAAAGCCACTATAACACTTGATGGTAACGACCGTACTGTATTTTTGCGTGATTTTTCCACGCTTTGACATAGGTATTTCTGGCTGGTTGATTTACCCATAAACCCCTACTTCGCTTGTGGATTCGTGCGATCTTGTTTGGCTCGTATTAACGAAGACTATACTCTACATAAGTAACCGTTTGCTGGCATCTTGGTATAATGCTTTGTATTAATATGCTCATGTAGACCCAAGAATGTACTTGTAGTGTGTTTCGCTGTTTCACTAGTACGGAACAATGTATGACCTGTTTAAATAGCCATGGAGAAGAGAGAACAATAAAGGAACTTTCAATTTTGTTCTCATGATTTTTGAGTTGCTGCTGCACGTATAATTCTCCGTGGCAGCAATTTTTTAACTGTGAATGTGACTAGGTTTTCTTAGCAAAGCCTAATCCTTTGAATTATGTACTCTGCTATTGTTGACAATAACATATTTTTTCAGTTATTGAATCGTATTCTTACTTCCCCCATACTTGACCTATTTTGACGTTGTAACCCTATACGCTTCAGCACAACGATGCTATTACGATCTCTGTCGCTCTTTCGTTTGTAAAGACCGAGATAAACAACACATTTTGAAACCCCGACTTTATATCGACATGTCAAGTGTTATGCTATGAAAGGATCTACTCGTACACTAATCAAACTCGCAATTTTTATAGAAGTTTACACCTCGAATTATTTACGGTCGATACTGAGGGCCTACGAAATTAAATTTTTGTCATTTCTCGTACTTGCCACTTTATGAGAAGGGAAAGCAAATTAGATTAGAACATATGTTCTTAGTGTATAGTCGAACAAGTGCTGTGCATAACATCAATATTCTCGGTCATTCGTTTGTCGCTAAGAGAGATTCTTTCACCCAATGAATATCGTCGCATAGTTTCACTCCATTTGCATTGCCATAGCATCAAATGTAAATGGCAGCCATTTTCGGAGACCGCTTTAATAGCTCACGTAGAATTTGTACGTTCAACTTTTTTTTTTCTTTACCGTCGGAAATCATCTACTTCTCATGCAAATATGCTTTGCGTCCTGAATCGTCTCTTTTGGATCTAGTTCGTTATTGGAGCAATCTGGATAATAGGAAGTAAGTGTTGGGGTCAAGCTTTATAAAGTAGTGATGTCAATCATCTGAAATTAAAACTTGTTGCAAGAACGCAGTTGTGGCGTTTATGTTCTTTATCATTGTCGCCATTAATGTTTTGTCTAATTTGCCCATCTATATTGTTCTTAAAGATTATAATCGATCTATGTTATCGTTATAAACTTCCATCTTACTCCACATGGGATGGACGAGAAATTAAGACTTTGAATATATTTAATGTTTTCGTTCGTCAGGCGATGGTTGCGGGGGGTGTTAAAATTGTTACTATTGTTTGTGCAATGTTTATGCTTTCGCAAGAGTGTTTGTAATCTCGTGTATGTCTTATAAGGTAGACTTTGACTTCTGCTCTTTTTGTGCTTGTTGGAAATTGTACAGTCCAGTTTCGTGGTTACGACAACAGACAGTGTATTATTGACATGTTTAAATAACTTCATTTTTGAAGGGGTCGAAACGTCTCAATTTTGCCTCAACGTTTTTGTAGCTATATATACATAGATATTTCACATCACGCTAACTTGATTAAAAGTACGTAGTATATAAATGCGGCAATTTAGCTAATCTATGAGCCTCAGACGCGGAATGCTCTTAAGAATAATTCGCAAATGAGATGTATAGTGGGGCCAGTTAGTGTTGAACATGTAATTATGATAGCTGAGATAACAGCCTTCTGGTTTCTGAAATAAACAGGACGAAGCGGCCAACGCGCTGAAGTAGAAGTAACATCGAATACAATACGCAGCGATTAATATCAACAGTTCTTTCAGTACAAATTTGCCCAAGACTGAACTTGTTTATATCGTGATGAAAGGCCAGTATCATTGACATTCAATGACCTCAACCTATTTCTTATTATTGTTTCTTATTATTTCCTATTGGCGAGTCTGCCCAGTATAATCATTGTCGACTGATTTTTGTCAATGATTTTCGAATGAGAATCATTTAGGTTATGTTGGTATTATATTTTTACTCGGTCGTACACCTGGGCTTTCCAACAATACGTGATTATTCGTTACAGAACTCGGCTACGCAGGGGGGGGGGAGTGTAACATTTTGCGAAGGATAGAAGAGTATTCGACGTGTCATCGAGTCGATTCGAGAATGAGTAATGTATTGAAAAGGCAAAAATGAGTTTTAATTTTAATCACACCATCAATTATACTCAACTTACATCCATTATGTAATTAGAGTTCCATGCAAACGAAGCATGTGGTATGTAGTAGATAATTATAGTATTGAGTCGCATTTAAGCATTTCAATGTACGAAAATGCACGACATTTTTGGAAAATTATACATACATGCATCGTTTGTAAAGCTTCGTTCTAATGTTAACTACTCCCATACTTGTCTTGTTCGCATATTGTTCTTTTATACCATGGGGGGTATTATTTTTCTATTATTTACTTTCGTTTGTTTTTTTCACGCATCATGCGCGAGAGCATTGTAGACAATACCGTATAATAAGTGCAGAAATACAATAAAGATAATTATGCTGGAAGCAAGATACCTAAGTCATACGTAATTCGTTTCGCCGTGCTTTGACTCACGCTTTCCATCGTATTGGCCAATATGCGAGCCTTACACGTGTACTGCACGAACCGTACATGAAGGTGACGCATGAGCGCAATCGTCTTTACGCGTGCTAACTTGAATGCGAGTGAGAGGTATGATATTTTCAGTAAGGTGTAACCTTCGCTAAAAATGCTCCAATGCCTATGATTTATAGCTGCAAATGGTACAACAAAGTCGGAAAACTTGTACAGGCCGGCAATTCAACGAAACAGAATAATAATTATTCCATTGAATTTGTCTTTGTCCTACGCTAAGCACTTTTGTGAATGCTAATGCAGGAGTCTTGTATGTGTTTTTAGCAGCATCGCAATGAAAGGTGAACAAAAACATGCCATTGGATAAGCAAAACTGATTTGAAAAAAAACTGAAGGTGTGATAATTGCAAACGCAGGTCTGGACACCGAAGATGTTTGCATTGAAAACTCGGCTCTGCTAAAGAAGTTGTCAAAAAGGGAAAGGTTGATGAAAATGCAGAATTTAGAAAGAGACAAAACAGTGGAGTCGTGTTTTATCGAAATGTGTTGTATTTGTGCATAGAGACATTTCAGGATTAACCATTTTGGAGTTCTGTCTTAGCTAAAACGCGGTAGCGTCTGCGATACAAAATATTAGAAAATGAGAAAGAAGATATGAAAGAAAAAATAGAGAAACATCAAAACTTGATCTGAGAAATTAAGAGTTTGGAAATATAAGGAAGTGACCATCCTGCAAATGATTGTTGTTGTTAAAGAACACAGAGTTTGTACGCCGCTTTACTTTCGGCCTTTCAACTTGTGACAGCAAAGGAGAAAAGGATGCATTTCACGTGATTACTTACTACAGAAAAAGCCGCAACGTATTCTTTCACCATATCACAAGATAGAATTTTCAGATGGGTGATCATATCACGTAGTTGATAGAGAAACAAGACGTGTGAGCTTATCTCGTCATTTTTACGGCATCTTCAATTAATGCTGCTGTAGGAGGTTCAATGACAGACAGGCAGTTTGATTACTTTGGAATAATGCATATTGTTCAAAAGATTTAACAAAGTGGTTATCAATGCACCACGATACCACTCGTGTGTAGTGTTACGAAATATCACGAAGGGTCTCAAGCGTGGTTACGCGATAGCAATAGACAACTGGGTATATATATATATATATATATATATATATATATATATATATATATGGGAAGTTTTGTTTATTTGATCTCCGTAAGTACAGTATATATATATAGGTGCAAAAGACATGTTTTATTTTGCATTAATAACTTATTGTGTTGAGCTGAACAGTTGGTTAATGTCATGTCGATAATAAATTGTGATTTACCTCCTAAACCGAACGTTAAGTTCTTCGCAGAAGCCATGGTTGATACGAGATAAATTATAAAATGAGATTAATTAAATTTGAACAATCAGTTAAAGCTGCCACAATGTAAATGGTACTAATTCTTGTGTTCGGTCAAAAAATTGGAAAATTTTCAACACGAGACTTCATTCTTTAGTCTCTGTGCTGCCGATGGCTTTTTTGACTGCTTTTGATTTTTCTTTGACGTCAAAAAATCTCGTTCTAAATTCTGCTTATTTCGAAGTATTGGTCCCGCTCCAAACGTCGCATACAACGTATCAACTATCAACTATCAAGTACGTGATGAGTTTGACGTTTGAATCAGTTATGTTTGAGGTTTATTGTTAAGTTTGATTTTGAAGCTGCTCAGTGCTCACTAGAAATAGACAATAATGTGAAACTTTGTATTTCTTTGTGATTTACAAAAAATATCGAAATGTTCGTTAATTTGCATTTATCATTGCTTGATACGAGTAGAAATATGGAAAAACGAGACAATGTGTAAAATCTCCCGTTTTCTCAGTGTCTTAGACAGCATTCTTAATACTTGAACACAGTATTTATTGATTGTGAGTGCACTTAAACGCTTTCAATTGATTTCGACAGTTTTCTGTTGATTTCAGTTTCACCATATAACGCTTTTTCTAATCTTTGTTTTGTCTGTGTTTGATTTCTTTATTTATAACATTGGTAAACATGTTACGAAATGAGTGTTCCCATTAAATCACACTAAAAATATTTTTGCCTTTATTTCAATTTGATATTTTAAGTCAAACAGTTAATCCGATATTGAAATAACGCTTTTATTACAACTGCAGGGTGCTCATATTATGTGCTATTTATGAACCAACTTCTGTAATTGGGTTAACGTCGCTCAAACAGATTCCAAAGTTCTGATATCTGACTTTTAAAGTGCGATATTCTTATCGTAGAAAAATCTGCGTAAAATCTAACAGAAAACATGAAAGAAAAACCAAGTGCCAAATGAATTTTGAGAACTTCCAATATGATCGCACATTGAAGAATGAAATAAAGAATATTCTCTTTATAGTCTTTACAAGATTCACCAACTGGGCTTGGTAACTATTAACGTGTGGGACTTGGAGTTTTTCTGTTATCGTATTTCAATAAACATCCTTCTTGTTGTGAGAACATGTAATGAGTTAAGACTAAAAAATGGCTTATTATGATTATGTTGTTTTATAAGCACAGCGAAATGCGCTAGTCGACAGTTTGCATTTATGTCACAATAAATGTATAAAGAGTGATGCTTAGATATGTGGGTTGATGTGTAGTACGGGGGAACAAAAGGATATTTGATTGGAAGTTCTTTTACGACATATACTGAATCGAAAACGCGCTATGTTTCGCATGGTTTTACATAACGGTTTGCGTAATCAACATTTTTGCAAATTCACCTGTAGGGGGTAAAACTTGTTACAACAACAGGAAAATTAAAGGACAAACATCGCTATATGAATATCTTAATACGAGTTGATAGTTTACCTTGACTTATTAAAAATTACTAAACAATTCTACGATAGCTATTTGCAAAGATTGATAGAAGTCAGAAGGGAAAACCGTTAGATTTGCTATCAAAGCCTTTCATCGTTTGAGATTATTTTGACTATTAAAGTGTCGTATAAGGGAATGCAAGTCGTTTCTTTGAACTGAAATAGTAAATTGAAGTATGAGGCGTTTATTTGAGCTGCATAAAGCGTAGAAATAAAGAAATCTTCACAGGCCCACATACGTTCAGTTGTCAATTTTTCTTCTCGAGCTTTTCCCTGACTGCGTACTTTCCACGAACAAATTCCTTCCCTAGCGGCTGATAAAACTCGTTTCCCTAGAGAAACCTCGAATGACGTTTGATTCTAAAATTTTTAATGCACTCTTCCCCTACGAATCTACGAGCAACGAAATTCTTCGGTTGTTTCGAACAAGGAATCCAAAGTGACGTTGAATTGTGCGATATGGTGTAGATCATCAGAGCATTTTATGCTTTTCCTCGCACATTCACCATCTTCAAGATGCATACTGAAAAAATAGGCTTATGGTTTTGCATGGATCTAAAATTTTTGCCTAAGTGTGTTCTAAATCTTGGTCCACGGTTGCCGCATTCCGAATTATTCATGTCGCGAATCCACCATGCACGAAGGCAATGAAGCACGATTCTTAAAATTGGTCTTGGTTTCGTTGCCCAAACTAATGCTTGTTTAAATTGCTGTGATTATTTAAAAATGGTATTTAAAAATAATTTTGCAATTTCGAAGCACTGATATGTATAAAGACTGGATAACGCAACTTAGTGCTTGACTTGAAGCCAGGCGGCGGCCATTATTTGTTCTACTCTTTTTTCAGTGCGTTATATACTTTTTATATAACAAACTGCTACTCTCGCATTCATTTTGGATCATATGTTTTACTCTTGGGATATAAAAAAAATTATCATGATGACATGACTATAATATAACGGTTTTGGGCGAAAACTCATGTTCTCTAAATTTCTCATGGAAATCTTCTGGGGTTGTTTAATCTTTATCGTTGTTCGTCAACGCCAAAAAAATAAACTCTATTTGTAGAACAATATCGAAATCAAAGTTCCAATATTGAAGGAAATGGTACTTAGTATTTTTAATCAAAAAACATGAAAAGAACTCATTAGTAACAAACTGTTCTCGTTTCACCATAGCAACGGCTCAACAACGCTTGGCAAGTAATTAAATACGGATATTGGCGATATAATAAAATTATTAAATTCACAAGCTGATGTATTTTTGCTCTCTGAAGGCAATTTGTGTACCAAAGTTGCCCGAAAACGAAGAATTCCTGGCGACTCGCTTTAATCTCGTATCTTGTCGCTCTCATATCTGTTCAAGAGAACGCTCGATCCTTATGTCGATGTAAAAATCTATTCCTGGATTTTGGAAAACGAATGCGACTTCTAAAGTGAACATGGCTTAGTATTATAATTGTACAATAATTCTGATATCATTGCATTAAAGTATTATCATAGCACATAAAATTAAAAAATTGTCAGTCTTTTAATCGCTTCAAAGCACCTCCATTTATCGGGAATGTAAAACGGTTCGAAAATGTGCGGAAATGGCGTGTCCCAGCCACACACGCGTTGTATTGGTGATTCCAGCGACAGAAAGCAACGTTCCTACAAGGTAGAGAAACAAGCAATGGAAATAAAAACTGGGATGTGATTTTGTGAACTAATCCTTTGCGAGAATAATGAAATCCGAACCTTAGTGAATCCTAAACGGGTTTTTTTCGAAAAGTTTCGCAAAAACGTGCGGCCGCCATCTTTCTTTTTTTAATTATCTTATTATCAATCTTATAATTAAACACACTTTTTATTGAACTTTTGATTATGCAGTTTGCAAGCGCGCTTTTCAACTAACACAAATTGATCAAGCTATGTCAGTATCGAGAACAGGTTTGTTGACAGAGTATGTCCGAACTACGTGACCGTAAGTGAAAATAGTTGATAACCTTGCCTATAATTAAAATGTGACAATTATTTGATCGTTTTGCTAATCACGATCTATCAACGAATAGATAACAAATACGGAGTGTAGAATATAAAATGCCGGAAACGTCGACCTATCCTCTCAGAATACATATTTGCTCTATGGCTCTTCGCCAAAGTCTCAGCTCGATTGATGCATTTTTGTAATCATTATTTTTACCACACTGACCTGTATTGTACTAGCGATTTCGGCACCAAACCCACTTGTCTTTGGGGCTTCGTGTGCAATCAGCAGCCTTCCAGTCTTGTTGACTGACTAAAAAGGTACGAAGATATTCTCACTTATTTTATTGTGCTAAAGTTTAGTAAAAAAAACGGCCTATACTTGCGGATTGTAAACAATGAAACAAGAGATCAAAACAGTTTGACAGCTTTTAAAACCATCGGCGCGCAGTAACAACAAACCTGTTCGATGGTTTCCACATCCCAGGGTAAAATTGTTCGCAAATCGATGAGTTCACAAGAAATTTCGAGTTTTTCTTTTGCTATTTGCGCTACATCACGAAGTACGTGGACTTGCGTACCCCAACCGACCATTGTAACATCGGAACCTAAAGTAACATTGCACTCCATGTACATAGCAAGCTCTGTAGATATAAAAATCAATACCAGACGGTTGAATTACCTTCCAAAACGACTTCAGCCTTTGATAGAGGCAGTTCGTAATCTCCAACGGGTACATTTTCAACTATATCAAAAAGTAAAGAGCATGAAATTTTGTTATAGAACTTGACTTTTCGGCTGTCTTTTCATATTTATTATGATTGCTATTGACTTGAATGCACACAATGAAGAATCCCCGTCGAGTGGAACCGTGAATTGGGAATCCTTGTATAGCTTTAATGGTTTCAACAGCGTGTCATGTCGAGAACCAGTCAAACATTTCTGTTATGTTTGAACATCGCTGTTGGAAACATCGCGATAAGCAATACGTTATAGTTTCATATACTGAGTGCTGCTGACATTCTCAATATGTATATACGATTGACCATCATAAAACTTACAAAAAGAGCATAAATTTTGTGATTTTTTATGAATAGATAACGTTCAATTTTCATCTTAAGATATCAGACTGTCCATGCATGTTTTGCCTTGATTTTGTCTTTCAGTAACTTGTTTTGTCATTGCCGATAGATGATGCCAAGGTTACGACATTCAAAGCTTAAACCACAGGAGTTATGACATGGTTTTGACTGAAAGCTCATTACTATTATAGAAGGTATTCCTAAAGTCGAGTTTGGCTTTACCGAGATTAGGTTACAAACCATGGCACAGTACTTAATAAAATTTTCCAGAAACATCATTTTATATATATGGATCGTATTTATATTACAATTTGTTTTGTACACTGCAAATTTATCATTACAGCAAATAGTGATAGCAGGCATGATTAATCACATATCGGATAAGTTTATTTCGTGCAGAACATACATTTCGTATAGTATATTTAATAACGATTTTAAATGCTTAGCAATTGTGCTTGGAAGCGATTCTCACACTTCATAAAAAATACACGTTTTAGCAAGTTCGGGGGGGGGAGTAAAGGATAGTTACGTGACATAATATTTATGTAATAACTAGAGTACGATCTATTGCCAAAAATGACGTGTACGGATTACATGTGCACGACTATCCAATTGACGCGCACCACGCGTTAAAGCATCACAGCTGTATATCAAACAACAAATGCATTGATTGTGCGTGGGATGTAATCTGGGGATATTAAATGGGTATGTCTCATGTCCCACGAAACAATGGAATTTTAGCTTGGCGTTTACGTTGAACGGCCAACCTCGACTACCCGCTTGCCGTCGAGGTTTGCCTTTTCGACAAGTTTGCTTTTGTATCCTACAATTCGCATTGTCCCAAGCTAAAATTAGTTGTTTTGTTTACAGTTTGTCAATAAATATTCAATAAATATTCATATTGTATACTCAAATAAAAATATATTGTTGGAAATGAAAAATCACTTATTAAAGTACTAAAAAGTTGCAGTAAATAAGCCCCTACCACTAGAAGGGTAGGAATAGTTAACCTAAACCTGAACCGCAGAGCGACGATCACGTGACTTTTTCTGGTTGACACGTCGTGCTAAAATTCTCTAGTGCAACAATCGCAGCATGTTATAAAGAACAAATTATAATAAAATCCCCTCATACCAGCCTGTCTATATAATATTTTCGGTTCAAAGAACAACACGGGGTTATCGTCTCGAATAGATGCTAACAACAATCCTTTTGCTTGAGTGGGACCTCTTGGTATGACAATCTACGGAAAACGAAAGCAGAAAAACTGCGAGGAGACTGGAAACAGGGAAACCAATGATACTGCAAACAGGCACATGTACAGGGGAGTGAACAAAAAAGTAGGCCCATAAAAATTATGGGCTTACTTAAAGACATCGATGAATGTACGTGACCGGATTAAAAAAACTCATTTATTTTCGTATGTGCATAATCTTTAAAAAAGAAAGCTTATACAAAACATATTATTGTTAAAAATTCTATCTTTATGGTAATTAGAGTTCATTTTAAATGAATCATACATGAAACTTTATGTTTTTGCTCGTTACAAAGCTGGTCTGTAACCTAAGGGACGACCAACAAGGAATTGAAAAAAATTTTTCATCGACTGTATCTTGACTGATAGTAAGAGGATACGTGTATGAAAACGATTGCTTTTACCGTAGAGCAATAGTTTCTTCAGCGCAATTGTGATAAATAACCTTGCAGAACAGTAATACTCTGATGTCAGAAATATGCCTGCCATTTCTTAAATTTATTGTTCTTTTACTTGTGTGATTTAAGTTTTAGTACAGAAAATTGTCAACATTGCATTTTTGTTTCATTTATTCTTCAACAGTAAGACCTCATTTCAGTAACATTTCTCTGTGATTGACGAGTCCATAACAATAATTTAATTTGGGAGGCTGCTTTTTTGTCGTCACTCCCCTTGTACACGCTTAACCTAAGCGGCCATTTTACGCCGGTTACCTTCACCCCAGGTATATGCGAGAAAAATGCCTCCACGGATTGCGAGTGATACAGAGCACCATGGCCAACAGCACCGCATGGAGCGCGTATCGTTAACTTTCCACAGTCAAACAAATTACCACTCCGGTAGCGAAATTTGCTCCCTTCGTTCAAGATCTATTTTTTTGAAAGAATTAATCGAGTCTAGGAACTATGAAGTAAAAAGTTTTCTTTCCCTTGTCTAGTTTTATCTCTTTGCTCGCGCTGAAAATTGTGAAGAGTGCGAGTCTAAGCATTTGCTTGTCGTGGGTGTTTATATATTTACGAAGATAAGATGCCCATGAAAGAAACAAAACTGTTTTAAGTGTGTAAATAAAAATGATAAATATTCATTGAAAAAGGGAAAAATTAAGAAGTCATAAAACGGCGATTCAAGCGGTAAAAGCCACAGGATTTTACAACTTTTTCCTTAGTTTCTTCAGAAATTTTAGTTTAAAACAACCCTAGCTCATAAACCCAAAAAAACTAAACGTTTTTTACCTGATCGAACGAGGGAAAAATATAATCGGCGAACTGGATTTCGGCTATGGCTGTTGCACCAGCCAAGGCTGCTCCTATGCCAAAACCAACTATGCCTTGTTCTGACAACGGAGTGTTAAATACTCTGTCTTTACCTACCGACGCAAACAATAATTTTTTCTGAGCCTGTCATATGTCGGAAAAATTCGCCTTAAAACCATAAAACTAACCGTATTTATCTCGAAGTCCGACGGTGCACCTAAACACGCCACCGAATGCAACGTCTTCACCAAAAACAACTAGAAAAATGAATGAGAAATTGTCTATCTTGCATCTGTATTGTTGTGCACGAAATGTTCATTTCTTCAGCGATTTGTAACACGGAAGACGTGACGGAACAGGGCGCTCAAATTTTTTTGTTAAAGAAAGCAAAGAACGTGAATAAAGACACATTGTAGTTACTTATGACTGAAATTCAATGTACTACAAAGCTAAGTACGAGAATTGCTTGATCTCAACGACAGTGCTACTGCGCATGCTCAACAGTACAATTCACTACGTTACGGTCCTGTACCACTGTCAGGTACGAGCGAAGCGAAAATCAGGCTTTTAAAGCTTCTTGAGGTCTGTGAACTAAAATTTCATTGGTTCTTTTCTGCCTTTACCAAACGCGTGAGCTTGTTAACTAAAGTCAAGCGCTTGAAGATAATCCATTGTAAATGAACTAATTAATGCCTGGAGCATTAGATTATAGCGGCTCACCTCAGTGTGAACAAATGAAAACAAAAGTACGACTAAATATATGGCTTCTGAGCCCGTTCGACGACCCATATTCTAATGATAGTATGACAATGGTAATGTGGTGGAGATATCTATTACAAAGGGGTATTTACTAGAGAGACATCCAATGTAAGAATCTAAAACAAACTTACCCATCGGGGGGGGGGGGCATTTATTCGATGTGAGGCGTTTATTTGATAGGCGGCATTTATTGAATTATAGTGGTTTACTATTTTGTTTTTTTTGACTGCCCCATTTCAAAAACGCCTCACAGTGAATTTCTATTAAAGTTAAATGCGTAATTGTTAGAGTTGTGCTCAAATGCAATTGTGACTTTAATACATTTGCAAGAATAATTTGAGAGAAGAATGAAATGCTTGGCTTTGTAATGCTTGAAAAATGTCAAATAATTTTATAGAGCAACATACTTGCCGTTTCATCTGATGAAAGTACAATATCCATAGCATCTGTCAAGGCTTGAAATAGGTTCATCCTTTTACTTTCACCTTAAGTCAATGGATCATGTAAAGAATATTAAGCATTAGTTGTGTTAGCGACAAGTTATTTATCATCAGGTTAATTTCTTTGTATTTCTATTGCCTGTAATTTATCATGTGAACTACAGAAAAAGGCAGAGTTAGGGCAATAACAAAGTCAAAGAGAGTGAAAGAGGTTAGCCCTTGTTCACCTCTCCATACTAATTAAGATTTACGTAACAAGTCAAACTATAAATACACAAACTTACATAACAACAAACAACAAAATTATGATATACAATTTAGATATCATAAATTAACCATCAATATGTTGTCGAAAATGATGCAAAAGCTTAGGTTTGAAAACATTATCATGGTGTTCCTTAGCTATGTCCCTCGGTAAATTATTCCATAAATTATTGTTGCTTACAAAAAAATAAATATTTATGACAGTTTGACTTAACCAATTTAGTTTTATGGGTATTTTACTCTTGATGTTTGACCTTGAGGGTTGTAACTGCAAAAGTAATGAATGATTGTGGTTGAAGTCCATTAAACCTGTGTGTTTTCTTAAAGCAATGTTAAAAAGCAATTGTTCTCCTCACTTCTAGAGATTGCCATTTTAACTTATGCAGCTTTCAATGATCTGCATGTAAGGTACATCATGACTGAAATGATGAATTTCTTGTATGAGAAATCAACAATAACAATTACTTAAATGGGATGGGGCATAAACGTGCAACAATAATACATACGTTGTCTCTGTAGAGGTACTTTGCAAATTTTTGACCAAGTTTTGAAGTTCACTGAAAACTTGCAAACAGCTTTTAAAAAATTTCCTTTCAATTTACAAGAAAAGAGCTGTAGCTCATAGACTTGGACATTTCCAAAATCATGATGAACTTTCAAACTTGCAACAAACTTTGTACATAAGTAATACAGTACATTTACATCAGTTCAAAATATTTCAGGATAAAGGTTGCTGACTGAATACTAAAAGTTGAATCTGTCGGATTTATTCATCATGAAAATCAATGCAAAACTTTTGATTAAAATATTGCACTTATGGGCTATAGCTAAAGGGAGTGAAAGGGGTTTAATATGGGAATGTTTACAATTCCAGTTGTGTATCAAATATGTGGTAACAATCCTCATATCCCCCTTTTGATAATCATTAGGTAATCGGATGAGAGTTTCCCGATGATCAGAAAGACCAGTTTTAGCAATCTTTTAAATTATAGAACACTTAATTTTTAGTTTTACACGTGTACAATTTAATATTCATTAAATTTACCATCAAATTGCGTTGAATCAGCGACATAAGAAAACGTAGAAGCATAGTTTGACCGACCCCTTCCTTGAAACGTTGCTGTTACACTTTCCAAAATACGAGTTTTTCTTAAAAAACGTGGAACACAAAAGATCGATACCGTAGCCATGTTTTGTAACGGTATCCACTTTGGTACCCCACCCACCCCTAATACGGTAATTTCTCGTACCACATTTGCCACGACGGAACTCCGCAGTGCGCAGGTGTTGCTGTGCTGTTGTGCTCTCTACCGTCTTCTCGTGGAAGTCTCGCGTGGTCAACTCGCATAGGCGCGCAGAAACGGTTGTCATAGCAAAGCTGTAAACAAACTCGAGTTGGTAAGGAAATATAATTGACAATAATATAATGGGACAAGATTATTATGGTATTTTAGAGCTCACAAAAGGTTCTAGCGACGCAGATGTAAAGAGATCGTAAGTCAAAGTATATTTAAATTTCTCAAAACTTTTTTCTATTGAAAATTTTGAGGAATTTAGGAGAAAACATACCCAAAGACTCTAAGTCTGAAAGCCATTAAGGCAAAAGCGTCATCTTGTATTCAGGATTCAAGTTTAAAGTTTAATATATGAACAAGATACAAGAGTTTCAAAAACTTTTTCCTGTATCAAGTTTATTATTCACCTAGAAATCGTTGTTCTTCATCTTTTACATCATGTTTTTGACTCTGAAAGTTAGAGAACAGTTTTTATTGCATTTGAATTTAAATTATCTGACCAGACTGATTTTTTTGCTTTTTCTACAACTCTCGATGCTATAGATATCGAAAATTGTCGCTGAAATTCCATCCTGACAAGACAAATGAAATTGAAGCAGAACAAAAGTTCAAGCAAGTTGCAGAGGCTTACGATGTCTTGAGTGATCGTAAGTCAATCTACATTCACGTGCATTTGAAACTCAACTCCTTAAGTGTTGTTCTACCCAGTTGCAATGTTCATGAGTTGAAATTATTCCTTTCAACTGTTAAAGTCACAGAATAACGGCAATATTGTCATGTTTTAAAAGAATACACAGAGGGTCAGAGTGTGTAGTCTCTATTTATATCAGTTATTTCTATGTATCATCTATCATTGATTTGCAGAGATAGTGCACATCACTGTAATATGTTTTTTGTCGAATCAAGCTACAGTAATTTTCACAAATAGGATAGGAAAACCAAATCAAGAACATGGTCAAAAATTGATTCTCTAGTTCAAGGAAGCACAGTAATATTGGAATGAACTTTAACACAATAATATTTTCCCTAAAACCTTGCCTTACCTCCAGAACATCATGATAAATTGCAAATCTTGTGTATCCATTTTTCATGTTTGCCTTATGAATTAGCTACTAGCTACTGTAGGAAATGTTTTGGGCTCATGTATTATTATTTTGGTCCAAACACATGTTATTATGAAGATACTAACAAGATTTACAATATTTTCCAAGCAAAGAGACGTGCCATTTATGATCAGTTTGGTGAAGAAGGACTGAGGAATGGTGTTCCCGATAGTGATACTGGTAAAGATTTTACTTGCTTACAATTTTTAAATTTACAATACTAACTTCTTATTCCTCGAATTTAAGCTAATTAGTTGCATTTTATTCATAGAATGCACATTGTATGTTATGTAATATGTGGGAAGGTGCCCTTATATATGTGCAATAAATGTTTTGTAATTCTAACAGTCTCACATTATTGCTTTGTCTTTGATATAAAATTTTATTGACTTGAGTACATTTATTGCAGTTCAATTGCTAAGTTTGTTGAAAAGATAAAAGATTTGTGCCACTTGATTGCCAATTACCGGTTTGTCTTTTATTAAGCATTGAAAAGTTTGTAAAAGTGTGTGAAAAGTATGCATGCATGAATGCATGAAATCAAGACTGTGAAAAGAATGACTGTTACAAAATTAATCATAGACATGCTCTTGATTGGCTTGGCAGTGAGCTTTGGACAGGTGATCACTAATCTGTACTTTTTCATTTCATTTGTTTCAGATGGATGGACTCCTGGGTATGTATTCCATGGAGATGCATTAAGGGTCTTTAGAGAATTTTTTGGTGGTGATAATCCATTTTCAGGTAAATAATTAGATAGAGATTGATTGAGACAGAGAGATGTCCTTAACTTTTAAGGTTTACAATTTGGGTTTCTATGAAAAAAAATATGATGGGGATAAGGTATTTATTGTCCAACTTAGGAAGTGAGAACAATATGGCCAACATTTTTATAACTGTGCAAAAACATTGGGCATGCTCCTGTTATGTCATTCAAGATACTGTACATATTGATCTTTTAAGCATTGGTGCCGCCAGCTTGAAATTTTCGTTGTGCTGTTCACTTACTGTAAAAACAGCAGATTTCTAAACAAAGAAATAATTTTAATCAGTTAATTATCAGAAATTTACATTGCACCACCAACATTCAGGCTTGCAAGCTACTCCGCCGTAAATGGATGATTTTTTGGAAGGATGATTAAACTTCAAATAACATAAAAATACCTTTGAATGTAAATGAAACTGCCCAGGTAGAAATCTTACAAGAGATCATAGAAGTGAAGGAGATCTCATTTAAGAAATGGAACAAGATCCTATTGTGATCTGACTTGCGATCACACCTTTATATTCTTGTAAGATCTTGTAAGATATAAGAGACTAGAGAGCTATAGCAAGAGTACGACTAACAGACTGTGTAAGGGATTGGCACAAGAAAGTTTGTCGTCGTTGTCACTTCGTCAAAATGTTGTTTTATAGTTGTCAACAACAGAACGAGCTTTTTGACTGTAAAAAACACAGCACTTTATGAAGCAGCTACGGCTCTATTTTTCAAAATAATATCGATGAATCTGCAATACTGATTTGACAAGAATATAAGACTCTTTTGAGAGAGAAATCCTCGTTATTTTACATTTTATGCATTATATTTATGTAGTGTTTTACAGTTTGTTTACACTCCTAGTCATACTCGTAGTCTTTGCCAAAACTCGCTATTAAAGGAAAGAAGGGTACCCCAGAGTACTCTTTAATGGTTTTCATTTCATGGCTTTCGCGCTTTATTTCCTTTATCATCATTATGTTACATTTGTAATATTGCAGAGTTATTTGATAACTACGATCCAGAAATTGGATTTGGAGGTTTGCATGGGCGTGGTCGGCGCAAACAAGATCCACCGATCGAAAGAGAGCTATTCTTGACTTTAGAAGAAATCTTCAAGGGATGCACTAAGAAAATGAAGATTTCTCGAAGAGTATGTTTCAGTCAATTGTTTCTAGCATTCGGGTTTCGGGTCCGTAGACGAATACGCTCTTTTTTAATTTAAGAGCCAGCGAAAATTTGCACAGCCTCAATGTTTCTAATTTTTTCACGGTTTCAGACTCAAAATGTACCAAGTTCTTAGCACGGAGTCTTTTCTGTGATATATCTAAACTTATCATACTAGTGTGTAGCATCAAAGTGTAAAATCTGTTTTAGCTACTAAATTTTGGGTTGTTACAGTAAGTACAGCTTTCGAAGGTTTCAAAAAGAAGGCCCACAACACTAGCCATTTTATGGTTTTACACAAGTTACTGCATATAAGAACGGTTAATAAAATCACTCTCTACATTTTTTCCTCAGGCTCAATTTCCAACATTAATCAATTTTACTTATCCGTGCCTTAAAAAAATCACACCACAAAAAGTGTTCCCGTTATTTGCAATGATCCATCCCATAATAAACCTGTTCTATGGTGTTTTTCCTTTTTGTTTTTGACAAACCTGGTGTTACGTTGCACCTGATAAGAAACGTTCGGGAAGATGACAAGCGTCGAGGAGTTCTTTTGGCCCTTTCACACCATCCATTTGTCAAATCCATTTGTTTCGTTTCCGACTTTTGGTATTATAGTCATGCGAGCAACCATTTGTGTTATTCAGTACATTTACAGTATCAATATACTTTGCCAACTTTCGTTCTTGTTTCCAAGTCTTTCTCAAATCTAATTTTTCTCGCCAAATCAAATTCGATCAGCGCGGAAAGTGAAAAGTCCGGGGTTCGTGTCGGAGGCTCACGTTTTCCGTGTTCACACGATATGTAGTTTACAATGCGACAATATCGGTTCCGACAAATCGTATCGCGAGAACGAGCTTTAAACGAGATGACCTTGTTTTCAATAGAGTAAACTCTCTAAACTGGTCATATCGTTTGGAAATTATCGCACTTTTTTCAGAAACATCGAATGCAAAGAAATTTTTATTTTGTGTATGCTATGAAACACCTCAAACCAAGTGTCCACTTTATCAGATTGAGAAATCTCAAAAGAATCTGTTGACTTTAAATTGCTCACACTTAAGTTTTTCCTTTATGAAGTCAATATATATCCGACCAAGAATATCCTAAATCTTATTCTTACTAATGTACTTGAGAAAACCGTAAACCTCTCTTGTATTTCAGCTAAAACTGTGGATCTTTCGAGTGACAATAATCTGTTGTTTTTTCATATCTTACTTCATGCCTTAGCAATTGGATACGTCAGTTGTAACCAAACTGACTGAAATGGTTGCTCAACGGTCTAGATAATTGCAAATTTAACATCGAAACAATTTTGGTGTTAATACTGATTAGGAAACATGGAAAAACTCCTTCTCAGTGTTGTTGATTACATTCCACTCAAATAATCTAATCGTCGAAATAGTCCTTCATTAAAATATGGTGAAGAAACCTACGTTCAAAGAAAGACTCGTGTAGGAATAGAGCGACACGCATGTTATGTTTGAAAATATGGAGAAAAGTACCACGAGCTTTCTCGAAACGCCGAATCTTTTACAAGATCCAAACGTGACTTACACTTTACTGACCTCGCACTTTACTTGGATGAAACAACAAAAAGTTTTGGTCAGTCTTCAAGTGCAACTCCAAACACTCCAATCCTCCTTCAGCAATGTGGAAACAAACAAATGTAGTACAATCTAATCTCGATTTTATCCAGCAAATGTGAAATGGGGTAAACCACTTAAAGTACTTCACTTGTCAAGATCTCGTAAACCAAAACATAGCGCAATATACGCTTTATGGATCTTGTCAGAAAGCTATTGGTCTTTTCATAACCGATTACCTTAAATGGAGGTTTATGAGGTATCACCCCAATCCGATACAAAAATCACGGCACGACGATGCAATCCGGTGTATTGTAAACAGGGCCTTAGGCGCTGTTTACACTGTGACGAACCAATCCGGTTTGTCTAGCGTAGCGAAAATCACTCCGCTCTGAAGGTGACACGAAAAGCAATGCGATACGTGGCAGCGTAGTGTAAACAGTGCAATCCGATAGAAACTACAATTGGGTGCAACATTTGACAATTGTTATGCCCGAAATTTCGCAGTTGTTGCTATTTATCTCACGAGATCAACTGTAGTTGTTATATGCTTGCTATTTTCTTTATTAGTATACAATTCGTATAATATGTTAGTATTTTGTTCATCTTTTGTATCCACACCTTTCCAGTCGATGTCTTTGCTAAACTTTTGCAACGCAAATTTATTAAATACTTTGAAAAGTATCTTATAACCTTTCCATGGTTTTCAAGTTTTTTCCATTGCTTTCGCCAAAATGTTGTATTATTTGTCGCACGACTACCTGTTACCATGACAGTAGAGATTTCGAAAGAGCTAAACGGCAATGTTGTGTGAACTCCACATAAAATATCTATCGGATTGGAAATCAATCCGATACAAAAGCAATCCGGTATAGTTTAAACGGGGTCTCATCTATAGACCAATCGACGCACGCGTTTTGTTGTTGTTATTTTATAATTACCTATGTTACAAATTTCTAAGTCATGCAGTGATTATTACCACGCACCTATTTCAATCTCACGCATTCCTTATCAGTCGAGAGGGAGCTATATATTCATTAAGTTACTTATATGAGTAGGAGTTTGACAATTCATTGATTTTTTAACTTCATTCTCCAGGTAATGAATGATGACGGTCACACGTCCAATATACGCGATAAGATTCTTACCATCAACGTGAAACCAGGCTGGAAATCTGGAACCAGAATCACTTTTCCCAATGAAGGTGATCAAGGTCCGAACAATATTCCAGGTAATCGTGACTGCCGAACAAACTTTCTCGTGAAAAGAAATATACATATGATATATTACGGTGTGGCGGATCAAGGGTACTTTATTGTAGAACGGTTTAGGGTCCTGTCACAAAAAGACAAAAAAATTATAATTTGAAATTATAGTAGAAATTCAGTTTTTTGTGAGTGATGAGCATGTTGGAAGTGCCTGGGAATTTAACTTATAGTATTTACTTAAACCTGTCGCGCAATCCTAATTTAGTATACAAGGGGATCAATCCCTACACAAAGATATTTTCTGAAGAAATCTTTGTTTTTGCGTCCGATTATTGACTGTGAGAATGTTCCAATAAACACTCAGCTTGTTTTGCTGACGGGTGTCCATTTTCTTCGTGTCACCACACTTTCAAGCACCGAAAACGAATGTCACGTGATTGAATACTGAGGTTCCTAATTGTGAACTACCCTGGATCGAAGGGATCATGTCACTTGCAACAAAACCTTAAGACTTAAGTCAAGAAAAAGATTTAAGTCAAGAAAACCAATCTTTTGCTTTGATGGTAAAATTTTTACTTGACGTATGTTTTCTATATTTTCAGCGGACATCATTTTTGTTGTGAAAGATAAACCGCATTCCGTATTCAAAAGGGAAGGAAAAAATTTAGTTTTTACTGCTGCAGTTCCTTTAGGAAAGGTAAGGTAAATCATTGTTTTTCTATTTCACAGATAATGGCGTAGGTGCTGGGCCTAGCAAAGGCATGATGATCGAGGAGAAAAAGGGGAAAAGTTTTACTTTAATTATGAACACGTTCGCCTCGTCTGTTTTCTTGACAAAATTCATATAACATCATCGTTTTCATTAATTTCATTTGACTTTTTCTAATTTGGCGTATTGAATATTTATCAGAGAGTTTGAAGCCATTAAAGCAATGTCTATTGTTGAAAAACTTTTATGGTAATTAGTATTTCCCGAGCATCGACCGTCCAACACGATATTGTGTACATTAACGTATGAAAAAAGACCTGTCATACACCCCTGCCAAGAAACGCCATGATGAACTTGAATACAGAAAGAAGGGAACGTATTTTCTGCCTTTCATAACTTTAAATCATGTTTTCATACACGATGACATTTTTTTATGAAGATTTTCCGACCACGATTTTGCGGTTATTTTGAATTCTATGGTATTTTTTGACAAAGACCCTTCGCTTCCCGTTTTATTTTGCGCTTCTCTGCCGAGCAAAAAAAAGCAATATTGAAGAAAATCGTTGATTACTCCCGCCCGCCCCCTTTATAAGAAATTCCCTATCAGGACATTTTATTTCGAATGATCTTTCTTCCTTCTGTAGGCACTCACTGGTTGTACTGTCGACGTCCCAACGTTAGATGGCCGATTGATCAGTATACCCATCAATGATATCGTCAAGTAAGTGAAGAGAAGCGAGATATAGATGACTCTAGAGAGTTTTCGACGAAAGTTATGGCTCTCTTTGTGTTCTTATTGAGTTGTATTCTGTGTGCATGATATGAGAAGTTCCTCTTTGTGCTAAATTCAACCGGATAAGCAGCTTTCAAATTTCGACATATATAGCTTTTTAAAGTGCTTATATCATCCTCACGGAAATAATTTATTTGGATAGAGTTGACGATTTTAAGAACATTTGCAATATATTTTATAAGACAAAATTGTAATCTTCTTTGACTTTTGGGTCTCAAAGTTGGCTTTTTTCAAGTTTGATCGTGAGGTGCTGTGACTGGCTCTAGTTCAACGGACGTGACGCACATTGGAGAGCACGCTGCCTTTTAACGCTGTAGTGATAGTTGTAGTAAAGTCGAGGAATGTATTTTTATCAAACTTTTGTTTTTATTCGCTCTTTATTATTGAATCGCACTTCGGTGAAATAGAACCAGTCCCAGCACCTCACGGTCGAACACGAAAAAAGCCAACTTTGATGCCCAGAAAGTCAAGGAAGATCAAATTTTCGTCTTATAATATATGTTGCAAATGTTCTTCAACTCTATCCAAATAGATCATTTCTCTGAGGATGATAACGGCACGCTTTCTAATAAAATAATACAACTCTTATTCGTTTAGACCTGGCTATTCGAAACACGTACCCGGGGAAGGTGTCCCCACCTCCAAAGACCCAGATATCCGAGGGGATCTGATTATAAAATTTGACATTGTTTTTCCAAACAAATTGACTCCAGTACAAAAACAGTTGTTGAAAGATGCTCTATTGCAGTGATAAAATATCATGTAATGTTTTGTACATAACTTTCGTAAGTCAAATTCATTTTGTTCATAAAGTGTAAGGAAAATTTTTATTAAGACTTGCAATAATTTAGTTGAAAGGTTTAAACAAATGTACACAAAAAACCTGTGGTAGATTTGTCATGCTTCCAGTATGCAGGTGCTTCTTTGCACCGTCTTGAAGCCTTTATCTGTGTACAAGTGACTGGTATACATTACGGACGCTAAGTTGAACAGCTGAAGCAATCATGCGAGCAAATACCTGAAGAATGCCCCCATGTATGTTATTAAAGCACTTTTGACTTTTGATATGAGTTAATTAAAACCCAAGTGTGAATACCTTTATGGTCTTTACGTTTGCCATTGATAAAACTGCATTCATCTTTGTCAAATGATTATTTTTAAGAAATATTCGACAACCTTAATGGATGTTGCATGTTGCTAACTCGCCTGTTAATGCCAACTTTTGTCAAGTTTAGAGCTCTTGGCAGTTCTGAATGTTTCATTAGCACGTTGGGTCGAGATTCAACATCAACATTATGACCAACATATAGATGTACATTTATTATAACGACAATATTCAAACGAATGTGTGACTAGTATGTGTATTTCACCTACAATAGCCAATCAAAGCCGAAATTTCTCATTGAAGGTAAGCGTTTGAACAGTTTAAAGCGCCTTATCTAACCTTTACACTATGAATATAGGATTTCCATCATAGCAATTTATAAACACAAGGTCATGTAACTCGGCGTCGTACTTGCACGCGGCTGTAAGAAAATAAAAATTGTATATTAGCAGGAAAATTATCTTTGGCCACATTGTGAATCCTACACTGGCGGAGATTTCATTGAAGGGCAATTATGCAAAGTGAAAGGCTTACCGAGAACGCCGCCATTGGGCCCATGCCATGGCTATAACGTCGCATTGCTTCACGAATATGATCTGGCTGAAGGCAGTCGGAATAAAGATCATTTGAGAGCACAGAGCTTAGCTATATGGTAGAAAAACAGAAGTGGTCAAATCATAGGAAATGTCGATAAACAGCAGTTATTCAACTGGACTAGTGCAGTTAACGGACACCTTACACTGCGCAGCTGATCAGCACAAGTGCCGCAGGCTCAGGCAATCAAAAACTTTCTAAGGCAGGCGAGTTCAGCTTTACATAATTTGATAGCTTAGATTTTTTAAAAAATAGAAAGCCAAATCCTAACCCAAGTTCTAACCGTTAAGCTTACTTCTATAACGGTGAGTGATACGGCATTTTTTGTATTCTGTATTGTTGTGTTGCCGTAAGTGTTGTTGTTGATTTGCATTTTCCCTCCAATTACAGTGCCCACAGTGTTCATGGTCACCGCAGAATAAGTATAGGTGTCCGCTAATAAACTCATTCCTAAACTGCACTCTAACCAGTGAACTGTAATACTAACTGGAACGCTAACTCTAACGCTACTTCTATACGCCATTTTGAAGCCAGTTATGATGTATTTATCCTTAGTTTTTGGGTTTATTACCATATCTTGTGTCGTAAAACTTTTTCATGGCAATTTGTGCTTTTGTATTTTATGTATATCGTTGTTAATTTTCTAAAATAATACATGAAACTTCTAGAAACTCAGGAAAACAAGCTTCAATTTGATCTTCATTGATAGCGGCGTTGTTAGCTTTCCAGTTGATATTGCAGTTCACTGACTTTTACTCAATATTTTATAGCAGTTTGCGCACTTGACCTGCGTTTAATACCTTTGTTCTTTTCTTTTTAGCCTTGGACGATTTAGAACTTGCAGATAAAGAGCTCACTCCACCTGGTAACGAAGTCAAGTTCGACCCAGCACCACCGGTGGGAGTTGCACCGCCCAAAGAGAAAGAAGGCTGAGTTCCACCTATTGATGTCGTGGGCGTGCTGGGGGGTGTTGGCGTGGAACATCTGCTCGAAGGCATTGAGGATGTTGTGATGAAAGGTAAGTTGATTTTAGAAGCGTTGTTTTCGCGCAGTAAAGGCATGACGGCTGACAGTTCGTCGCTCCGTTCGATATCTTTCTTGACCAATAACGCCATCTCTACAATCTGGCGGAAATAGAATTTATTTACAAATATTTCGACACGGTAACATCTTGAATCCAGGGGTCGGTTACACGAAGCCTGGATAACGTTATCCATTTAATAGCAAAAATTTTCAAACTTGTAAAAAAGATGTTTATGTTTTTCTTACGACGAAGAAATTTTGTAATCTTCGAAACAATGTTTTATTTCAGTGATTGCTCAGTTCGAATCTTATATTTTTGCTTTTTAAAAGGTTTTGTAAAAGTTTAAAAAAAATTGCTATCCAATGGATACGCTATCCAGGCTATCGTGCAACCGGCCACAGAACAACAAATATATAATAATAAAAAGGTTGAAAAAATCAAAATTCGGGTTTAATTTTAAATGAGGAATACGATCATCAATATTAGGCTCGTATATTAAGCGTGAGGTATACAACACGACGGTCTAGGCCTTGCTATTTTATCAAAAAGAAGTTTGAAAATGACAGAAGACCTTATAAAACAGTCAGTAAATATCTCTTGAAGTTTTTTGATTGTCCATTTTGCAAACCAGTGACGTCATATTGCATAATGAGTCGCCAAAATTTTTTAAATATCCTTCAGTTTCTGGGCAACGTTTGGATGAAACGTTTCGGCAGAATTTTGTACCATTAACACTATTTCCGGAAGGCACAAAAATACTGGATAAATCATATTCCCATTATTTAATATGACGTCAATGGTTGTACGAAATTGGACATTCTACAAACTTAAATATCTTTAAGAACAAAAGGAGATACACATACACTGTTTTAGAAATTCTACAGTCAATGTCAAACTGTAATTTAGAAAGCTAAATTTTCTCACCACAAGTACAATAAAAGTGATTACACATCATTATGATAGTTGGGGTGGCGATGATCATTATGGAATACGCTAACAAGAACGTCTTTCGTCACACCGATGAAGAATTTGTATGATAGAGCTGACCTGTCCAACTGTTTCGTACGCAAGGTAGCTGAAGACTTCCATAACTGGAGTGTTTGGTTTCAAATCTGTGAGGTTCGTGTAATCCAGCCATTCTTTGAATTTTCCCGCCTTTTTGTCTGTTAAGTCCGAAAACGTTCGACGTTAATTAAATTTTCATCTCTAACATGGCACTTCCATCGGCTATTTTTCAATGGTAAGTGTAATGAACAAGATATGAGGTGATTGGTATAGGTTGTGTGAGAGATAAGGTTATAGGTGCAGGAATAAGTTATCATATGAGGAACGACATGGATAATCGCATAGGTTTTCAGAAATGCAAAACGGGAAATTTCGCCAAACAAAGAGGAGTACAACATAGTTATTTCCCTTTTTGCCTGCTAATGGCACAAAAAAGGAGAATAATTATTGGGAACGATGGGGGGTTAAATAGACGAAATGCTTGAATATCAGCCGCTATTTTTAAACAAAAATACCTTTACAACAAACGATTGGTTTTAAATTTCCACCCAACGAATAAAATTTAACCAATCGATGGCCTAGCCTAACGTTAGATCCACCGCCGACGAGATTAATCACAAATTTACTAAATACACGTAAAAATGCCACTATACTTTATAGTTCGATGTACATACTCAACATCTTCATTAGTGCAAAAAGCCTGCGTTACTTACTAAAATTTGCCTGACGACATTCAATGAATTCTAAATATTGCTGTGTATCCAGCGATCTCGACAAATACTCTGCTCTCTGCAATAAAAGTAGATTACTATTGTGATTTAATACGGCAGACGAAGCATTTGTCGTGAAAGCCCACCTTTGTCTATCAGCGATAAGTGAGTTTTAGAATTAGTATTCTAATTTTGTATACAAAATTGAATTCTATAATGCAACATAAAAGTCTGGCAAGGTAACAAACTAAAATTCTTATTGTAGTATTAACCTACCTCCGACCGTCCCCAACTCATGTCACCCCAAATCGAAAATTCACTGAGCACAAGATCATTTAATTCTAAGTAAATTAATCTCAAAGTCCTCCATTCAGCAAAAACTTTTATTTGTGATATTGAAATCATGTGTGATTTCTAGCGTATTGGTGAAACAAGTTTTTGATTTGGTCAAATCAATCCATCTCGTAAAATTGACAAAAATGTCCTTTTTGATGGACCTGGAACGATGTAGTATTGTGACGTCATGCAAGGGTTTTTTCAATACAACGACAGTCAAGGTCAATTCAACGACAGTCAAGGTCAATTCAAAACCAATTTTAACCATAGAAAAGGGAACGATTTGACAAAAACTGATACGCTAGAAATCACAACAAAATTTAATATCACAAATAAAAAGTTTTTAGAAAGGGCACTTTAAACAGTAACAGCTACATGTGCTCATAAGATGCTGCCGTGCGCTGTAGTTGTTTGTTTCATTTGAAGTGCTACTGTGACCGTGTATTTGTTCTATCTCGCCACAAGTTTTTAAACTTTACTCGCCTCAAGCCTTTCTCTTCTCTGATCGTAACCATCGCTTCCCAAGAAGCTACTGTCATCTATACGGAAAAGGAGGTAGTTAGCAAATGAATACAATGTACTCGTTACATGTTTTTAGATGTAAATCGTCCATATTGAAATAGTCCTGAGAATGACTGTTAGTGTTGAATTTGACCGACGTTTTGACAACCTTAGCGGTAGTCATCTTCAAAGTCAAGTCAGGAGTAAATACGTATAGAAAAAATTTAACGTCAAATGTCTTCTGTAAACAAATTTTTCATTACCTAATTGTTCGAAAGAACTGGGATCGGATAATCGTCTTCGTTTGTTTCCTAACTTCACGTCATTTCCACCTATACAAGATCAAACATTTTACGTCGTTTTCTACGAGTCACTGCTACAATGGCCACCATTATCCTGCAAGACAAGCAACATGCATGCGCACATGTCTGGTCGATGAATAACCGTTAGTTGTTGAACTAAATTATTGATATATAAACACATAAAATCGCTGTGAATGTCTAACCAAATGCTCCGAGAATTTCATCATCGTCTTGAGAGATCTGTTTCATCAACTTTTGCTTGCTTTCTTTAAAACCAAGATACATGTTCAACTTTTGTAACTTCGCCTATAACAGACATTAAAATTCTGTTCTCATGCAGATTATGAGAACTTGTGAACACTGAGTGCTACTAGGGTCAAAAGCAGTGTGTTGACATAACGCAGTTTAAACGTGAAAATCTCCGCGCCAGTCTTAATTCTCGAAAATCAGTATTATAAGATCATCAACAAAGCAGAATGGCGTTAATTGATAGGGAGGGACAAGGATTCGTTGAATTTCGAAGAAGAAGTCTCGAAAAATGCTGGTTTTGGAAACGAGTGATATTAGACTGTTTATACTATAATATACTATATATTCATAATATACGTTTACACGGCCACAGAAAGCGGCCTACATTTTTGTGATGACTAAATTGACTATAGCGAGTTCAAATAAAATTGCAATACCTTGTCTTTCCTCATAAGAAATTTTACATCTTCAGTGTGCATAAACTTGCCCCCTCTTAATGCCGTAACCTCCGCCGTTTGAACAACCTAGGCAGAATAATTGGGAAAATGGCTATTTGCATGAAAAATGCAGCAAGTAAATAACTCGGAAAACAATACTTGTTGTAAGTGATACCACAAAGATATCCAATACAGTTTAACGCAACTAAATAGAATACAATGGTAGCTAACATTGTACCAGACTCGATATCTGTTTGTGAACGATTGCTTCAATAAGTCGAGCCGACTCGGCACTAGGTTTTCTTGCATCACCAAACGCGTACCTGAAAAAGACATGGTTTTCTTAAGTGGGAGACAAACTTTGCTGAACTTCTCCATTGGATGCAAGAGATAGATCAACCGATATAATTTTGTACCAAAAAAGATGAACCGTTTAGTTGCTTTAAAAAAAGAAATTAAAGAATGAGTCACAGAGTAATGCGTCGCACGTTTGGCCAGCAATGGATGGCCATTATAGGTGTTTAGTGAAGCAATATTTCTACTTTTACAACAAAATCTGATCTATAAACATGTAAGCGCGATAGGTCAAAAAATGAAGAAGAAATAACAAGAGATAAAGTTGAAGAAAGACGTTGTTTCACATTTGTTCAGTGCGAAAACAATCCCTAACAGAAGTAAACACAAGCCCGCAAAGCATTACAGTGAGACTCGTTCTTTAATTGTTTAATTGCATCTTATTATGGGAAGAGTTCCGGCGATTTTCTCTTAATTTGAGAACCTTTTGAGTTGCCTTTGTTTCATTACCATTTTTACCAACAATTGTCATGGTGCGTGGTTTGTCGTGTCAATAGTCTTTAGTTCTATATTTAACACGACCGCATTCATCCCATTTCTTTTGCGCAAAGGATCATATATTTTGGATGAGGGTTGATCTTTACTCATTCTATTCACTATCGATGAAAAAGCTGCAACTGTGATATGGTACTAGGCTTTCACTAAATGCTTTTAATTTTGACGATGATATTGAATTCGACTTTCAAAGACTAGAAACGTCAAATCTCTTAAGTGACAAAGCTTCTTTTAGTGTTTGTTTGGTTAGAAACAAAGTATATTAGAACACAAAAGTACAGTTAAAAAAATTGGAATTTTGTATTTCGCTGTGATATTTTATTCCTCAAATTTGGCTAAACTTTGAAAGTTTCATAGAATTGCGAGATAACATTCAGAATACGTCAAAATTTATTTGGTTAAATGTGAAAAAAATTTATGTTCCTTTGTCGAATTGTTTTTAAAAACACAATATTTATTGTGGATGTGGTGTGAATCAAGAATTTCGACACATACACCAACTGTTAAAATAGTGCATTTTTGGTCAAATATACACTTCAATTTCACAACTATACTATTTCTGGAATAAGTGGGTACTAGCATGCCACTTCTAAAGACCACATCGTTTTAAAAATACAAGTGATGCATGCAAGAAAATTCTATAACTTTCTTCAACGCGGAACGCCATTTGAATAAGAATTATGTAGGCCGGAAGCATTTTCGAGGCGCATCATTGAAATTTATCTCTAACTTTTCCCACAGAAATTATAGATGGCCATTTTTAATAAAAAATAAATAAAAGTTACAGTTTCAGTGGCGAAGAGTTTGACTAACGAAGACGAAGAAACTAGAGAAATATATCTTGATTGAACTTTTCCTTCAAAGTTTCATGCAAAATGTAGCTAATTGAGTAAAAAATTGGGAATGATGTTTTGAAAAATCAACTATTCAAAACATTCAAAACAAAATAGTTGACTGAGAATAAAAAGATATCTCGCCACCTTCCATAGCATGAGCTTTATTTCTTCAGGAAAAAACAAAACAATTAACCTGGTGCCCTTTTCATATGCCTTTCAACCTTGAAACAGACGAGCTGGTCATCCGATGAGGTTATTTTGTCTGTTCTTAGCAACAAGCGTAGTCGGTTTTTATAATAATTGTAATAATTTTAAAGTTAACGTGCTTTAAGTAAAACCAAAAAGAGGGTCAATCTTTCATGAAAAAATTGCGGAAGTTGCTTGACGTTTGCCGCCAAACGGCTGGCTTGAAGTTTTCGCAATTTGATTTCATTTGAGAACGATCAAATAAAACTTCATTAAAAGTTTTTAAGAAAATCTGTCAGAAAAACTGTCCTGTTTGTTTCCTCAAATATTGTGTTCGACATGGGCCTTTTTCTCGAAGTATGTTTTTCATTATGAGATGATTTGTTTTGAACATAACACCGAGTTTGCAATGTTATAAGAGAAGATTACGAATCAATTAGACAAAGCTTTCAACACAAGGATTTTTTATCATTGTTTACGGTCTATCTCGCGTTGATGGATTAAAAACATGTGCAAAGAGAAACGATTACTGTCCTACCGAAGGGATGTGTTGTAGTTGCACAATAATTAACATTATGTGAATTGACTCACCATTTATTTTCCGAATATTTAGTACGAAACAGAGCAGTAACAATTACTGTGCAACAAATATCGAGCCAAAAGAAACAGCTAACCATTCGTTAGTTAAAGTGAAATTAAATATAGGCAATCAAAAATTTTGACGGAAAATCTCGAAACTGATGTAAGGATATCTCGTATGTTAACAAGTGATATAAAAAAACGATGTTGGGAGTATACGAAGATGTACAATATCAACGGATGATTTTTGAAGATCCTTTGCAAAGAAAACGGTAAACGCAAGCCGCTCCTTTTCCTGATGTACAAGCAATGACAGTGCAGAAATATTGCGAAATTTATAAAATGTGCACGACTGCATGGTCTATCGCGATTATAATCAAGCTAAGTGTTAACATGCAAAAAATACCGGATTTCCCATCCTTGTACCGTGAATTAATTATACAAAACCATCACAGAAGTGTAACGTAATTTAGCGAGAAAGAAACTCTTTATGAACGTCCTGTATTTACTAATTCGTATTTGACTGAAAATTACGACAATCTGATTACGCAGCAAATTTTTTAAGAGAAAAAATACCCAGACTAGCTGAAAACGTCGAAGTATTTAGATCGTTTTAAATCAGGAGAGCTCGCTTGCCTTCTTTGATTTCCGGTTTAAATGAAAACCGGAAATAATATTGCCTGTACGGTTTGATGATGTGTTGTCGAAGAAAAACTGAAATCGACACAATTTTGAGCAATTTCTCGATAAAATTGACGTTTTAGACTATCAAACTCCGTGTGAATACGACATCTGACTTACATCATGCATAAAATTTCGTTTTGAAACCACGGTTTGCCACTGGAATTTTGTAAATTCTGGTGTGAAATACTTTGTTGTGACGTTTGATTCGTCTCGTTGGGCTGGCCGTGGCAGTTTCCATTTGGCTCCGTCTTTTCAACAGCTTCAACCTTAAAAGGAATATTAGACGGATATGACAACAGTTCCGCTATATCTCATCTTGATTCAAAACAAATCATAAACACGTTCGCATAATAAACACGCAAGAATATGCTGAGTCATTGTGTTAAACCTGTGAACTCACCTTGTTTTGTACGCAAACAGGCGGTTCATCGTTGCCCTTATCGGACTTATGCGGCTTTTTTTTAGCTTTCGTCATGTGCAGCTATCTTGAGCACCCACGTTTGTAGACGTAAAACGACTCTAAATTGTTGAGAGCATTGATGCAAGCGCCAACCTGAATTCGAGAGCTATGTTTGTATTGCGCATGCGTTTATGCATTCAAACGTATTATTGCGTAATTGACGTAAAATTGAACTTGCCACATGTGTCTATTCCACTTAAGGTCAAATGTGACTTTTAAAAGTGATAAAATACTAGGCAGAAAATCTAGATTTTTGTGCGTGTATTTATGTTTTAAGTCATACCTTTGTCTTGTTGTGAATTTTAGCAGATTGCAATTGGATTGAAAAAACCTTCTGATCTTTTATTCATGAAAAAATTTAACTTGCATATTCGCTTCTAATCATTCTATAACACTACGTATTTTGCACGTTCTTGGATTAGGCCTCCAAGACAGAAAGTTGTTGAAGAGCGTGGATACACAGATTCTACACTCGAGCAAACAATTAGTTGTCTTATTACCGAAATGAATAAAGTGAAAAAATTTCCAAATGAAAACTTCCACCAACACTTTCAATTTTGTTACGAACAATGACGATCACATGACTTAATTTTGATCAGTGTGCTAAGGTGCTAAGCCGGTAGATAACAAATGTAGAGAGTATTTCTTATGGGAATTGTACGCTGAGAACTGGCAACAATGTCGATTGACTGTTAGTTCGATCGGCGTTGCTTTACGTTATGCGATTTGTGATCATAGTTATTTTCAAAGCTTTTCGATATCCCTTCTAGTCTATTCTTTTTTGTTTTGTTCTGTGGTAGATGTGATCTCTCAGCAGTCTTACAAATACATTTCACCGATGTGAATACATCAAACAAAAAATATCGTGATTGTCTTGATAAAATTGGGCTACGGTTTGACCACGTGTCGGCTTTATTTGATCAATAAAGACTTTGATGCATCACCGTTTCGAGTTAATTAACTCGTATGGAGATTGTGTTGTGGAACCAAGCGGAGAATGCTAAATTTGCCAGATACAGTTTCATATTAAATAAAATATCAGCCCGAAGTCTACGTGATAAAATTCGCAGCATTCATACCCCAAAGTGCGAGAGAAAATAGGCAAGTCGTATGGGAAAATATTTAGTTGGAGATGTGTTCGCTGGGACCTTTAAAGCTGTTTGTTGAACATTGGGCAGGAACAAGGCCCCTTCTTCTCTGCCCTTTAGAAGCATTGATGCTCTTTAAAAATAGATTTTTCTTGCTTCAGTAATTCTGTACTTCTCATTTAAAGTCGAGATGAAGTTGTGGGGCGATGCTTTTACAATTTAAAGCTTTAAGGTAGTTTCCTAGTGGATACGCTGTAACTGGATAGATAGAGTGACTAACTGTTGTGATATAATGGAATGTCTAAAATGGCTAAGAAATGTTACAATTATTCACTAATGTGCTCGGTGTAGACGTCTTCTTTTGAATTGTTTAACTTTCAGAAAATCCTCGTGATGTATTGTAAAGTTGTTTTCTTTGACGCTTTAATAGATCTGTGTCTCTTTTTCTCAAACGGATTTTTTCTTCTTGTTTCTATGTTAGGATTAAGAAAGCCATTGATTTTGTCCTAGAAATTTTGAGTTTTTTTCAATAATATAAGATTTAGTAATAGAAACCGAAAGAGAAACCACATCTTCCATTTTTTTCTTTCTATCGTGTTTTTTTTCAAATTTCTTTCTTAACAATTCAATGTCACCAAATTACATCAATTTTTTCTTTGAATTCCCATGGGAAATTGTTGTAAAAAATGCGAATGTTTTTGGGTGGTATCCATCAAGGGTCCAGCATTAAATCTTCTCGATCGCGCACTGAGTAACTGCAATTATAGTACGCAAGTGACTGCTTGGGTCGAACTTAGGTGCATTCTGCATTGCTTAGTAATATACATCGAATGAATAATGAGTTTGGAAGCTTTCAAACGCAAGCGGCAATCGGCAATTTATTGTTACAAAAGTCCTAGTGTGTCGTACTGTCATTACATTAAAAATAGCTCAAACAGATGTGAAGTTATTAACAATTAACGCTCATATCTACAAGATAATCGGAAGCCAGCTTGAACTTCAAATACGCTTAATTCTATGCCGAAAAAAACCGCGGGGTTAACAAAGGCAATATTTGACAGAATAACTTTCCTGTAATTCTATTTTGTGTTCAATAATTGACATTGTTAGGCGTACTAAACGTGTACACGCTATAATTAGAAAAAAACAGTGCTCTGTGTTTATGGATACCATACGTCAAAACAGTACTTCGTTAAACATCGTACTGTGCTCGGCTTGTCAAATTATTTCTCCGCTCTTCGTGAACGTTCTCGAACACAATCGGCTCATGCGATACACTCCACGCGCACTGTGATTGGTTATAAAGCTTATGGGCAGTGCGTGTGACGTCATCTTTATTTGATTATTCAATAACACGAGTCATGTTCGTCCTGTTAATAAAACGATGAACATAAAATAACATAACATAATGTATTGACCGTCCATTGTGGTTAACATCGAGTCCCACAGAAGCCGAAACCATGACCACTATTGAAACATCGGTTTTACCACGTAAAGTAAAGGGGGAAAGATCCATGTGCGAGGCTTTGGCCGAATATCCGGGCGAATTGGTGAAGACTGACTCGCCGAATTTCGTGTGCAGCGTACTACCGTCGCATTGGCGTTGCAACAAAACACTTCCAGTTGCATTCAAGGTTGTCTCTCTTGGTGATATACCAGACGGTACGACAGTTCATATTTCTGCTGGCAATGATGAGAATTTCTCGGCGGAGCTACGAAATTCGACCGCTCTAATGAAGAATCAAGTTGCAAGATTCAACGATCTACGTTTCGTGGGTCGTAGCGGCCGAGGTAAGAGGATGATCAATGGGTATTTTTTGTACACATTTTTACGTGTATACGTATCGTATTTTCTTCGCTGAACGTGACTTTTATATCTGCAATTTATGAGGGTGCATTTGACCCAGTGTAGTAATTAGCTCTGTGGCGATTCTTGTGCATTGTATTTTGGATAATTGTTAGTGAGTTTAATCCAATTTGTGTTTGTGAGGAGGCATATACTGGAAATTTCGTTTTGTGCTTTCAGGAAAGTCGTTCACGTTGACCATAACAGTCAACACCGAACCACCACAAGTGGCAACGTACGTTCGGGCGATTAAAGTCACGGTAGATGGCCCTCGTGAGCCGAGAAGTAAGATGTTTATATGTTTTATTAATGTTGAAGAAATCTCGTTTGTGTTAGAAGGCAATTTGTGGTTAAACAAGATGGCAAAACAGAGATTTAGATATTTATGTGCGGTCAGTCTTCCAGCAATGTGATTAGATGTGATTTAATATTAAAAGCGTTTTAATACAGCGTGCTGCTGTCTCGCAATCTGCCGATTAACGATAAAATATTCAATACTTTGAAGTGGCACAGTTTATCACCAGCCTTTTCAAAAACGGTTCCATTTCTTAGTCATTAAAAATAGAATTGAGTTACTGACATTCTGTATTTGTTTTCATTCCGTAAAATGTCCTTAATTGCCGGTGTTGCTTATCACAGCTAACGCTAATGAATGGGTCGCGAATGTAAACAAACGACCTAACCCTAATACGATAGCGACAATTTCAACGAGGGTATTCGATGAACAAGCACAGGTTTGCAGAGAAACACGATAAACCCAAACACCGGGCTCACTGAGAGGTATTCAGACCATTGTATAGATGGAAACATTTTGAATAACTGTATGTTTTTATCATGTGAACCGCAAACAAAGCATGTTTATTGAATATATAATTTACTACATGCAGCGCCTGGGCAGGTGACGAAACCCATGTGAAAGACCAATAGCGAATCGCTGCCACTTCTTCCATTAAATAATAATAATTAGAGCATAAATGTTTGATGCAAATTTGCCTTTGTGATTATTGAACGGGATGATGAAAAAGAGATAGGAGATTCCTCATTTGCCATAAGTAATTATTATGAGAACTTAATGAAGTTGTGGTAAATGTTCTCACAGCACATCTGGCGTGACCGGCCCAACGCAGGTGTAAGAAGGCACTTGAAAGTACTTCATTCGCCTTGTAAACAACAATATCGATAAATACGCATAATTATACTGATACAAAGCACGTCACAAATAGACAAAATCGATATTGCGTAAAAGACAAAATCCATCCCATATTGAAAGATTTCCATCAGAAATGTCGCACGCATTCTTGTATGCAACACCATCGATATTGTTCGTAGTTTTGAATGATGAAACATTTTGATGATCTGTATGACTGTCTGACAGAATCGCTCGGCATGTCGCCTGAATTTGCCGATGTTTACAGCCGGCAATTAAAAAAAATGTACTGGCACACACGCAAATTCTGCACATTCATTTCGGCTTTTTGTCAAGCTGTAGAGACGATGATGGAATTTCTGAAAGTTGCCGCTATGTTTTACATTATTAATTTATTTCGTCTGCAATATTATAATTTGTTATATCGACAACAAGCTAATTTTTGGCGTAATCTCGAAGTTATCTAAGGAAGGTTTGACTTCAGTATTATTATACATAACTGTACCGATAAAGACAAGTTGCCTGAAGTGATACTGCGGGCTTAATTCATGGATTTTGTCGATAACTTGTGAATTTCATGTTTGATGGATGATACAATGTAAAGTGCATGTCTAATTAGCAACATCTGTGCGTGTGCGATGTTAGTATTTGTTTTGTTTTCAACAATGGCAATGTATAATATTAAAATTGTTTTGAAAGCATAATGTTAGATTGGCATCTGCTGACTGTATGTAGCCCGTTGAAACAGATGCCATGGGTGATGGAGTCAATGATTATTTCAAAAGGAATGGCTCTCATCTTATATATTATTCATTTCAACACACATCTCCATCTGCATGAATATATTGGCAATTATGCCAAACAGATACTTTAATAAATAATAGCAAATGAATTAGTAAATGTCGTGCTCAATATTTTCAACGTATGCCGTTTCAGCATTTGTTGTTTTTCAATTTCATTGAGTATCTGAAAGAAAGAATTATATCAGTTGAAATACACGAGCTTTCTGACCTTTTCCAGTCAATTGAAGACCTTTCCGGAAGTTTCAAGAGACCACTTCATAACACGTCTTTCAAACAGCTTGCGTAATTCGTCGTCATACATTTTAAAATGTTACGTCCACCAGGCTCCCAGAAGATATCGTTATACGGCGGAAAAGGATTGCCCAAATTGGATAATTTTTTAAAATTTCAATGACATTTCGTTTAAACTTAAAGAAAGCGACTTTAATTTTAGTTGTTTCGCAAGCTTTTGTCTTATCAAACTATACATAATCATTAACTGATCCCCCATTTGCGTAACGTCAAAAGAGAAATCGTAGGGAAACGAGTTAAAACTTTGAATATGTATTCAGTGTTGTGGATTTTACGAGATTGCGAACACAAAGATGGAAATGAATGATGTACAATCACTAATTTAACTAAAAGTGGATTTCATTGTCTTTCAACAAAACCACAAATCATGCTCACATAATTTGTCGATATTTTTAGTTCTTAAACATCTTACACGCGCTATGTCTGTTCTATTTTCAGTATTCTCGACGCGTTTTCTTTGTTAAATAATCTGTTATTTTTACGTTCACATAAATATTGTTTGCGAGCATTGTTGGTCCTATATTTCAACACACACCTACACTGTGGTGGCGGGGGCTGTCCGAGTGAACAAATTGAATTTAGAAATAATAAAGTGACTTCATACAATTAACTCGTTGAAATTTGATTTTGTCTGTCGTAATTTGTTTTTTTTTGGCAGTCAACGCATAAAAAATATCGCTACTCGCGAATATCAGATTATGTTAATTGGATTACTTTTTGTTAATCCTCTCAGGCTCTTGCCAATGCATTGGATATCTGGAACCGCAGAATATCCGTACTATATCAGATCTTATTAAAATTAGAAAGGATCTTTAGTGACATTAACCCACGCATGCAATAATTTATGGTCTTCTGTTCACTCTTACTAATTTTGATTTTCATCATTTTGTTTAGGGCACCGAAGAAATGACGAAAGGGATTTGCATGCAGTGTATGAGCCACCGTATGTGTCTACAGATACGCCCCTGTCCTTTGGTCTTCCTGGAGGTAAATGTTTGTTCAGTTTCAAATTCAGGAAAGATCGCTTGCATGAAGTTTTAAACCACTTGTCGTTGGTGCATAGCTTTTGAAACATTAGCAAATTTTTCACTGATCGGATTTGCTTCCAACCGAATTAAACTTATCGCAGATTATCTGTTTTCGGCACTAGCGTGACGAAGCTTTCATCGACACTTGGGAATTTGTTATTGACATAAGCAAGTCTGTTACTTTCAGTCGTCGAATCTTTTGGAAAGATGGATTTCGAATGCATGCTAGCATTCTTTGAGACAAAGATTTTTTTGCCAAGTTTTAGAAATCCTTCGATAAATTTTTTTAAGTTTTGATACCTTTGGAGAGGTCTTTTCGGTCAAATTAATTTGATGTTAAACTTATATAGCAATAGGCAGTGACAAGGCAACGTGTTTTCTATCATAACCATCTTGAGAAAAGTTGTTTATCCGTAATTTGGCAAACACTGAGGAAACCTGTGTTGTTTAGACTATTAATAGGGAGCAAGTTTTTCTTGTCTGTCTTCGATCCATTTAGCAGGCGCATTTATGGTTTTCACGGAACTGGTTGAAGAAATAAATGCGGTGTCTATCATCGTTTGGCCAATCCTAATTAACACTTTAGTTTGTGTAGCAGGCGGAAGGTTTATTTATTCACATTAACCACATGATTATTTCTTTGCCAACTATTTTATTTCGATTTTTTTCAGATTTGCAAAGATCTCAGACTTGGCCAACAATTCCGAACATAGTAAACCAACCTATGATGAACAATTACCCGGCCGATGTCTGCAGCATGTCCCAAAATCTCATCACATCACCTAAACAAAATCCATTGCTGCCCGCTATGAACGGCGACGCAATGTCCTCGCTTTTTCCTCAAATGTTCCCAACGGACCCTAGGTATTCCAGCACCACGCAGTTTTCATATCGTCCGAGTGCCACTCCGTCTTCTGTGACCTCGGCGAACGTACCTTCGCCATCCATAGGTCTCTTTCCTGGAAACCCTACCGCTTTAGATGCAAATCAGAATGTTGTGAATGGCGGTGGACTAACGCACATCACAAACACGATGAACATAATTAACAATCAAGTGACGTCATCTATGGTAAATAGTACCAATGGTCTGTTTACCACAACGTCATCGCTGAATGATCACGACCTGTTAAATCACGTGACTTCAACTACGCCAAAAGGCTTGTATCAAGCTTCCGCTCAGACTTCGGCAAACGCACTTCCTATGACCCAGTCTCCGGTTTACTCAAACATAGGTAATTCTTACGCCATGATGAGACCAACTTCCATTGGCCTTCACGATGTTGCTAATGTAAAATTTCAATCTGGCAATGGCGTGAGCTTCGCAGATTTGAGCAATTCATCATTGAACATTAATGGGTATTCATACTCACCAAAAAATGACACTCACAGTGAAATGGGGAAAGTCTCTGACGTTATGAATCAAATTGACGATCTGAGTCATGTTCGCATCAAGCTCGAAAACGAAACAGTACGCAGTGTCTCCCCAAAGGTGTGGCGGCCGTATTGAGTAAAAAATGTTTGAGATGATGTGCTAAACTCATGGAGTTACTGAACTCTTCAGATTCTGTGCTGGTTTAGATCACATTTTTGCATTCTTGAAAAGCTCGGTTCAACATTCTTATTAAAGAGTTCAATTTCAGCGTATTATAGAAAAATCTGCACTTAGTGAACAAATTAATTTAACGTAATTATTTATTTGTAATATATATTATAATATTCTTCAGAATATGTAAAATATGCGTTTGTGCATGAGAAATGAAGTCGTGTTTAAAACATATAATTTATGTGACCGAAGTCGTTTGACGTGATGAATTAGAATTGTTAAATTGTTTTAATTTGGCTCATTTCATAAATAAGATTAATGACAATCGTTGGTCTTTCAGTAAATTGTTAAAACATACTATATGGTTGTTTATACTTGAGTTATGCCGGAAACTTACACATACTCGAGTGTTATTGGAAAATTCGGATAAATTTCTCGACTATGTGGAAATTAGTGGAAATGCTCATTCCCATCGATATTGTAAGTTGGAAATCGACTCAAAGCTGAGGTAGTCGAGATTTTACTATACTGCTAAACTTTTTCGGCTACTCTTAGTGAAGGAAATGTGCATGATTTGAATCGGATTATTGGACGATTTTCAGCATTGATATAAATTAATCCCAACAAGCAATCTTATTAGTTATTATGTATTTGTTTACAACTTACTACTGCGTCAAAGATATCACACAAATAACTTTTTTATCAATACAGTTGACGATCTGTCTAATTATTCAAACTGTTTATAACAAACATCTGTTTCTCCTGGTACATGTATTGAGCAGGAGCGGATCCAGGGTATGTCAAATCAGTCACGCGACTGATGTTTATAGTTCAAAAGTTATCAAATTTAATGATTACAATTTTTAGTGATCATTGAATTCCCGATGTATAGTCGTACGAATTTCATTTTCAAAATTCTGTTTTATATCTGAAATCTTACGTAAATATCACGTTAGCAAACAGATCAGTACATTTTAGCATATCTGGAATTATATTATATAACTATATTATATAAATGAATTATATTATGTAATTATATAACTGACTGACTGATAAGCGGGGTGGCTCGACTGGTTCGAACGATAACGGAGTTCAAGAACGCTAATTTAAGCCACTCCATTGGTCAATAGCCAGATCAGTGGACGATCTGGAATAATCTCGACTGATAAGCGAGTGGCCGGACCGATAAGGGAGACCAATTGCTCTCGTGTAATTGGTTCGTTTAAATTTTTGTCTTACTGTGATTGGTTGGACTGATTTCGACTGATAGCCAACTGAGCTAACATAGTCATGTTTACTGTCTGAATTGAATGTTTGATCGTTTTACAGTCAGAGCCACCACAGAAATTTAGGAAAATCTTTTACAAATTCATACATTGACATGAATGCTGCAGTCCAGACTGTGAATTTTTTCAAGAGGGTGAAAAATTTATGGATGAATTGTAAATGTTCGGGAAGACGATCTCGCCTCGCGACGCGAGAGACATTTCAGTCACTGATGTTGATAAGCAAGCCAATATTGTTTTGAGTTTTCTCAGCAGAAATGTACATCCAAAATCGTAAGTAAAGGATAGCTGAAGTGTATGCATGACTGTAAAATATCAAAGTCAATTTATGCGAGTATGTGATGCGATTTATGTAAATGTGGCGTATGGCATGCAGATTGATTCTTCTAAAATTGTTGTTGCCGAAGGACTTTTAGCTATGATTTCTTTGGTGCTTGGGCATCTTGGCCGTAATATGGCAGCGAAATCCTACGTTCTTTCAAATGTATTTCATTAGACAAAAAATCTGTAGCCATAAGGTGCCATGCTATTATTTACCATATTATAAACAATGTTTGGAGCTTTTCAGTTCATGATCATCGATCATTTAATCATTGGACAGTTATGCTACACATTGTTTAAGATTTGAAAAAACTAATATTGATTACATGAGAAGTTGCTTACTATAACCAATGATAATGAGTCTTTCTGATCGATGAAGCTTTTTATTTTGACAATTTGACTGGAATGGTATTAAACCTGAGTATTTCACATACATGAAATGTTGTCCTATGTCACATATTGTCCCTTTTTCTAACTGAACACCTCATGTAGAGATGCCAAGGTGTGTTGATCTATGGCTCAAACCAGATTGTTTTCCAGAAATTCCTAAGGGATGTTGATGAAGGAAAAACATTTTCCATAAAGTAAAGATGTGTTCCTGGGTATGCAGATAAGCCTTGAAATTTGGCCAAACAGCAAAGTATTTTTCATAATCACTAGGTAATTTTTCTGATGACCATTATAATTTTCAGACTAAATTATTTCAGATTCACATTTAAACGAGCTTTGGTCATATGAAAAGATATTTTCATAACCAGTAAGCATGACACATGGAATAATTTTAATATACATGTTATTATATGATTAACGGTAGGTTGGTTACATTCTGTTTATATTGGCAAATACAATGCTACTGATAATTGCTATATAGCATGGCAGAAAAAAATTTTGAATTTTTTTTCAAAAGGTGAATTTGCTAGCACTGTAAGTGGAAATGACTTAAGGGTTACAAAAAAGTGCATGGTTTGAAGTCTGAGCTTTTTTAAATCTATGAACTGTCCCTTGTAGTACTTCAATTCTAACTTAACTCATTACAAAATAAATTTTTTGAGCCCGGGAGTATCGTTACATGTTTGTAAATGTCGATCGTCCAGGTTGGTATAGTCCTGAGAAGGACTGTTTTTAAGGTTGTTGACGTTTCGACAACCTTAGCTGTAGTCATCTTCAGAGTCAAATGAGGAGTAAACGTCAGGTTAGCCGTATTTGTTATCTGGTTCTTACGTCATTGTATTGTGTGTACAGGAAATGTGTATTGTCATTGTGAATTAGTGTGTGAAGTGAAATATTTTTATTTTTAGTTGTGATGTGTGATTTAGGTGTGATGTTTTTAGTTGTAATGTGTGGTTGTCAAATGTGTATTGTCATTGTGAATTAGTGCGAAGTGTAATGTTTTTAGTTGATCGTTTGTTTGTATTGTGAATAAGTCGTTTGTAAGTTGCCGGTAATTGCTGTGATCTGTTCAGGGGGGTTTGTTCCAAGTAGACCGGACGCTCTACACAACGAAAACAACTATCTCAAACGTGTTTTTGACAAAAACAACTATAACTCTGACTTCATCAAACGCAACACTTACAAACCCAACGAACCCGACGAAACCAACAACTCAGTGACAACAGCAACGATACCTTACATCAAAGGTACGTCTGAGACTATCTCACGTATCTTACGACCATACAACATACGTGTCGCACATAAACCAATCACAACGTTACGACAAGTGCTAACGAACATAAAAGACAAAGAACAACCCAACGAACGACAAGGTGCAGTTTACAAAATAAACTGCTCCGACTGCCACGCCTCCTATATCGGGGAAACTGGCAGGAACTTAAACATAAGACTTACTGAACATAAACGAGCTACTAAGAAACAAGACAAAACTAATCACATTGCCGAACATCACCAAATCACAAAGCACAACATTGACTGGGACTCGGCAAAATGCATTGCTTACAGTACTGACTATAGACAACGGCTTACATTAGAAAGTTGGTATACCAGCTTGTAACAAACCCCACTGAACAGATCACAGCAATTACCGGCACCTTACAAACGACTTATTCACAATACAAACAAACGATCAACTAAAAACATTAAGCTTCACACTAATTCACAATGACAATACACAATTGACACCCACACATTACAACTAAAAACATCACACCTAAATCACACATCACAACTAAAAATAAAAATATTTCACTTCACACTAATTCACAATGACAATACACATTTCCTGTACACAAAATACAATGACGTAAGAACTATATAACAAATACGGCTAACCTGATGTTTACTCCTCATTTGACTCTGAAGATGACTACAGCTAAGGTTGTCGAAACGTCAGTCAACAACAACAAAAACAGTCCTTCTCAGGACTATACCAACCTGGACGATCGACATTTACAAACATTTAACTCATTTCATAGAGGTGTGAATAGGGGTCTCTAGGGGGTTTCATGCCTGACAACTTGGTAGAAAATTTAAAGACTATATCTATTTTGGATTATTATAAAGTAAAATTTATGTTCCTAAGCATGCTAATGAGCCTTAACATTTGGCAAAACAGTCAAGTATTGTTCACTTCACAGTTTTGTTTTGAAAAAAACGTAAGCAAAATGTGTTGTTTTTATGCAAAAACGATGCCCACAAAAAACATTTTGTATCACTCTAAAATGCTGAAAATGGCATTTCCAACCCTTTGAAATTCAAAATTTTCCCGGGGAGCATGTCCCCCGGTCCCGTCCCCAGGTGGGGAATGCCTCTGGCCTTCCATGTCTGATGTTTGAAAAATCCTATATCCTCCCCTAGTATTGAGAACAATGAATTTGTTTTCATGAAACCAACTGACAGCTAAATTTACTGATTAAGTTCCATTTGGCAATCTCTGATTGATGATGTAATGATGTAATCATTGTAATGTCGATAATTAACGGCTCAATAACGGATTTATCGTAATAATAGGTAAAGTTATTTTTTGATATGCCAGTAAATAAGAGAAAGTTTATGGAATGCTCTCCCAAGGTTATAACTGTCTCTATCAGTATTAATAAGACAATTCATAAAGATATGAACAATTTTTGTCTCGTCAAATCATACAAATTGAAAATTTCATTGAGTGGCTCTACTTTTTAATTCAAAATAATGTGTCATAGGCTCTGGTAGTTTTCATCAAAAGTTGGTGGTAATACATGTAGCTTTCGCATTCTTTTTGATCAATAAGTAGATCAGTTCCAACGTCTCCCAGGTTTGCATAAGCCAGAACAAACAAAAAATCTTCTATTACTTTTATAAAAACAAGTAACGCAGATAAATTTGAAACAAGCGTCTTTATCCGTCCTCGAACAACAAGGGGGAATTGAGCCAACCAGCGGTTTGTTTACGTTTTGTTTACGTTTTTAAGAATCAACCAATCAAAACTCGCAAAACACAAAAATGTAGACAAAAGGAGTGAGAAAATTGCACTTTGTTTGAAGCCTTTGGCGAGCTACGTTTTTGAGTAAATAAATGTAAAAACCAAGGGTTCATGTAAAGCAACACATTTTCTTCAAATTCCTCGTGGGCATTTTTGAATTTCGATCTAGAACGGAATTTATCGGCTGTTGAACAACTACCATTTTACATGCGTGAAGTAGCATTGGTCATGTGCTTAGTTTACAGGAGTTACTTATTTTACTGGCGAAATTTAGCAAGTTTTTACACAATGTATAACTATTATCTTAATGAGCTTGAACAATTTAGTATTTGACACCTGTCATCTCGAAGTGTGTCCTCTAGCAATCAATGGTCTGCCATATTTCTCAATAACAATGATAAATCAGCGGACGAAATTCGACGGAATCGTCCTCATTTGGCGATTTTGGTCGAAAAATGTACAGTTTCGATTGCCTTTCAAGCGTGGGTATTTTTATGGCTAACGTTCTGCCTTGGCAAAGAGAAAACTTGAATTGTCAACCGACTATTCTTGGGTTGCAAGCTACGTCATAGTCGCCATGTTGGATGATCTTAACAAAGATTCTCCTTATTTACAATACAAATTTCATCCAACATGGCAAGCACTTAATTGTTCTCTTACTCCCAGGGGGATGGTTGCAAACCACCAATTGATTGTGCCCCTTGCCAACGACTTACTCTTCTTAGCGAGTAAGGGCCTGTCGCCCTTATGGGCTTAGTCTGTACAAAAACACTTCGGCCGATAATTCACCGTAAAGACTTCGAGCTCGGTTATTAAGAGCTTAATAATATACATGAAAAAATTTCACAATTCTGTTGATTTTTAACTTCAGCGTATTTACATTTCAGCCTCTAGTTATTGACGGGCTAGTATATTTCAATTCCGTCGGATATTTCTTTTCACAACATCATAGTTTCCACACACCGCTAGAAAAAGGTATCTACTTTTAGCAGTGCTCATATTTGTATCCAGAAACATCTTTAAAACGGTGAACTTCAAACTCGTTTGACAAAGAAAATCTACTTAAAACTTACGCCAGCCATTGTAATTGCTTTGTTTACAGTAATGTAACTTTCCCTCTTTTGAAATGTTTTATTTTGATTGGCTCTTATATTACTTCTCTGTTTGACTAACCACTGGTTTTTGCTTTTTTGCAGCGGTGTTTCGCATTTTTGCACTGGCATTTAAGAACAATTGCACTGCTCTTAACCAATCAGAATTGAGAAATTTTTTCTTTATTAAGTCTGAAAATGTATAATCCACTATTAATTACATTAATTCACAACTAGAACGGCGACTTTGTATTGATCTGAAGAATTTATGCAAATGGTTTGAAAAAGTTATAGAATTGTGTAGTATTTTTGAGCATTACCAAAAGTAAAACCACAATGACCATCTTTTTTTCTCTGCTATGCAAATATTTTGTTGTTTAGTCACAAAAGAAACAATACACTCCTACAGAAATTAACAATGATAAAGTTCTAAAATTTACTATTATTTTTGACTTTCAACTCTTTCCAATTGATCATCACAATATTGCCGAAATGAAATGTTGATGTTTCTTCATTTTGTTCATTTAATAGTAAGATAAGCTAGAAATATCAACGATACACATAAAGGCAGACTGAATTTTCTCACATAAAAATTTCCGGCATTCTTTATTTCATACTCAGAGCTATGTAAAACACGTTCAGTTGTTTTTGCACTGGGCGAGAATATTGTGCATCGGTTGCATCTTGTACGGGCAAAAGTCGTTCCTCCTTTCGTGTTTATATTTCTCTTAATGCAAAGCTTAAAACGTATCTTGCGCTTTGTGGCTAAAAAAAAACGTGTTGTGCTAACGTTATTCTGCTTCTGCGTTGTTTGGTTTAAAGGACCTTCAGTTGTGAAACTTATTGCGATCGATGAAATTTGCGTTTTATTTAAAGTCGTACCAGGTCTGTGCGCGGTCAGGTTTGTTGTGGCGGGAAACTCGAGAGTTGTTGACGTCGATGCCACACGTGAAGCTACCACGTGTTTTTCGAACGTTGTCTTTAGTGCAACAGTGTTGTTGTTCTCTGGTGGAATTCTTGTCGAAGACTTGATTGCTTTGTGTGATGGTTTTGTTAGTTTAAAAGGTGAGGACTTTCTTGAACCTACTTTTTGTTTGTGCGTTGATAAAGTCGGGCAATGTTGTCGCGAAGGTACTAAAATTGAAAGACAATATTTATGGCAATTCATTACATGCAATGAGTGAGTGCTATGACTATTTGAATGACAATTATGACGAACGTTTTCAAAGTAAGTTTGCTAAACTCCGAAACTGGACTCTTTACTATTTGCTGATAATCTTTATTCCATGTTTACTTTTATATTTTGTATGAAATTTCTGTCTATTTATTGGTGGAATTGTGGAAAGCCTAGGTCGTGGCTTGGCTGAATTTGAGCTTCCTAGTCTTGTTTCATTTCTTCAATCTTGTTTATTTTTTCATATTCGGTTGTTCAAATCACAAAACTTCCTGAAATTTTAACTATCAAAGTAATCTTCAAATATATTTCAGTGACCATTTGGACCATAATATAGTATAATACTTAATAGCTGTATATGTACTATCACAAAAACTTACCACAATTATATTCAAAGTGAACGTATTGAAAAGCAGCTTTGCAATGCTCTGAAATTTCTGTATAACGATTAAACAGGATGCATTTTCCTTTCATTCCTTGACATTTGCTGGATATGTAGTTTTCTACAAATATTTTGTTGCATTTCCTGTTTGGTGTGACATCTTTGACATGGGCACAAACAAAGTCATTCTGCCTTGTGGAAATGCTTATCCGTTCTATGCAGATAGTTTCATTCCTTTTGCAGTCAAACTTTTCTTTATCCATTTCACCACATTTAATACCTGATAATGTATTTATTACACTGGAAAATTTTCAAGCTTACATCCATATTACAGTAGTGCTCAATGTTAGCTCACTATATTTTTGTAAGAGGTATGGTAATATCTATGATTATAGAGCATGCTTGCCTGTGATAGGAGTGGTGAGTTAATGTACATGTGATTATAATCTGGTCACTTTCTTCTGTTTATATTAAGAGGGACATTGCCGTCACATGTTTTGTTAGTCAGTATGTCAGCATGATCGGAATATAAAATTTTTTCCACCAGGTTGTTAGAATTTGGTATCCCTCCCTAACATCCAGTATCCCAAATAAGGATACATAAATAGTTGGCTTTTCTTATTCCAGGGTCGGATACAACATATTTTATACATAATGTGGATGCTCCTTTCCAAATCCTAAAAGGAATTTGTACTTGGCAATTTATTGGTGATTGAGATGTTGTCTAATTATATGTGATATCTTATTGGGATGCAATTAAAATAAACTTTGTACCAAAACAAAATTTTGTCATCCAGTTGATATCAGAATGTCACAAATTTTAGACGTGAGTCAGTAATTATTTGATTGTGCTTCAACCCTTCTCTAGGATTTGTGATGTAGTCAAATCATCTAAGGGAAAACTATAGCTGCCTTTTCTGTTTTCTAATAATTTCAGAAATTGGCAGTTGCATGGCTAGCTTTTTGGTTAATTAAGCGAATCTAGTGTTCTGAAAATTTGTTTTGAGATTTAGGTGACAGCCGATAAAACTGGGTAAGTTGGCAGGCCTGCTTGCGGAAGACTGGCAGGTCGGACCTTAAAATGCTGAGTCAGCATCATGGTAAAAAACATTCGTTGATGCTTCATAAGCGAGTTACTGAAAGTAAACGTTGTAATATACTTTTTTACTCATTTCATACTACTCAATTAAATGGTACTGAGAATTTTTCAAATTTTTCGAAAATAAGTCTCCAGAATGTACTGTTCACTCTTCTAAGAAACATTTCAACTCCCCAGTTTTTAGCTAGACAAATCATTACTACACTTGAACTGAAGTTTTTTTGGGCAATGTTTGACCTCACTTTTGTGGCTGCACTAATCAACCAATACTAAAATCATTACTACCTTACTTTGTCTTACGTCATTTCCTTACCTGCTCACCTCCTTTGAAAGAAATGTTTATGTCTTATTAGAGAAAGAATGTTGTAGAATTTTACGTATCAAATATAAACGAATACATTAGTTTATCTCATTGCAGAAATTTGCTGCATAAAATTGCAATCTGGCAATGTGTTTGGAATGAAAAAAAAACACAAGAACCTTAGTTTTAAAATATAATTTGTTCCCAATTGAAAAATACCTCTTTTTGTTTTACTGAGATTTAAGTATGCTTTGACAACTTACCTTGTTTTCCTTCTGTGAGGCTGCACATCAGCATTAAGACAAACTGAAGTATTTTCATTGCGGTGCAGAGTTCTAGTTGTGTAGTAGCAATGATTTTGAACGATAGATATTTCAAATCTATGAACAATTTCACCTTCAACGAAATTGTATATGCCACAATTAATTTTTTGAAGTGGAGGAAAGCGAAGTTTTTTTCTATTAAACATTACTTACGACGGTTACGATGTGTAAAAATCTTTAAATAATGAATTATCGCAGATGATATCTGGTGGTGATAAGTGCTTTGATCGTCGGCTGAAATTTATTTCACTCAATTAAACTACATTTCTTAGTTTGAATATTTAAGAGAATTTTTACTTTTAAAAGGTTTGGACGTCAACACATTCCCAGTTGAGATTTTTAATGTTCAGTACGAAAGTGTAAATAAACTTGCATATTTGACAATGTAACGGAGCATATGTTTGCACGTTGCCAGTTGTGCCTGTACAGATAAGCCAATTTTTAAGTGAAAATTTCGATTGATATAGCTTTCGAGTTAATTCTCTGCGGTGGTTTTAAGGGCTGCTCACTAGGACGTGTTATGTATTCCTAGCGAACAGAAACAAGGGTAACTAAAAACAAAGAAGCAAAAAAAAGTCAACTTTTGCAAAGATTTCTCATTACTGGGAAAGGCTTAAATTGCGATTTTATATGTGCCAGTGTTGTTGTTTTCCCTTTACAACACTTGACGAGCAAACTTCGGTTATTTTTTAGCTAACACGGCGTGATTTTCCTATAGACAAAATTTTTCATTACTGGGAAAGGCTTAAATCCTATAGACTTAAATCCTATATAAGCTTTTCCTATAGACAAGATTTCTCATTACTGGGAAAGGCTTAAATTGCGATTTTATATGTGCCAGTGTTGTTGTTTTCCCTTTACAACACTTGACGAGCAAACTTCGGTTATTTTTTAGCTAACACGGCGTGATTTTCCTATAGACAAAATTTTTTTCGACCACTTATTTTTCTATCTTAGTGATTTTAGTCCTTTTTTAGTCTTTTTTATAGTTTTCCAATTGGAGGCTCATTTGTACCGTGTGATAAATTTTGGCAATTCATCTGTTTACGTTCATCAACTTATTTGTAGCGATTTTATGATACATGCTTGCCTGCAGTAATCAGTTCAATTTAATCTGCGGTTGTACTGCGGTGGTGTATTGACAGATTGAAGAACACTTTTTGCTGCCAATAGCGATGGGTTTAAGCGATTTCTATGAATAAGAGATGGCGCAGAGTCAGTCGGGTGAGACAACGACATGATTTGTAGCTTGTTGAACAAAGCCATCTTGCCTTCACGCGTATATGTGAAATATAATGAAGGAAATGATAGTTTGGCAGTGGAACAACTACGTGCTTCTCCCTTCTGATAGTCCAAATTCTTTTGCCATGTGTTGTGATAGTTAAGGCAAAGATATTTCAAATCTATGAACAGTTTGACCTTCAACGAAATTGTATATACCACATTTAATCTCCTTGAACGCATTTATAAATTAACAATATATCAAACGGCTACCAAAATGACTTAAACGCATTGATTGAAACTTTAAAACGCAATTCTTTCTCTTTCCATTTCATAGATGAAGTTATCAAATCTTTCAACGAAAAAAAAACAGCCAGTCGGACTGACATCAAACGAACCAGTCAAACGAAACCCAACACTCACTATTTCAAACTTTCTTACATTGGCTCCCACTCACACACTACCCAACAAAAACTACGAAACTTAACAAAACGCTTTCGTATTGACCTAGACATTGAATTTATTTAGTCCTCCTTTAAAATAAAAAACATTTTTAATTTCAAAGACACCATTCCCTCCTTACTCAAATCATGCGTAATATACGAATTCTCATGTGCGGGATGTAACTTCCGTTATGTATTGGTGAGACAACTCGCCATCTCTCCACACGCATCAAAGAGCGCACACATTCTGACAAAAACTCACAATTTACAAACACCTCCACACTTCACCACAATGCAAAACCAAATACCCTCATTCTTGTTTTCGCATTCTAGACACCGTTAATTCTTCTTTTTCTTTGAAACTCAAGGAAGCGCTCCACATAAAAAAACTCAAACTGAATCTCAATAAACAAGTACATCACATCACCACGATATTCAACTTGTTAATAATTCCACCTAGTAATTCGATACACTCTCACTTGAATAACATAAATATAACTGTAAATAAATAACATAATCATTCCTTGTACTGAAGATGGCATAAGCATGCCGAAACATGTTTACTTTAAAAACAATTGTCGTACACTTGAAATTCCTAAGACAAAAGATCTGTTCCAAAATAAATATATATTACACAAAAACATCAGTTTGCTTTTTTCATGTTATGAACGTTTTGTACGTCTATTAAAACGACGTATTTATAGAATTAAAATCAATTTCGCAACCGAACAGCGTATTATGGAAATCCAGTGTATATATCTCCTGCTTGGTTGGTAGCAATAGGACAAACCTGTTCTGAAAGAAATTAGATTAGAGTTTGTTTAAAGGGAAGCAATTTTATCATTACTGATAAGAATATTGGTATGACATGTGCGAATTTAGAATTTTCACGAGATTGAGGTGTTTCTATATTCTAGTCGTCTAAAAAATATGTATACATATATAAAGTATACAAATAAAAGTTGAAAATCAGTAAATATGATTTTTCGTGGCGATCTCCTCACGGGAGAAACTGTGGGGGAGTTAAGTAGCTAATATAGAAGATATAGTGTAGATTCGTCGCCCATTAATTGAATTTTTTTGAGAATGTTGAAGTGGAAGGAATTTGGCTTAGGCTCAATACAACAAATATCATTTATCTTCGAAAATGTGTATCCTTCGAAACATGAGTTTCTACTCATGCTTTGAAATGGCTTACATATGTATATATCAAGTAGGAAAGAATCCTATAATAGTATGATACTTACGGTAAATGGCAGCTATGACCATGCTAGTGTTGATGAGATGCCATACTAGATGCCACAAAGTTATTCATTCCCGAAAAAACTACAGAACTACATGGTGTGTTGGAAATACATCAAAATTGTAAACCTGAATCGCATGACATTGCTGTCTTTGAGGTTGGGGCTATGAATATCTGATCTTTGGCAAATCAAAGTTACATTCCACTTATTCCAGTACGTATAAGTAGAGAATTTATGATTTTTTTGCACCAGTCATTGAAACATTTTAATGGAAGAGAATTTCCAAGCGGATTTGTCTGTCTGAGCCACTCAGGATGACCCAGACAAATATAATTGGGTTTGGCGCGGGCTATATAGCTAAGTAGCTCATGTGTGATCATTAACCTAGGTGTAAACAAATCGGAAAAAAGTGTTTCACTTTCATTTTTATGAATTATCTTCAATAAAGATATAAATTGCACGTACGGCGTAAAAGTGTCATAAAACGGCAGACAGGTTTGATTTATGTCTGGTGAGAACACCAAAAACTTTGAGAAATTAATCTTTAATTTTTTAAGAAACGCAGAGCAACATGAATCGCTATGAAAGCTTTGAAATCTAAAACAAGTTGACGAACGAATGTTTGAGGATGTCTGAAAACTTGATGTAATAAATTGTTACTTTACAGATTTGACTACGAGTACGACTGCCTATAAGTTTGACAGAGGGGAATCTGGGTTTCACAAACAAGTTGTGGCACTCTTAGTCAAATCATTTGCAAATGGCTCTTGACAGGAAGCGTCGTAAAAACAATAAAAGTGGTAGGGGGGCGAGGGAGGACGTTAAAGTATAAACATCGTGAAATGTCAAGAGTGGCGTTTCTTATTTTGCCAGGGCTTTTATACTCCATGCTCACAGGAAACGTAAAATGAGAATGGGACATAAATTGAATGATGCCATCATTATCATGTGATCTTAGGCAAATGAAAAACGACATAAGTTTTTAACGTCAAACTATTGATTAAAGTACTGGTCGTTTGGTCTCTTGACAATAACAAAAACGTATCTAAAGTAAATGGTTTGAACCCGGAAGTATCGTTACATGTTTGTAAATGTAGATCGTCCAGATTGGTATAGTCCTGAGAAGGACTGTTTTGTTGTTGACTGACGTTTCGACAACCTTAGCGATAGTCATCTTCAGAGTCATTTCGAAACAAGAAACGTATCTATACATAGCAGCCAAATCGGCTGCAATATAGATACTTTCCTTTTATTGTCAAAATAGACCAATAATTCACTTTCATAGTAATTTTCCTATTTTAATGCAAAATAAGAGGGGACTGCCCAACTTCCAAGAAAAGTTAAAACCTCCCTTTAACCCCTACTTCCGGGACCCATGCCCGTGACCGTACATAGTTGATTTCAAGCCGTATATACAATCGGAGACTCTTTAATATCACTGCAAGTCTCGTCTACCTGAATTGGGGCACTTTTACATGATAAATCTTGCATTTTTTCAGCCGATGATTCTAATGATCCTCAATGAAGCGACTAAGCAAAGCTTCACTTGGTAAACAAATTGTCATGCCAATACACAGGCACTAAAACCTGTCCTTATATGAAACATGGAAGTTAATATACTTTAGAAATAGCAGCTAGTTATTTGCTTGGTTTTAGACGAATAGTCGTTTTATATTTCAACAGTTTTATTCATCATGAAAAAAAGTAATAAAATTTTATTCAAGATAAAATTCTTACAGTAAGGAAGATTGTTGCTCGTTAAACGAAATATACAGCTAACTGGAAGGTTACCTTTACAAAAACAAGCCTGTACTTGCGTGAAGCCGAATTTTACTCTCAAGTTATGCATTGTATCTTATTGTCATAAATAAACTTTCTTTGGGCTGTGTGAAGAAAGATTGAACAGATAAAATTGCTGGCTCCTAATTTTGACGGGAAGTAGCTTTCCATGCAGTTATATTCACTTGCTGCGATGTTTCGAATCAGTTTTTGCGCTTTTGGTATTTCAATACAAATGTGAAACTATGAAACAGGACGCGAATACGATATATACTATTATACATTTTATTCTGAATATCAACCTACCACCCCACATTTTTGATTATAAATAATACTAACTACATTAAAAAATGAACATTTTTAATCAATTTTTCCAAAGAATACTTGATTAACCGGGCTGATGGAAATGTTGGTAGCCATATTTTCTATATCGCCGAATGAAGATCATAGCAGAGCATAGGGTTTTTATAGAGTCCTTTTAACAACAAAAAGGTATTTAAGAGAGAGTCGTTTCGTTTCGTGTAATCTTCAGAGCAAGTGATTATGGGCTTCAATTTCATTAAATTTCTATGCAAAGAAAGGTTAAGTTATTGGAAATAAGAGATGTGTTGAAGAATTGAATTTTTCTCGTTTCAACACGTGTTTTTCTCTTTTCTGTTATGATTTTTTATCATCCTTTACTCTCCAGATGAATCTCCCTTCCACGAAGGCCTCCTTTGAGCGCAAACTTTCTCAGTCGGGTAGGTAGCTCTTTTTTCCTCTTCATTCTTGCAGGGGTTTTTCATAGTTATTTGAGATTGTTGTAAATAATACCATACTGCCATATATTAGCCTTCACTTTCTCTGAAGATGTGTTGAAACGAAACGTGCGTGCTCTGTTTTTAAACATATACTTTCATTCTGTTCAAATAACTGTTTTCGAAATGTTTTAGACTTTGATGTTTATCTTTATTATCATCTTACATTTCCGGAAAGCATATTTTCTATAGTGCATGATTAATTCGGAAAATTTTCTTAGAACAAGGACTGTGAAATGGTCTCTGTATCGGAGGCAAGTCTTTTCGCGAGCGAAACTGTAACTCCGGTTTTGTAGCTAATTCGTGTGCATTTGATCTGTACTAGATTATAAATTATTAAACTGTATAAGGAAAAGCATTTAAACAATTTTTCTCTTTGAAATTAGGCAAACAACTCACTAAGCTCCATGTATATAACTATTAAGATTATAGTCTAGGGACATTTACAAAGTGAAATATATAGCCAAAACCAGTAAAATGTAATATCCAGTGCGATGTAGCGATGTGGCAACGTTGTGCTTTACTTCAAATTGAACAGACTGACTCGTTTTTGTCTGGTTTTGTAAAATTCTTTCCGTCTTTTCAGAATGATCATCGTAGATGAGTCGCTGTACTTCAGTTCGTGTCATTGGTTGCACTGTCACAAAAAGGAACTGTTATGAAATCAGAAAATTGAAAAAGTAATGATTTTTTGACTACTTCAAAAATACTAGATGACAATTCGAATGTTATCTTTATGATCACCATCGTTTAGTTAAGCTTTAAGCCTTGATTCTGGATCAGATATGTAACAGCTATGTGTGATATTATGCACATGCGTGAGTTTCGAGTCCCTATTTTTGATAGATGTTATTACTTAATAAACTTTAGCCAGTAATTGTAGTGTGTTAGCTGGCATTTTTTAGGATGCAGCCCTCCCGTCGTCAACTATTCGAGACTAGCTACCTCACTGTTTAGCTAAGCGCAGGTAAGAACTCCTAACAAATGAGACCTCTTATAAAAATCAGCGGAGTGTAGAGAATTTAGCAACTTTTAACAAGTTTTGTGATTGTTGGAAAAACCAGCATTGAAACGCAATATTTTTAAAAGTCGTGACTTACAGCATTCGTAGCGGAGTGTCACATATTTGAACACATCCTCACATGATGTTGTTGCAAAGTTTTTATCGCTAACGATGAAAGAATCACATTTAGTCTTTCCGTCACATATACTTGCTATGGGATAGTAAACGTTCTCCATTGGGCAATTTCGGAGAGTGTCGTTCTTACTCCGCCCTTTGGCACATATGTCTTTAGTTGCTCTTCCGTACTTTGCCGACTCGATTTGAATACCATACTCGATATTACTGCATTCTATCCACCTCGAGATGTCGTCTCCCTCGCAGGTGTATTTGTATTTAATTTCAGCTTCAACTGTTATAAATGTACGATTTAACAAGTGTCTGTTAGTGAGTTGTTAGCTGTTTATAGATTTCGTAATAATAGAAAAGCATCTGTTTAATGCAGTGGAATTAATTTATACGTGCCATCAGGGAATACATTCTTCGTCACTTTGATTGGTCCTTTTAACAACGCATCATAAAACCATGGAGGCATAGACCGATGCAACCGATGCGAATGCATTGGTCAAAATTTTTAGGTATTAAAATCTGCGAGTTTGCATTTTAATGAAATAAATAGCAAATATTATTTTCAAATTATTTAAAACGCACATTTGATGGTATATATTGTTTAGTTAACTTATAGGTTTAGCAGTTTTAAGCTAAAATTTATTCTAGAAATAACATTTGTGTTCTCCGATAATTTTGTCGTATTCCATGACACAAATAGCGAAAGAAAAGTCGATAAAATTTAGCGAAATTTTATCGTGAATACGTAATTAGTAACTAACTTAATAGTATTCTGCCAGCACGCCATGGTAGATGGAGGTGAATAAAATAATTTGAAGGCGAGACACCCACGTGACCACATTTACCCAATCATGATGATCATTATGCAAAATGCAGAGAATTACGTGTTACAACTCTTCCAATTACCGGACTCTGGGGAGACCTTGTCCCTTTTATTGAACATGAAATGCTCAACAATTGCCTTTTCATCTTTGTTTGGTATAAACTTTTACAAATGAACGTGTCGTGTCAAAAATTAAGTGCTAAGCTTGCGCGTATGTTGAATTGACGTTACACACAAAATTCTATTATGGAAGGCTATGTATTAAAATGTGTTTTTTGTTGTCCATAGTGACTTTACAATTTTGCCGCACCGTTTTGTACAACGTTTGCTCAAAAATTTCTGACTGTTTATGTACCTATAAAGCGCAGTATCGCGCAGTCTCAGAACGGGACTCGATCCGTGAATATATGGACTGTTTTGAACGCACGACTCGAACAGTGCTAATTTTTTTAGGAAGCACCGTCTAAAAGATGAGCATTTTGTAGCTTGCGTTTTATTTTTATTGGATATCTTGGCTAGTTACTTATTTTTGGAGCTGTAAAGTTGACGTATATTGCTAAAAGAGTTAAATTTTAGCATTTGACTCTCTTTAGTTTAAAACCACATTATGATGTTTTTGTTTTCTTTATATTCAGTGCTTTTAGTATTTAATGAGTGTTGTCGTTTTACATTGTTTCCGAAAAAGTTTGAATTTTTTCAGTAATGTCATATTTAGCAATTGGCGGGAGCACTGCAAGTTTATTCAAATTTATATTTCTGTGAGGTGTTTTGTGCACGGAGCCTTTCGCAAGGAAACTTGTGCGTGTGATACGCGAAGTTGTTGATAAAACTGAATGAAGAGCAGGTGATATCTTTCAGTCCAATAAAAGATAACTTGCGCTGAAAACCGCATGTGCTTTGTTTAACAAACATTGAAGTTTTTGTCGTGTAATAGAAAAAGATCATTTAAAAACAAGTAAAGAAAACGTACCTGATGAAAATGCCAAAAGGACGATCGCAAATATGGAGAGTTTTGGCATCGTTTATTCTTGTATGCTCTGACTTGTAGTCAAGACCAATTGACGAAAGTCATTTCAGCACTACCCAGTTTGTTTGATCGGTCGACCGCAACATCTGTTCCTTGTGTTACATAATTTATACGATTATAACTGCCAAATGAAGTTACAGTCTGTCACTCAAACATATGCTTCATGCATGGTCTTTCAAATGTTAAGCTGACTCAAAGCGTGCTTTGCTGTTTTCTTTATTCCATAGACACTATTGAATGTCAAAGTATATTTCAAAAATGATAAGAACCTTATTTTTAAGATCATCATTGGTTTGAAAATTTAACGAGTCAATCAATATGCCCAGCTTGAACACACATTAGCTAAACCAACATTTGAAGTGCTTGTCATTACCAAACACGACGTTGCCATAAACGATCGGCTTTATGCGCCAATCGTGGTTTAACACGCGTGTTTTGTTCACCAAACTTATAGTTTTACTTTTATTATCTTAGATGAAAATTTTCGTTTTTCTGCCACGTCATGTGACAGCGAGGAAGTTGACCTTGTTTAAAATGGGATTAGACATGTCTTGCTCCCAACATAATTTGTTTCTCCAAAAATTTTCAAGCTCGGATGACGACCACGTTTATAATTTAGGACGTCATATTGCTTTTGAAGTTAGCATTTTTATAGTGTAAACTGATGAAACTGGTTATTCGTCTTTCTAATTTGATTTTTTAGAAATTGACAGCAAATTGAGAAAATAAGTCCGAAATACCTGGCGCTTCTATCGAAGATTGTATGTTTTGAGAAGCCGTTAATATAAAATTAAACGAGCAATCGGAAGTATAATTTTTAAAAATTTTTAACAAATAAGGAAGTCTATTTTAAGCGCAGAGCTTAAACGATGTCTTAGTTCATTCTATCCATTTGACATTGCATTAGATTGAGGGATTAATTGGCAATGGTGTGTGAATTTCGAGTGAAAAACCACTTCGTCAGTATTTGTTTTTGTGGATGGCCGCTGGGCATGCGCTTTTTACCTGACGCATTTTACTGATGGCCGCTGTGACATACGCTTTTACTGTTGCAGCTGCAAGATATTTGTGCAGGTGTTCCATTTAGATTCTTTCACAGTTTCTTATGTTTGAAGAAACTATAAAGTCTACCTACCTGCTAATGCGGTCCATCGTTCTAAATCGTCATCGTCATGGCTTTCGTTCGATTACGTAAATAGTATCCGTTAGAAAACTTTGTAGCTTGAATCATTTCATAAGGTACACATTCAATCTTCGTAGGACATTTTTGAGAAATGCTGTGCCATGCATGACTCATTGGAGATTAGTTGTCCTTGCGGTACTCCTTGTTTTCGAATCTGTGTTAAAAGAATTGAAATCAACATAACTGAAACACTACCTTTCCCTGTAATTTTGAAGCCATTTTCGCCTCAGTCTTTCCACAAAAAAAATAAACACACGGTCAAAAAAATAATATGTGAATCATTATTGTCTCAAAAAACTTTGTTTTAGAGAAATAGCAAATTTTTTCAAGATGACTAACCCAAGCTCAGCCTTCTTGATTTCCCCAGTTCGCATTAAAATGGTCTTTGCTTTGAAATGTTAAATGAAACGCTTCTTTGTTTTGCAAAAAAAATGCAGCCTACGCTTGAATTTTTTATAGCCATGTTGGAAAATTTGTTGTTTTTACCTGATGTACCTCTGTGTAATTCATCTCTTTGAGATGGAATTACAACAAGTACGAATTTATACATATGAATGTCGGTATTGTATGTTTTGTTGTGAATTCATAGTTTTTAATTGTGAAAAGGCTGACCCTTCTCTCTCTTGTCCTTTTTATTAACAACGATGGCAATTGTTTTTCGGTAGTCTTTTACAATACTATTTTGTAAAAATAGATGCGAATTATTTTATTTAATATTTTTTTACATTGTACGTAAATAAAAATTATGCCACTAAACTGTGTCGCACTTGGGTGTAAAAACAGTGGTTATTCTTCACCATGGATAGGATTCTCGTTAACCATTATTAATTCTTTTTTCCCAAAACTATTATGTATAACAATGGGGCTAGCAATGTAATATCTGTGACTATTATAGATTTTCAATAAAAAGTGGACCAGTTCTTGAGGATAGGGAGTAATTTGTTGAAACAGGTAATAATTTAAGAACAGAGACCAAACTGTGGAAAGCAAACAGTGCCAGCGGCCAACACTTTAAAATCATCCCTCCTTCAATAAATGGGACATGTTAACAAAAGAAATATATCATACCATTGAAGGCCCCTAGTACAACGACTGTATCATGTACGACATGGCCTAATGATTTAGGCTGCAGACTGGACATGTCAAGGAAAAGACCACTCCCTTCAACTAAACAGGAAAACCTTTTGCCACTACAAAAGAAGTTTTAAAATTGAGCCTGCAGATAAAAGAAATGAATTAGATAAAAACTTAGGCAAACAATACGCAACCCAGAGCAGCAGTAAAGTAGTATCGAAAACATAGAGTTTATTCAATAAGCGAAACCATTAAAGTATTGGAAGAAAATTCTGTGATAACTTTGAAAGAATCTGCAGGTCTACAATCCTCATTTGGGAATGTTAATCATCAGATCTTCCATAATATCAAGCAAAATCTAGAAGTATCCCCATGTGGTAGAAGATATTCAGGTGAGATAAAGAATTCTCTATAATACTATACTTCTACTCACCAAAAGCATACAAATATGTCACGTCTTTCATCCCACCACCAAACCAAATTTTACATACAAAGATGATCATCTTTTAAAAGTGACCCATGGGCTTTATAAGAGAAGCATTTACATCCCTGTTACAAGAAATATTTAATATGCCAATAATCAAGGATTGCTGTCTGATAATTGATGCCATGTCAATCCGTGAGCAAACATTGTGGGATTGTGAAAACCATAAATATGTAGGATTTTTTGATCTGAGTGATGAAATTCCACTGCTAAACTGCCTTCAGAGGCATTAGTATTTCCTTTGATGGTCGGAACGAGAATTGACTGGAAATGCCCTATTGGATACTTTCTATCAGATAAAATATTTTGCCAAATCAAGCAATGTTGGTTTCTAAATCATTGGAAGTGGCAGCCAATGCAGAATTGAAGGTATTGTCAGTGACAGCGAATGGTATAGCAGTCAACCTTAGAACAATTGAAATACTTAGATGTAACTTTCGTGGAAGTTGTCATTAAATGACATGCTTAAACTTTTTTGCTATACGTTGGCAGATCTTGGAACTTTTGTTGACAATGAAGGAAACAATGAAATCGCCCCACATGAACTTTTCCAATTACAAGAACTGCAAGGTTTGAACCTAGGAAAAAAAACATTCCTTCAATCATCTAACATCTTATAAACATAAAATCATTGTTATATTGGTCGCACAAACTTTAAGTTCTTCTGTGGTTGATGCGTTAGAATTCTTGGACACTTTACTTACTTTATCAAGCTTTTTTTGTGGCAGTAAAGGTACAGTCAATTTTCACACAATTGGTCGACTATTTGAGATGCTCTCTTCTCTCACACCATTTGCTACAGGTCTTAAGACACCCTTACGTCTAAAAAGCAAGTACACTGGTGAAGGAATCCTGATGTCAACAGCAAGTTATCTCTTGTCCCTAACCCTAACTCTACAGGCCAACTGTTGTTTGCCTCTCTAAGTAAAACATTTGTAATTGGGTTCGTAGCATGCATCAAATCTGTAATCATAATGGCGAGACAAAAGTTCAGTTTACCTATCAACCCTTTCAAAACTTGTTAACTTACAAACTATCTCATACGCTCGAGAAGAAGCTGCAAAAACAATCCAAACGTTCTTCAGTTCAAGTATTCTGTTCGAAAGATATTGATGATAAATGCCATTACAGCATCGAAAAATGCGTACTGTGTTGATTTGATACAGATTTGTCAATAACATTATTCTTATATTCCATGCACAAAAACACAACAAAGCAAACACCAAGAATGCAAAAATGATTCAAATAAAATACTTTCCAGCTCTAAACATCTGAATAAAAGCCACAGTGAATTTGTCTCATCTGTGTATATAGAACAGCGAAATACTGCGAGCATATTTTCGAAGCGACTGTAACGAAAAATGATGGAAACATGATCAGCAACGAAGAAAAGCTAAAGAAAAAAAATGATAGTGCACGTCTTCGAGCATTTCACCTTTAATTCAACATCTATATAAGCTGTTCGCAGATCACAAAAACGAAAACAATGAAATTTTAGTAGACAACCACAGAACAGAATTGACGACGCTTATTGCAGATAAATAGCTACTTCACTTACAAACACGGCCAGAAATATGTCAAAAAAATCATTAATGGAGGTAAGCAAAGTGACCGACATTTATTTAACAAACTTACATTTTTTAAAGATTTTTCAAATCCTACGTGTGAAAATAAAAGAGTTCACTCACTAGTTTTGATGAAATGTTCTGAATAAAATGTTGTTCCTGCAATACGTTAAACAAGCAAAATGAAATTTAGGCTTGTTTGTTAGGTGAAAATCCTATGTATTCGGCACATGTAAGTATGAAACGAGCCTTAGTTGGGTTTAAAGCATATTTAATTACATTCACAGTCACAAACTTTAACTCAAAACATCAAGGTAAACAAAAAATTCCTCTTGGATTCGTTTCAATGTTTGTTTAGCCCACGGCAGCCCAAAAAAAATTCAACCGCATCCTTAGGTAGTCGTTCTCCATCCCATTTAAGGTGTTAGTTGAAAGAAATGGAAGAATTTTTTTTTATTTTTTGACAGTTATATCATTCTAGTTTATGATAATAAATTTCATTTTGTAAAATAATAGGTTAAAATACTCGAAAAACTGACGCAGTTTTGAAATTTGTGCCTTAGCAACGCAAAACGCCTCCAATAATGCCCCCCAATATCCTCAAAAACTAGTTCCTTTCATTGCTACTTTTGACGTATGCTATTTAATGCCTTTCAACTGGCTATGTCGTAAAATCAGTCATAAATAGCTGTTTGAGGGATGGTAAAGAGTATGAACATCAGTGTGGCGATCGGCAAGTGTGATTTGCAATCCTTCAGTTATCCATAGCTTTTGTGCGGGAATATTATCTTTTTTTGGTTATATTTTATCTCGTTTTTCTCATTATAAAAATGGGAAATACGCGCAACAGAACCAGAAAGAGCGAAAATTACTCTTACAAAACCAGTATAGTCCTTCTGGTGCCAAAATTGGCATGCATTACCAAGCTGATAGAAAATGCATAGATTCTATTAAAGAAGGGACTTTATTAATCGATGTTGCTGTGTTATTTGGGGTGTTTGAGTATTTTCTAAAGTCTCCAGATTGCGGAGGTGACACGAGTGCTCACATGGATATGAAAAAGAAAAACAGTTTTTCTCAATATGTTGTCTTGAACTTTCGACATCTAGGATGTGAATGGAAGTACTGTTTTGACACATCGAAAAAACAAGGGCGCTCATTTTATGTGAATGTTAGATCTGTCCTAGCATTCAGGGAAATTGGTAAAGGTCACAATGCAATGGTGACTTTTGCTAAGATCATGAATATGCCTCCACCACTCACTCGAAGGAACTTCACTAGAATCCAGAACAAAAAACTTTGGCCAGTTATTCAACAACATGCCAATGATAGCATGACAACTAGTGCATTTAAAGTCAGAGAAATATGTGGAAACGATGATGGTGAGTGTGGAATATCTCTGGATGGCACATCACTCAACAGTGTGGTTACTGCCATTTCCATGGTCACAAAGAAATGTGTGGATGCCGAAGTTATTTCTGACAAATGCCAACAGTGCTTAAAGTGGGCAAAGAAAAGAAGTGAATCCCAGATATGAAGTTTGGAAAGCCAATCATTTTTGCAAGGTTAATCATTCTGGAAGTTCGAACAGCATGGAAACATTTGGAGCTGTCAGAATATTTGAACGATCTGTCGCAACACGGGGTCTGAAATACAAAGATATGCTAGGAGATGGTGATTCATCTACTTATAACAGCATTGTGGATATAAAGCCATATGGAGATTAATTAATACCTAGTAAATTAGAGTGCATTGGTCATATGCATAAAGAGTCGGGAGCAGGTTGCAGAGGCTAAAGAATGCACACAAAGGTACAAAACCTGAAGATGAAAAAGGCTTGGCTGGCAAGGGAAAATTGACAGATGGAAAAATAGTTGTTTTTCAAAATTACTATGGTCTTGCTATTAGAAACAATCTAAATGATGTATATCAAATGGCTAAAGATATAAAGGCTGCCTTGTATCACGTTGCATCTTCCAATGACAACCCACAACATCAACTTTGTCACAAAGAAGAAGACAGTTGGTGTCAGAACAAGAAAAACCCAAACACTTACAAACACATAAATGGACTTCCTAAATGTATTGTGAACTTGGTTGAACGTGTGGTTGATTGTTTAAGAGACAGAGCACTGTTGGGGAAATGAGACCATTGGTTAACACAAAATGCAAACGAGTGTGTAAATGGATTGATTTGGGACCGATGTCATAAGTCAACCTATGTTGAGAAGGAAACTGTGGCACTGGCAACATATTTAGCTGTGCTAAAGTTTAATTATGGGGATAATTCAGGCATTAAAATAAGTGTGTTTTTTACACACTTTGTGTCCTTGTAATTCAAAAATGTGTCCTTGTAAATGAAAATATGTGTCCTCTAGAAAAAGAATTAGAATATGATCTATTCTTTCTTATCGTTCTACCCCGTAGAGGTTTTCGTAGTAACAATATGCTTACTAATTAGTAAAATGCGCTAAATTATATGCTACGTCATCTGACTTCAGTTATAAGATGCAGTTAATGATTTTGAACGTATGTGCGAAAATAAATCTAAAAACTTTGTATCAAATGGTATGGAAGTTAGAAGTGATAGGGAGTTTGAGACCGAGGACATTGAAGTAAACAAATTTTCGTCGAACCAGTCCCTCAAACAGACTCAGGGACTACCATTAATATTGTCAAAGAGACCAATATGCGTAAATGTGATGTTGACATAAGTATTATAAAGGAGATAACTAGTCGTAATTCTCATGGCCAAAGATTAGGAGTGTGTGAAGTTTGTGTTAAATTTCCCCAAACTGTCAAAATCTTTGCATAAAAGGCAAAAATTCCCCTAATATGCACTAAAAATGGAGAAATTCCACGAAAAAAAGTATTGAAAATCATCTATGACAAATATTACTTTTAATTTTAGTTTTAATTGATAACAAACTGTTGCTTTGTGAAACAATGAAAATAAAACATCGAAAATTTATAGCTTAAAAAAATTCGAGTTTTATGAACCTTCCTATTGTCAGTTTTCATATTTAACATGTCCTCGTTACTCAAAATAAGCGTCGCAAAGACTGATACAGAAATACAACATATTATATCATGGAAAACGGTTAACCACCTTAGGTTAGAGTAATAAAGTTTCTGTATGTTCATCTTCACCCTTAAGTGGCCGGAGTGACAAATGTGTAACAAAAGGAAAGCCTTGAAAATGATTGGAAAAGTAAACGCCGGGCTTTTAAAGTGTGTCCTTGTAAAATTTTCTTATTTTAATGCCTGGGGGATATATCGTTTTTAAAGATTTTTGGAGACTTAAGTATAATGCCAGGAGTCTACTTGTAAAGCTTCCCAAATGTGACTCAAATTGCATAAACTTGTATGCAATGAAGACAACAAGTGGAGTGAGGAACAGAAGAAAATTCCTGAGAAAATCGAAGAAAAACTTTTATGGACAAAGCTGAAGCAAATGAAGGTCCGACCTATGAAAAAGGGGGCTTCTAAAGCTTCTTAGAGTAAGATGTCTAGAAAGAAACTTTTAATTGCATTTTTCTGGATGTAGGAATTTTACGAAAATGGGCAGTTTTTGTGACATCATAATTTTGTTAAAATATGAAGCAGGGCTTGAAAGTTGGCATTTAGATAGAATATACCTTAATCTAGTGCCTGACGTTTTTTAATATTTAGATCTTTATAATGTATTATCATCTATCATTATTACCTATTATAATGTAGATTAATTATAATGTATTTGCATATTAATTAGTATGGAATTTTCGGTCAAATTTAGATTTTCTTCAATATTTTTTTGTAAAAGAGAATTTTTGAAAAAAGAAAAACGTCAGGCACTAGATTTTGTTCTAAGCTTTCCAAAAATGTACCATTTATGATATTAAACTTGTTCAATTGCACAAAATCATGTCACGCGTAAGTGCTAATTAGCGTGCCGCCATATTGGCTCATTAGTGTAATTAATGAGAATCTGAAAATTTTTTTGTTAATTAGTTTTCCCTGTCAATTCCTTTCAGAACATGGTAAACTTTCTGCTGTTTGATGTAAATTGTAAAAAACCCATTGAAGGGGAATGACCATTGAAGCCAGAATTTGCTGGGCTTTACCTCCTGACGCGTTAGTGGCGAACTCCCGCAAATAAATATGCTTTGAAATATTCCATTGGTTTGAATTATAAGTAAACACGAGCATTGCATGTTCGTAAGATATTCGTGCTCATGGCAGAGTAGAGAGCTAGAACGTATTTTGCTTTGAGTACGTAAAGGTGAACACTATATAAAGATGTCGGTAACGATAACTTACGACAAAAAGTGAAGCCAAAAAATGTTGTTGCGTCATTCGTCAACACTAGTCCTAGCATTCAAAACAAATCGCCATATATCTCCCTGAGAAGATATATGTTTTCATCACATTTCCCTGTTTTAAATACCATTGGTTCACAAGGTCCAAAAATTTAAAACATTCCATGTCAGTCAGCATGCCTACAATAGCAGAATGTTCTACAATTAAGAAGTTTCTAAATACATATGCTAGTAATTTATCCAACATTGTTAACTGAAGTTCCACCATATCAACAGCCTTGTTATGAATATTAGAACATATAGCATCAGTTCTCAGAAAAGTGACAAAGACTGTGTATTACAAAATTCTACATATGGAAAATGAAGTGAAATATATGAATGATTGCTCAAATATCCTCTGATATACAAATACCAAAATACAAGACAAGAACCCTCTAGGATGCTCCATAAACTAATTGCCATACTTGATGTTTTATCATCTCACCCTGGTATTTTCTCGAGAAGAGTTTCAAATATTTCTATGAGTTTCACAGCTATCATGCATCACATCAATGAGACGAGCTCTACAACACCGTCTTGTATCACTAGGATGAGGAAACTCGCACCTGTGAGAAAAAATGTAAGTTTTTCTCTATTGAGCATTTCCTTTAAAAGAATAGAATTATAGAGAGCAGCAATATTAGCCAAAAAAAGGTTGACAGTTGAATTTAAGGACGCACCTTGTCATGTTACGAGATGCAGTCTATGGGCAGCAGAGTGAGCAAAATTGGGTACTCCCATTGAACCTGATCATGAACACCATCAATACGTTTCTCTTTGAGACTCTTATGCTGATTCAGCAAACTTTTTTCGCACTGTTGATATAGCAAATGACTCTATTGCAACTGACCCCTACAAATATAACGCTGGGTCTTGTATCGACAAATATATAACTGCAGCTGCAATAGTTTCGAAAATTTCTTTATTTTGCCTTATCTTTTTATTGTGACGCTGAATCTCTTTGCGCGTATTACTACTTATCAACACTGGCCCAGAGCCAAAGGTTTTTCACGTCTGAAATACTAGCATGTGCTTTCTCGTGTTTCCTTACAACGCTTTTTCTTTTTAAACCAGTTATCGTGCACGACTGAGAACTTAAAGAACACAAACAATAGAAGGGCCAGCAAAACATCGCTGCCCTGAGTTAACTTCCACAAATCCAATCTTTCCTGAAAGCTTGGATTGCATATTGTTTGCAAATTTGGCTTTCTTTAACAAATCGCAGGTGATACTTCTTTGACAGCAACTGAAAGACTTGCAGAAGCTATAGTAATGGAAATTACTAGAAAAATTGTCTTGATTAAAGTCTTTAATTGAAAGTAATTTAACTACGAACCCTATTCTTGTACAGAATGAAAGATATTCGCGGGATTAAGCTGGTTATGCCCTTGATCATGTATATGAGCATGATCATGTAAATGTGGGGCTTGATCATGCCCAGATGCACTTATACAATCGTTTAGGTGAGCAAACTAATCCTTGCGCAAATGAAATAATCTCTCTGAACTGAAACTAACAGTCATAAGCCTAAATAATATACTATGACTCTATTGCTTTGATGGAAATCTTTAGCCGTGTTGGGCATGACTAGTTTGATAGCTTGCTACGCACTGTTATTGTAGCAACGGTGTTTGCATTATTTGAGCATAGTGTGGCGAAAAAATTTTTGGAAGGCACATTGCACTGAAATATCTTTTAAATTGAATAGGACTACTTTTTCATATGTACATTACTTATATATGTTGATTCTATTTCTATTTTCATTGATAGATATGTTGTGAACATCAACTATTAGTTCAAAACTTTGGTAAACACGTTCTTCCAACGTGCAGCTAGTAAATTTTCAACGCAAGCAGGGACTTAACTAGCGTTTGACAAAATAAATTGAAACAGCCCATCGATTGATTGGTTAGATTTTACTTTTTGATTCGAGTGGCTTGACAAATGCTGTCGTCCATGATTAACTTGAAGTGTATAAAACTTGGTTTTCACTACTTTTTATTCCATGGACAAATGATTACTGAGTTGCTTGAGCTAATGTTTGCAAGGTGAATGACCTATTCGTAAATAGACTTGACTCAAACGACTATCTACCAACCGGGTGTTGAAACTTATCAAAATATAGTTACGCTACAGTAGTAGCTTTCATAATGGATGGAGAAAACGACAGATCAAGCGTAGGTGTAAATAAATAGCTACAACTCGAGTTTTGGCATATACATGTCGAAACATGCCAAAACAATTTGATGGAGAAGATGGTGTTTCATGAAATTTAAGTCAATTTAGGGTGGAGTTTCATAGTGTATTTTGACTGATGCTGTATCGTCTCTGCAACGAATCTACATAGGTAGGTACGTTTTTCTTGTTGCTTTTGAAAATTGCTCGGTGCTTGTGAGGAAGAATGTAATATTTGCAAACTTGATTATGGTTTTGCCGACTGCTCAAAATGCACTTTTTTTCCACCAGTCCTTGAGGAAACCCCTTCGGTAATTTTGTCTTTTGAAATTGCCTGTTCATACACACTGACAGATGTGTGCGGTAAGGGAATAATGGGCGTAAGTCGAGGTGCTGGGGGTGGTAATGGGGGTAGATCATCTTCTCCATTCAACGGTATTCGTTGCTTACCCTCAAGCGCATCATTATCTACTTCTGAATTCATGTTTTCTGTAGACTGGTCTATCAGTGGTGACGTTGTGTTACTGTAATATCCAGAGCTAGTTCTTGTTTTCTTTGGTGATTTCACTTCACATCTGCTCGTTATACTAAGGGGTGTATTATAATATTTCTCATCTTTTTCTTTTGTGTTGGTCTTAGTTTCATGTATTTGTGTCTTCAGCGGTTTTTTGAATGGTGGAGGTTGACTCATATGTAAAAGGATGTTGCTAGTGCTTTGAGGGAATTTATTTGGCTTGCTTGGTTTAGGTGGTAACAGATCGGCTAGCAAAATTTTTTCTCTATATGGACAACTTGAGTCGAAACTTTTACTTCTAAGTGGTCTTGAATGAACTTTGAGCTCAGAATTTTTTGCTTGAGTATATAAAAGAACATAAATGTCACATAACACAAACAAATAATTGGACAATCAATGAGATTTGCATTCTATGTGCTTTGTCATGAGAAATTTCAAATATTTCTCAAGCATTTACTCACAATATGGCATTTAATTTTAAGTTTTGAATTAAAGAGCACATATCAAGACGTATAGCAATACACTATCCTTAAAATTCAGCTGAAATGACACAGTGTGATTTTAGTTATACGGGCTGCATATGCCAGTATGGGTAGCTTATAATCCATTGATCCTCTATTCAGTCTAACACTAAAAGTAAACAGGAAATTCAACCTGGAAAAATAGGAGAGCGGGATTTGTGCTAGACTAATGATGTGTGTTAAAAATCAGTTTTCATTTCATGGTCACGAAGGTTTCAGTCTTGATTACTAAGTGCTTCGAAGTTCTTACAACAGGAAAGCTTACCTCGATATTGGCTTTTGTTGTTAAAGTCGACAGTTCTGAGACAGGGCGTTGATAGTGTTGTATTTCTTGAGTTTTCGTTGCCATCGTGATCTTCATTGTCCAAACCAAATTTAGAGAGCAGTTTCTGTCCAACTAGAGTCTCTGAAAAATATTCCCCTTCGCTTTTTTTATCTGGTTCTTCTGTCTCTCTGTTTATCACATCCGCTCTTGTCTGCCTGGACGATTGTGAGAGGAAAATTTTGGTGCTGGCAACTGGGTGCGAAATAATTCCAACCTCTATGGTGCTTGCAGGCTGCTGATTGAAGTTCAGCAGGACTTCCCGTTTTTTTGTTGGATTTTTGTTGAGGTAGTTGGCAACGATTGCCCGTTCCTCCTTCCTTTTGGAGAAACTACTTGAAGTACCGTCGCAACAGCTAGCCGCTGCATCACTGGCCCCTGTTCGTTTTCCGCTGCTCATGTTTTCAATAGTATTCCTCAAGTCACCAGTGCTGTTATTTTCACATCTGCGAACACCGCTCATTTTTACGTAATCAGATTCGATCTTTCCACTCAAGTTGCACGGCATAGATTTACTGATTAATCTTTCTCTTTCTATAGTTCCTATTTCCTTTTTGCTTTCATAACGCAAACACAGATTTTTTGAATCACGCCATAGTGGATTGATGAACATGGAGTTATCATCCTTAAGTATGCTTGCATGACCGTTATATTCTGATCCACATGGTTTCGACGCCGTCTCGTGCGTGTTTTCTAATTCGTGTGATTCCTGGAATTGCAAGCTTGGGTAAATTGTGGGACTTTGTATCGCCGAGCCTTCAGAATGCAACTGACTCAACCGAAATATTTGTTGATCTCGTTTCTTTCGTTTTCGTTCAACATATAAGAACGCCATTGTGATAATGAAGAGACCGAGAAGTATTCCAATAAAACACCACATCAATGCCATTGCTGGGTGCTCGTGTGCTGCCTCTATTTATTGAAAAAGAAGAATGCAAATAACCATAGTTTCTAGGAAGTAGTCACTATTTATATTCCCAGGTTCGGTACCGAAAAGAAGTTGTGTTAAGTAACCCATTTTTTGGCTTAAATTTAATTTCAATATTGGGTTGATTAAAATCAAAATCTAAGTCATACAATGGTTGAGTAAAAAAAATAGTTGGTTCAAAGAGTTTCTCTTTTTATTCAGGTTTTTTTTTCCGTACCAACTCTCGGTATAGACAATAGACACTCCGCTAAGATCCGTGGAAACACTCTCAACAGGTTGACTCAACATGCGCTAAACATGTTTAGAACCTTTGCACACTCTGTTGCGGGGTGTTGAGTGACATTGAAAGGTGTTGAGCGTTTTTTAGACAAGTTTGAACTTTCTCTAACGTTCTATTTAACATCCCTCATTATTGTCTTAGTTCCACAGTGAACGATGCGTGCCTTGACACTGTTATGTTCGTGTAAACAGCTCACTTAACTATGTATAGCTAACGCATGCGCAGTGTGCATTATGTGCGTTCGCTTTTTTGCTGAACTCACTGAACTGTATATCTAAAGCTGTATATACCACTGAACTAATTACAACTTGAAGGCACCTCTATATCGGTAACAGACGAATTGAAGCCAAATTTTGTGAGATCTGACCCCCAGACAGACGGGGTGGGATCACTCGAGTTCAGCTTCGAAGAGCAAAGCGAACAACGTCAATAAACAACATGTTTACGTGAAATTCGACAAAGCTATAGAAAGGAAAATCATCGGATTTTTTCTGATGCACTGCAGTTTTTTAATTTATACAGGAAATTTAAAGGGCGAGGTGGGGGAGGGCGGACATTGTCTACAATCAAATTGCTCTTTGCAGAAATTTTAATTGTTTATGACACTAAGGTTCACTGTCTTAAATGAAGGATCTCTGAAAAATGTAAAAGACCTTTTTTAACAATTTTGCTTACGAGCATGACCGTGGGAAGATCGGTAGTTGGAGGGGGGCTCATATTCATATATGCATGATACAAGCGGTTCAAAATGATGGATTTCAAAAGAACTTATTATTGTACATCATGATTATGAGCACTCATCCCAAGAAAATATCATCGAATTTCCTACGCCCATGATTTTGAAAATTATGGTCAATCGTTTTCTTATTTGCTTATCGTAATATTACGTTTATTTTTGTCGTTATTCTACAAACTTCCTCTTGCTTTATGTAAAAGATCATTGCAAGAAAATGTCATAAGAAAATATCATCGAATTTCCTACGCCCATGATTTTGAAAATTATGGTCAATCGTTTTCTTATTTGCTTATCGTAATATCACGTTTATGTTTGTCGTTATTCTACAAACTTCCTATTGCTTTATTTTAAAAAATCATTGCAAATCTCTAACAGTTCCAGAAGTAAGCATAGTGCATGGTAAAAACGACCATTATAGCTTTCGGAGGTCTTTCATTCAAGACAAAAAATTGTGTCATACAAACTTTGAGCACAATCCACGGTATACAATTCATTTTCGACACTTCAAGCCATATGTCAGCAAATAAATGATGTTATTTTTTAGCCATGCTTACTAACCATCATAAACTGCGAAAAGTTCAGTGATTGCCAAGAAGGATGTACTCTTTTTCTGAACTTTTCTCACTGAAACATTATCAATTTTTCTTCTAGTCGGTTGTGTGGAGTGAGGATGCTCTATCGAGTTTAAAATAGTAGTCGTTGACGATAGCTCTATGCTTGGTGTGGAATTGATCGTGATTGGTGTACGTGTTGAGATTCTCATTTGTGATTGGGTGTTGAAAGGACCACCAATGGATGTAAACTTTGTGGAATAAATTACACTTGGTGAAGTTGAAGTAGAGAAGGATGTGGAGGCCCTTACTATGCACGATGATCGGTCATTTACATTTCTTGTGCTTCGTCGTCGTTGACATTCTGCAATTTTAATGGTTATAATTATAAAGTAAATGGTTTGAACCCGAGAGTGTCATTACATGTTTGTGGATGTAGATCGTCCAGGTTAGTAGAGTCCTGAGAAGGACTGCTGTTATTGATGTTGACTGACGTTTCGACAATCTTAGTGGTAGTCATCTTCAGAGTCAAATGAGGAGTAAACGTGAGATTAGCCGTATTTGTTATCTGGTTCTTACGTCATTGCATTGTGTGTATAGGAAATGTGTGGGTATCAATTGTGTATTGCCATCGTGGATTAGTGTAAAGTGTACTGTGTTTAGTTGTTTGTATTGTGAATAAGTCGTTTGTAAGGTGTTTGTAATTGCTGTGATCTGTTCAGGGGGTTTTGTTCCAAGTTGGTGTACCAACTTGGTACAAATAGGCAAATCATCGTACACTCCCAACAGGTGACTCAACATGCGCTCAAAACGCGCTCAACACAGACTCGACATGTTTAGAACCTTTGCACACTCTGTTGCGGGGTGTTGAGTGACATGGTCTGGAGCCGTGTTTGCATTAGCCTGTGCAAAACACATCTGAGCTCAACCAAACAAATCAGTGAAAACAATCAATCAGTTAAAGAGAATTTGCAAATCGATCATGAATACATTTTAGAGGAAAAATTAAAACGTTTGTCTTTTTCGCATTATTGTTATTTTATAAAGGAAATAAAAGATGTTTTTCGTGTTTGCACTGTCTTATGCAAACCTCAGAGACGTTTGTGAGAACTCGACCTTCGGTCTCAGGCTTGCACTGATCTGCTCTCGATGTTATGCATCTATGTTTGTGAAAGGCTTGGCGGCAGGATTACAAATACTTTGTTATATTTTCTGTTTTTCCCTGTTGAGGTGGCGAGGTATGATATTCATATATGCATGTTCTGCTGTATTAAGTTCTTATCTGGGGATTATAATATGCATACATGAATATTGCCCCCCCCCCATTATCGATGCAAGCTACGTCCGTGGCTCTTTTTTCATTGTTATTTTGCTGAACTCAGATATTTGCTACCTTTTGCCTTATTTAAAGTTTAATCAATCCCAACTTTTTATTGTTCATTTTAGAACCAATGTTTGCTTTTCTTTGGCAGTATTACCCTACATGATTCAAGTAAATCGGGATGTACAGGTTTGTAGTTAGGTTTTGTTAAAAATCTCACATATGTGTGGCTCAAGCCACCAAACATTCATTCACAATTTCCTAGAGGTTCTTAAATGCCTTGAGGAATTTGACGATCAAAAATGGATGAATTTTAGTGTTTTTTCGCTATTGTTACCACTTGGTCTGCGTTGAATTTATCGTTGGAAATATTTCATACTGCATAGACTGGTTTTGATAAATCTCTGCAAAGACGAAGACTTTTCAAAGCTACTGTACTTTCAAAAGAAATCAGTCAAACAGAGCTAATTATACGATTGTTCACCTTCCCAATGAGCGTTCTAGTTTTAGCCCAGGATACATGTGTTTGATCTGTATCCATGGCTTCTGAACATTGGACCTGCTCCCAAGGCCTTATTTATTCAAACTTGGTATGAGCAGGCAGTGAGAACTTACCGCACGTATAAAACACCAGGATATGTTTGTATATACCTGGGCTACATTGGTGTTTAAAAGTACTGTCATTCACGGGCAAGAAGCATGTTCTGTGATTTCCACAAATGGAGCTAACTTTTCTCGTCACGTTGTTGCTACATATAATATTCACAGCTGGAGCTGCTGTCATATCCACAGGCCGTTTGCAAACTTTGTCTTCAGGGAAAGTTCTGCCATATTCCGCCTTTGTAATTTTCATCAGCGGTTTTTCATACGGACATTCCAGGGTCATCGTATGTCTCTCACATGCAATTCTGTGATCTTTTTCTGAACAAAAATATTACATGCAGCGTTTAATCTGAGAACGGAGTCATCAGACCCAAGAACTAGCAGATGGCAGATGTCTTTGAATGTTTTACTAACAGGTTTTTTCAAAGTCTAACTTCATAAAAATTCACCAACCTTTTTCACATGTACGATTGTTGTGGCTAAACATTGCTAGTTACGTTTGTTAAATGTATGCTTAGAGACCATAAACTATTTCTTCTAATACAACTATATTTGATATAGTTGTACACAGCAGCATTGCAATCACAACTACGATATATAAAGTAAATGGTTTGAACCCGGGATCACAACAACTGTTTTTGTTGTTGTTGACTGACGTTTCGACAAACTTAGCGGTAGTCATCTTCAGAGTCAAAAAAAAAAAAAAGTTGTGTCTGCAATACTGTTGTGTACAAGTATCAACAATAACCTTGATATAAAATGATATCGCAGTATTGGTTTTAACGGTTGCACATGTGCTGAAACGAAACTTGAAAGGGGCTGAATAGAAATTATATACGAGAACCGCAGACACACATTAAACTATAGTTACAATGGCAATTATTCTCACGTATATTGATAAATCGATTCTTCTGCATTTGCGGTTAAGGCTTTGTTATCACTTGTGGCAAAAGTGCATGCATATGCAATGTATGCGACGCATGCTGACTCAACAAAGCGTATAGGTATACAGAATATGTTCGATCGTCCCAGTATTTTTAAACTTCTGTGTAGGCTAGTCTTTATTGTATCAACACACTTCACAAGAATTAATTTATTGTAATAGTATACTTAACGCTATATGCTATTAGCGTATGAATGCAGCTTAAATCATATAGATCTATATATCAGAGTTTTTTCCTTTCCATCTAAATTATGTATTATGAATTGTTTATTGCCTTCCTTAACAAACATATTCCAAACCATCGGAGATTATACCACTGATAAAACTATTTTTAGATTCTTCTATCGAGTTTTAGTCGCTGAGATAAAATAAAAGCTTAGATTCGTGCAACAATGATCCAGTTTAATAAGCTTCTGTAAGATCCATCATTTGTCTGCAAAATTTGTTGAAAGCTTAAATTACGCTAAGCGCCACGTATAGTTTTTATCTTCGGAAAACTTAAAACAAGATGAATGTCTGTAGAGAGTTTATTGTACCATACTTTCGTTAGTTGTTTTTCTCGCACGGCATAAACTGGGATCTTCATAAAACGACGGTTTCCCATGCTGATCTATTTTTGTGACAGTTTGACATGTACAGAATCATTTTGTCGTGTTCCCGTCGTCGGAAGACTTATTTGCCAGTCAATTTACTCAGACTCATGCTATGATTGTTATAATTACAATGAACAACAAGATACTGAAAATGAACGTTGACATTTAATCAACTCACGTGATTATTTCCCTCTAATAGCATTGTTTTTACATCAGGTTTTGTAAGAGTTTGTGTGTAGCATGTTTTCGGAGAGCGTCGTTTTTCCACTGGAAGATAAATTCCAAATGTTTTCGCTAGGCGATAACATCTGTACATGTTTACGTTTATTTTGATTTGAAATTAAAGTTCATAATGTCAGAAACATATAGGTCAGTAAGACATGACAGCTTCTGTTTCCTAGAAAATTTCCAGTTCGTTTTTCACAAGAAAATGTTTTTATAGACCTTTTAAGAACTGTTTCAGTAATGGCAGGCAGCGGGAGCTTAGTTCAAAGGTTTTACGGAATAAATTACTTAATTTGCATTTGCTGATGCTAGTTATGGATCATTTAGCTAAATCTTAGAACTTATAATTACGAAAATTCCTCGTGGTTTTTATGGCATACTTTATTCTACTTGGTGCAAACAACTAAATTGTAAAGATCAGGCGTTGACTCTCGAGATCTTGCCTCGAAAACGTTAGTCTTCGACTAGCCACGATCTAAAGAATACTAGGCATAAACTCGACTAAGGTGCTTTTCACATGATCCCGGTAGCCGGGATTCAGCGAAGCGTTAAATCATTTTGGCAAATGGAAAAGATTAAATACATCACAACAAAAAATTATTTGAGTAATTTCTCTATGCTCTGACTTTGCAAATTCACAAAACCTTTATAATGAAAACAAATAATATAGCCTGATTTGAAAATTACTACGAAAGGGACTTATGACGCTTAAGAATAGATTGTAATTTTTGTAAGTTTTAAAGTTTTTACTCATTTCAATTACTCAAATTCATTTCACGCCTCGCTAAATCCCGGTTACCGGGCTCATGTGAACAGCCCCTAAAGTACGGTTTGAGAAAGTGTATTTATGTTAATTTGTTTTCTATAACAACTTGTAGAACAATAGCTACATTGCGCTCTGCTCACGACTAAAACTAATTAGACATTTCCGGTCACTCCCTCAATCTGGTTGAATGAAGTCAGAATCATTATAGCGCCACATTTTGAATTCAAATTACTACAGCCAAAATTCACAACACATTTCAAAATCCACAAAACATTTGAAAATTCACAACACATTTTCAAAATTCACAACACATTTCAAAATTCACAACACATTTCAAATACCATTCACCGCTATGCTAAAGGAGCCTCGGAATTAAGTCACAATAAAGTATAAAATTTTATATTGAGGGTCATTTTGTTGCTAAAACATAATTTGCTGTCGTCAAATCGATTCTGATTTCGATTGAACTACCTTGCCATCAAATCTTACTAAACAGACCGTCACTTTCTGAGCGTGAAGTTATTGAAACCTATTTCAACAGTGGATTCGAGTTTGGAGATATTTGCGAATTCTTGGCGAAAAATTAGAACATTGAGATGTCATTATCTACGCTGAAGCGTCGTTTACGAGATTTTGGTTTGAAAAACGAATCGGGATCAGCTTAACTTCAATGAGATCGACGAAATCATCCGGAAAGAGTTGGACGGACCGGTTGCATGCTTGCTTATCGCGGAATGTGGCACATACCACGTGTAAAATCCGAATTTTTTGACAAGAAGTAAAGTACAAATGCGTCTGATGGAGCTGGATCTAGAAGAGCTGAAACTCATTAATAGCATTCATGCGATATTTTTGTGACTGGGATTCTGTTGTAATTAAAGGAACAGCGCTAAAGGGCTAAATTTCAAATTCTTTTTTTTCAAAGGGTAATTTAGCTGTTTCTGAAATAACCGGTCAATTGGCTTTTATTAGGATTTTGGAACAATTTGTCAAGTATACATTGCATATTATTCACGTTGAGTAAAACTTCAATGAGAATTCGCGTAAAATTCATAATTTTGATCATCCAGATCGGCATGATTTAATGACATCGCGATGCATGTTGTTTATGAAATGCATTACCTTCCCTTGGGTGCTAAAATATATAAGTTCATCATTTATATTGTATTGATTTGTCGTTTTCCCTCGGCAATGATTTCTTTCATTCGGTTTATAGCTAATTGTTCACTAGTTTTATTGTGTAATCCTGCAATTTACTGTCTAGCTACCAATTTTATATTATTGTAAATTAAATTGTACCAACTGTCCAAGACTATAGTGAATGGAAAGGCTGGAGTTGTTCATACTTAAATACTATTTGTGTACGGAGTTTTTCATACCAGAGCCCTCTATTGGGAGAGACATATTGTTTCTGGTTTGCAAACGTTGATTGGGCAATATCGGTCACATGATCAATTTCCGCCATTTTCGTTCCTAATTTTGAAACTATTTCTGGCATGTGATTTCTATAAGACTACTGCATGAGCCCGCGCTATGATACATATGGCATAGATCCGTATAATTGTAAAGAAACAAATAGCAAAATGTCTGTGGATTTTGTTTGCATTGTTAATAGTACGGTATCGATTGCAATGTGGAATAAGACGTCCATAAGGCCCAGTTTACACGAGACCGGAACAAAGTCAAACCGGAATGAAAATCGGAATTTGTTGCATGCAAGTTTACTGTGAGACCGGCACCAAATCACGAAAATTCCTCCTTCGCGCATTGCCTCCTGGGAAGCCTAGTTTTACACCTACCAACAATTTTGTTTTTAATTTGCTTTTGTGCGCATTTGTTGTTGTTGTTGTCTGATGCCGGTTTCGATTCATACCGCTCTGAACTCAGTCGGTTGGTTCAGTAGACGGTATTACTTCAGAACGCTCTGAGTTATTTTCTAACGGTCCCATGTAAAAATCTACTATAAATAATACTTTATCCAACACGAACGAGTACCGACTTGACTTCGTTCCGGTCTCTTGTAAATAGGGTCTTGGACGCTAAATATGACAACTTCTAGTTTTTTCCCGAAATTTCGTTTGTATGTATTAGCGTATTGCCGACTTTTTCACTCTTTATAGACCTTTGCACCTTTATATATATTTGCAATGGGCATTTAGATTAGATGATCTGTAACCAATCAATCTTACACGAATATCTTTTCTTCAACGTTACTAGATATCAAAAGAGGGCTGTAAGTCGGCTAACAGACTTTCCATGAACTTTCTGCCATGCAGGCACGACTTTGTAGTTTTGTTGACTCTGTCTTTTATAGTCTTTTCTATAAAGATTGTCGGGGCGTTTAGATTTCTTTGTAATCTTTGGAAATGTTTTAGTAAGAGTTTCCAATGTAGATTGTGTTTTATCACAAAAGTTCTCCGATAAGTGAAATGTTGTTAATTGTTTCACGTGCATGTTGGAGACTGGCGTCTGCTTTCAACCATTCAACTAAAATCGTTCATCGCAAGCGTATATGACAGTTAAAGATGGCGTATAATGACCGATTTTTGTGTCTGTTTCGTGGACGATTGTCGTCCGCTAATTTGTATACCGAATGAAATTTGCGATAGCTATGTGTGATCTAAAGATAGTCTCCCGTCTTCAATTCATCATGTGTGTATTTTTAAAAATATTTCTTTTATGTGCAGGTGTATGTATGCTCTTTGTCCTTTCGTATATATAGTATGTCTATAAATAAAATAACCGTCGATGCGACATTATTAAATTTGTGGTTTTCAACAGGCAAACAAATTGTATATGTAATGTTTGTTTTTGATGTTAATACAAACAGTTCAGTTAAATTGAAGTTGCAGCTTGGAATAATTGCACTGTAAGCTTTTCAGATACTCAACATAGATGGCAAACAAGTTCAGTACCAATTTTATACCGGACGGAAATCGTAATTTTCATATTAATAGCCATGAAAGGTCGAGCATTAAATTTGAAGAGTAGCCATCAAACAAAACGATAGGAATGAAATTTATTGAGAGATGACGTTTCTCAGTTAAAGAAGAATTTTTCAAGTTTCAATTAATATAATTACCTATAATATTTTATGGCTACTCTTTGAATTTTATTTCAAGCATCAATACGCGCCTCAGTAGACCAAAATATGTCGATACAGCGAAAAATATAAAATTGGCAAAATAGATTTTGGAATGTAGATTTGTCAACGTACCGACCTTATCGATACACTGCAAACCGTTGGCCTCCATGTTTATATTTAAACTGAGTTTAGGTTTTCCTATTTATGTCGTGCGCTATTAACAAATCACCAGAAGTAATAAAGTTTGAAGATAAAAAAAGTCGAGATTTTGCTAAATTAGTGTACGATCGAATCCTTTTGTAAAGAATCCCAATGGAAGTTTACGTATTGTTATCATTTCTCATTTGAGTAAATTTCAGCGTTAATTGTTTTCATTCCAACAATGTTTGGCCAGTCTTACCTATTTTCCCACAGTCAATTTGCTGCTCATTGGCGACCGAATAACGAAGCGTCCATATGATGAAAATCTAAAACAAACGTCCACATTTCATTGACGTGAAAAGAGAGCGAAAGGTATAAAAATTGCTTAGCGTCTTCGTGCATTATTATTTCACTGAGGCTCCAAATCACGCCATTACTTATGCATAGTGCAATGTTACGAGTGATTGTGACAGTGTGTATTTTGAACTAACCTTTATACAGCGAGTCCACCGTCCACTCACCGAGCTGTCGCTGTTGCTTTCAAAACGTATCATTGTATGTAGCACATTGTCACAATTTACAGTAAAACGGTAGATGGAGAAGAAACATGACGAGGTTTTAATTTGAAATTCAGGAGAGCCTTGAATACATACACTTCTCGAGTCACTTCTTAGCCACGCTTCGTCGCTCGTGTAGCAAACAGCTTATCTCTTGATCAATGTTAATTTATATCGTTCTCAATTTTCAAGTGGCCCGTTATGTTTGTTTTTTGATTGCAAAATACGAATGTATAACGAGCCTTAATTTACGGCCATGTTGGCTTGGTCGTGAGCACAGTCGAGCTTGATGTATCAACTTTTCGATGCTTGTAACTTTTGTTTTTTCCGAATGA